>NC_045792.1:29838651-30438651 GCF_009873245.2 Balaenoptera musculus
TTAGCTACTACAGTTTCTTTGCTTTTCCAAAAATTTTAGAATAGTCTTCTATATTTACAAAAAAAATCTTACTGAGGTTCTTGTTAAACTGAATGTGAATTTCAGAAGAATTACATCTTTACTTTTTTGACTTTTCTGATTCGTGGAAGATAGATATGTCTCCATTTATTTAAGTGTTTGGTTTCTTTCATCAGTCGTGTGTCAAACATACATCCTGTACATGTTTTGTAAGAATTAAACCTAAATATTTCATCTTTATTTTGACCACTGTAAGTGGTATTGTATGTTTAATTTTAGCATCCACATGCTCATTATTAATATATAGAAATATAACTGATTTTTGTATGTCCTGTGACCTTGCTGAACTCACTTATTCTAAGATTCTTTTGTGTGTATTCCTTGTGTTTTCCACAGATAGTTATGTCATATGATTATGACGTGAAATAGGGACAGTTTTATTTCTTTTCTGGTCTGTATGCCCTGTATTTCCTTTCCTTGAAATATTGCATTGGCTAGAACTTCTACTACTGTGTTGAATAAGTGTAAGTGTGGACATCCTTTTTTGGCTCCCCATGTTGAGGTAAAAACATCAGTCTTTCACCATTAAGTACTTTTTCTGGTAGGTTGTTTGTAGGTGCTCTTTATTAAGTTGAGGGAGTTCTCCTCTATTTCTGTTTTTTTGTGAGTTTTAACATGAATAGATATTAAATATTTTAAATATTTTTTCTGAGTTAAATCATATAATCATGTAATTTTTCTTTTTCTGGCCTATGAATATGATTACATTGATTTTTGAGTACTGAATCAATCTTGCATACCTGGAATAAATCCCACTTGATCATGGTGTATAATTATTTTTATATACTTCTTAATTCTACTTGCTAATATTTTATTACAGCTTCATGAGGGATATTGGTCTGTAATTTTATTTTCTTTCTTTTCTTATTTATTGAGGTACAATTGACATATATAACATTATATTAGTTTCAGGTATACAACATAATGATTCAGTATTTGTATATATTGCAAAATGATTACCACAATAAGTCTAGTTAACATTCATCGGTATACATAGCTATAAATTTTTTTTTTCTTGTGATTTTTTTTAAAATACTGTCTTTTTCTGGTTTTGCTGTTACGGTGATACTGTCTTTATAAAATGAATTGGGAAGTTTTTCCTTATACTTTATTTTTTGAAGGAGGCTGTAGAATTGGTCTTCAAAGATTGGTGGAATTCTCCAGTGAAACCACCTGAGCCTGTAGATGTCTTTTATAGATGTTTTTAACTTTTGAATTCAATTTATTAATAATTTAATAGTTACATACTCAAATATTTAATATTTTGAGTGTTGTATTTTTTTTGTTTTTAAGGAATTGGTCCATTTCATCTTAAGTTGTCAAATTTATATCCTTTTGATATCTGCAGGTCTGTAATGATACCCTTTGTTTCATTCCTGATGTTGGTAATCTTTGTCTTCTTTTTTTTCTTTGTCATTCTTGCTAGAGACTTGTCAATTTTATTGATCTTTTCCAAAGAATCACATCTTTGTTTCATTGATTTTTTTCTCTAGAAAAGATTCCAAAGGTAGGAGCTTAGATTATTGATTGAGACTTTTTCTCTTTTCTGATGTTTATATTTAGTGCTATAAATTTCCCTGTCAGCACTACTTTGTGTCTCACAAAATTTGATATGTTTTTTTCATTTTCACTCAGTTCAGTATATTTTTTGGTTTCCATTGAGACTTGCTGTCACCCATGGATTATTTAGGAGTTGGCTGTTTAGTTTCTAAATGTTATTTCTAGTTGGGTTTCATTGTGGTCAGAGGACATATTCTGTGTGATTTCAATTCTTTTATATCTGTCAAGGTTTGTTTATGGCTCAGGATTGAAAAGAATAAGTATTTTGTTGCCATTGAATAGAATGTTCTATTAATGTCGATTAGATCCTGTTGATTGATGGTGCTGTTGAATTCTTCTGTACCTCTGCTGATGTTCTGTGTAGTTGTTCTCTCAATTGCTGAGAGAGAGGTGTGGAAATCTGTAACTATAATTGTGAATTTGTTTATTTCCCCTTTCAGTTCTATAAGTTTTTGTCTCGCATATTTTGCAGCTCCATTGTCTGGTGCATACATTTAGGATTGTTATGTCTTGGTGGATTGACCTTTTGTCATTATGTAATGTTCCTCTCTATTCTGTTAATTTCTTTGCTCTGAAGTCTACATTAGCTGATATTAGTGTAGCCACCCCTCTTTTCTTTTGATTGTTTCTACAATATATCTTTTTCCATTCTTTTACTTTTCAATCTGCCTGTATTGTTATGTTTGAAGTCAGTTTCTTCCAAATAGCAGAGTTAGGTTTTTTTTTTTTTTTTTACCTACTCTGTCAATCTCTGTCTTATAATTGTTATATTTAGACTACTTATATTTAATGTAATTATTGATATATTAGGGTTTAAGTCTGCCCTGTATTTTATAATTCAAAAATTTCCATTTGGTTCTTTTTATATATTTCTTTCCTTAGACTTTGTATTTCTTTGCTGGTAGTTTCTATCTTTTCATCTGTTTTAATTTGTTCATGATTGCTTATTGTAGCCTTTTTATAATAGCTGCTTTAAAATCTGTGTCAAGTAATTCTAAACATCTCTATCATTTCAGTATTTGCATCTATTGATTGTCTTTTTCCTTTCTATTTGAGATCTTGGTTCTTGCTATGGCAAGCAATTATTTTTCTTCTCTATTGAAACCTGGAAGATTTGAGTATTATGTTATGAAACTCTGGATCTTATTTAAGCCTTCTGTTTTAGCTAGCTTCCTCTCATACCACTTCAGCAGGAAAAGTGAGGGCCACTACCTTATTACTTCCAGCCTATAGAAGTCGAAGTTCCTCACTCTGCATCTGTTGACATATGAGGAGGGAAGTCCTCATTACTGTTAGCAGACAGGAGAGTTTTAGGTCCCACTAGGCCTCCACTGATACTTTCTTGTTCCCCAAAAAGTCTCTATTGACACTACTAGGGTGGTGGCCTTGTTCCTGCATTGATGGTGAAAGCCCTGACTCTTTATAAATCCTCCTCTGACACTATCTCAGGTCAGAGGAGGATTGACTACTTTTTACAAACTGGTGGGAGTGGAAGTTCATGTTCCCCATGTGGTTTCCACTGACACTGCAGAATTTGAGAGGGCAAACTCCTTATACTCTGGTGAGGGTAGACCATTCAGGTCCCCATTCAGTCTTTGCTGGCATTGCTGGGGTTTGAGCCAGTTTTTCTTTGGTGTTTGACAGGAGAAGAGTGTTTCTTTCTAATGTTTTCTGTCTTGTTAGGCTGCTTACTTTCGACTAGCGGGAGAGCAGGGGTTTTTTTGTTTGTTTTGTTTTGTTTGTCTGCCCTCATTGGCATTTCCGTTTTGCTGACTCCTTCATCTCCAAGGCAAAAAGAAAACCCAGGGAACATACTACTGTATTGTTTCTCAGATTCTTTCAGAGTCTTCTTATGTTTGTTTTATGTATAATGTCTAGGGCTTTTAGTTGAATTAGCAGGAGAGATAGGGAAGAGAACATTTACTTCATCTTCCTAGAAGCAGAAGTTATTTCTTGTATCTCTTTTTTTAAAAAGCAAACCTTCCGCCCTCCTTCACTATCCCACTTTAGAGCTCTTTTCTCTGCTCCATTTTAGAACCAGACTCTTTGAAAGCAATTGTCTATGCTTATTTTCTCCAGTTTCTCTCTTCTCGTTCTCTCTTTTAAACCTATGCTAGCAAAACTTTTATCCCTGCGACTCCTCCGAAACCACTCTTGTTAAGGCATCATTTACAAGTGAATAATCAAACCAATAATACTTACAAAACTGTGGCTGAAGCTAAAATTGTACTTAGAGGGAGGTCTATAGTGTTAAATGTTATATTAAAAGAGAAAAAAAGCCGGAAACCAAATGAACTGGTATCTAACTTAAGAAGTTAGAAAAAGGATTAACCCAAAGAAAGCAGAAGAAAAGAGATAAAAAGATGTCCAGACCTTAGTAAAATAGAAAAAAGATACAATTGAGAGAATTAAATTATGGCAAGGTGATTAAGAAAAGCAAAGAAAAAGCAAAAATATATAAATGTAATAGTCATATTAGAAAATATTATAAATATTTTAATTGGCATATTTAAATAAAATTATATATGAAATAAATGATCAGAAAAGTGTATAAATGACCAAAACTGATTCAAAAAGACATAGAAAATCTGAATGGTCTGATAGCCATTTAAAATGCTGATTTAGTAATTAAAAGGTTTTCCTTCCCTCAGTGAAAAGGCTCAGGTGGATTTTCAGTTGCTGAGTTTGGACAAATCCTAATTCCAATGTTCAGTAAACTTTTTCAGAAAACAGAAGAAAGGATACTATTTCTCATTTTGTTTTTTTGAAGCTTATGGTATAAGCTTGTTATAAAACTAGAAAAGAGAGTGTGAAAGAATAAAATTTACAAGCCAGTCTCACTTATGAACATAGCAAGATATCTAGCAATGTATAAAATAGGTAACATGACCAAGTTTGGCTTATTCTAAGAATGCAAGAGTTAAGTAACACTAGAAATGTATTCAGATATTTACACCTTAATAAAACAATAAGTTACTACACATCACATTGTTGATTTAGAATAGTGAAAGTCTTGGTTAAAGCTGAGAATGCTAGGTGTCTACGTCATGAGTACTAAAATTCAGTTTTGAGTGGAATACAGTTGGTCACAGTAGATGGCACAACTAATTTGATCGGAGGGAGTCAGATGAGCTCAGAGAGCGCAAACTGTGAGTTAGGTTTTGATGAGTAATATTTTGTCAAAATGTTAGAAGGAACAGCATATCAAGTAGATAAAATAATGTGTGCTAAAGCATAGCTATGACATTTTGGAATGGTAAGTGAAATTATAACTAGAGCACAGTTATATTTTAAGGATATTGGGCCCTGGTAGGAGATGAGACTGGAGATTTGTGCCAATTGTGAAAGGCTTTGTCTGCCTTGCTTCTTCCTAAGTAGGGGAATATATCAACCCAGGGAGAGTCAGAAAGCCAGTAAATATTTTTGAACATTCCATCTCTTTAGCTTCTTATACTTCATGTCTTATCTTTAGAAATAACATGTATTACTTGTTTGCATTCTTTTGTATATGTGCCTTATGTGACGTTAGGTGCTATCACTGATTTACTTTGATTTTTTGTTTACTAAAAATGTAGGAATTTGAGTTTATTACTGAATCACTAATGTATTTCCTCTGGGTTATATACTAAACTTGTAAAAGCAGTCATGGCTAATCTCTTTCACCAAGCTGGTGCCTAAGAACTTCCCAGTGAAATTTGTATCAGAGGCCTGATTAATTTTATTTGTTCTGTCATCTTAACTTTATTTGTGGTCAATAAAGTTAAGATGACATTATAGTACATCTCTTTTTATCAAATATTTGTGATTTTATTCGAGTTTTTGATGGAGTTGTGGTTGTTTTTTGTTGTTTTTTTTTTTAAAGAAAAGTAATTGGAGTGAACTTTCATTGATTGCCAGATTTTCTTTTTCTTTTATCCTTTTTCCTTTTTGTATTACATTGGTAGATACAAGGCAATAGTTATTCTAAATTTGTGAATCAGAGAATTTTAAACCTAAATTAACTTCATAAATGTGCTCACTTTTTCCTTTAATGCATTCCTTCTAACCCCTAAAGATGCTTTTATTTAATTTTCTTAATTATGTAATATGTTTGATTTGTTTAATTTAAGGTGTGACTGCACAGAAAAGTTACAGAACAAATTTGACTTTTTGCGCTCACAGTTGAATGATATTTCTTCATTTAAGAATATCTACAGATATGCCTTTGATTTTGCAAGGGTAGGTGGAATTTCCATGTTTTCAATTTTAATATTTTTTTAATCTTGAAACCACACTTAGGAAAACTTTTTTACCTTTATTTTAGGATAAAGATCAGAGAAGCCTTGATATTGATACAGCTAAGTCTATGTTAGCTCTTCTCCTTGGGAGGACATGGCCACTGTTTTCAGTATTTTACCAGTACCTGGAGGTATGTATGTGTTTTTATTTTTAAAATAATATTTTAAAACTTAAGCTGATTGAAAATATACCTTTAATTGAAGAAAAACAAGTAGATTTTTTAATACTGTGCTTTTTAAAAATTCTGCTTAAGTGTTTGAAAATTTGTTAAAATGTGTACATATCCACTGTCATTTTTAGACATGAGTTCATGTTCATTAACATATTCTGTACGTAAGTTATTTTTATTCCCTGCCTTGCAACCCAACCCCCCCCCCAAAAAAAAAGATAAAAAAGAAACCTTCAAGATATACATTTTAGCACAGACATCCTTCATGTAAAATTAGTTTCTTGGGATTTTTGCAGAAGAGAATTTATGCTAGTGCACAAATCTCAAGCTTTCTAAATCAGGTTTCTCTCTGTTATACAGGGTATTAGGCTGAAAAAATCAATATAAAAGAACCAATTTTAGTATTAAAACTTAGGCTCAATCTAAAGAATTAGAATAAACTTTTATGTCCACAAATATGAGGATGTACTTAAATGTAGTGATTACTGAGAAATGTATGCTGAATTTATGAAGAAAGTATTCTTTTAGAAGGTTTATCATAGCACCTTCTGTATGTGGTGGTTTGAAGAAGATACTGTCCTTTTTTTCATTGCTTTCTTTAGTTTCCTATCTGTTTTTGAGCTTCTTTCTATTTTATTTTGTTTATTTTATTTTATTTTATTTATTTCATTTCATTTTATTTTTTTGTATACTTCTCACCGTTTCTTTTTTTTTTTCCTCAAAGAACTATAACTGCTCTTTTTTTTTTTTTTTAATGGCTGTGTTGGGTCTTCGTTTCTGTGTGAGGGCTTTCTCTAGTTGCGGCAAGTGGGGGCCACTCTTCATCGCGGCGCGCGGACCTCTCATTATCGCGGCCTCTCTTGTTGCGGAGCACAGGCTCCAGACGCGCAGGCTCAGTAGTTGTGGCTCACGGGCCTAGTTGCTCCGCGGCATGTGGGATCTTCCCAGACCGGGGCTCGAACCCGTGTCCCCTGCATTGGCAGGCAGATTCTCAACCACTGCGCCACCAGGGAAGCCCCGTACTTCTCACCGTTTCTTGAATGCAGATGCTTTCGCTTCGAAAATAATTTCTCATAAAGATGGTTGTTTATCATAACAAGTTCCCCAGATTAGTTTTGTTTAAAACTTGTGATAAGAGACAGTGGTATAAGAAGGTCTTAAGTGAATGGGTTTTGTGCACACTTAAATCTTTAAGCCTAATAAAGTAGATTGGTTGATGGATGTTATCAATCTTCCTCATATTAGTAGTTTTGGGGCAATGATAAGTATAACTCTGTAAAAATATTCCCCTCTAAAAGGAGCTGAGAGAAGTAAATATTTTCAAATGCTTGTTATGTGGAGGGTGTTTGACCTACATTATCTTTTTAAATCTTTATAACACCATTTTGAATTATGTTTTATCTCCACTTAGCCAATGACCTTTCCCAAGGTCACTCGAGTAGCAGAAGTGAGATTTGAACCCAAGTCTATACCCTTTCAATTGCCTCCAAAGATGCCAACTTCAAAATGTGCTAAACAGTAAATCTTACGTAAAGAAATGATTTAATGAGAAGCAGTAGGAGGGAATTTACTGTGTGTAGGAAACATTGTATAGCTTGATCTCATTGGTGATTACACAAGCATATACACTGGTAAAACTTTATTGAGTTTTACCCTTACTATTAGTGCCCTTGACGCTCGTGTTATTCCTCAAGAATGAAAGAAGGGGACTTCCCTGGCAGTCTAGTGGATAAGATCCATGCTTCCACTGCAGGGGTTGGATCCCTAGTGGGGGAACTAAGATCCCGCATGCCATGCTCCCCCTCCCAAAAAAAATAAAGAATGAAAGAAAAATAAAGGGAAAATTAAATTTGATGAAGTTGACATCTAAATGACCCTGAGGATTCTCTTAGAAACACAAATAATTAAAAGAGGAATAAATGTTTTAGGAAAGACTAAATCACACAAAAAAGGTTATAACTATTTATTGAAGTCAAGTCCTAATAAATAGTGCTTGTTCTGTAATCCAAAATTTATATCATTTCTACAGCAATCAAAGTATCGCGTTATGAACAAAGATCAGTGGTACAATGTATTAGAATTCAGCAGAACAGTCCATGCCGATCTTAGTAACTATGATGAAGATGGTGCTTGTAAGTATAGTATAATGTTTTCCTATGAAAGTAAAATTCTTAAAACTATTAAACGAGAACGTGGATTTGTGTAGCATTACCATAAAGGATTTAAACTTCCTAACAATTTCTTATTTAATTGTGTGGGAAGTGTGGAGGGGGCAGGTGTAGAAGATAGAGAACTTAGATTGAGGAACATTATAAAATCTGTGCTGGTAAATGAAATATTTTCAGTTACTTGGTAGCTAAATTTAGAATATAATTTCTGCAGATAGAAGCTAAAATTCTGCTTTATTCCTGCCTTTCCTGGCATTTTCCTATGAAAGAAAAGTACAGTCATGATTTTAAAAATAGGAAAGCAAAACCTCAGCTACAATAGCAGAAGCTTTAAAATTAATATCGTAATAGCCATTCACAATAAGGCAAATGATGTCAAAGTAACTTCCCTCAGAAATTATTGAGTAAACAGGAAATGAAATATTTACAATTTTTTAATCCTTCAAATTAAAATATCTGTCCATCCCCTTCAGTGGAAAATCCAGAATGCCATAAACTAGAACTTTGAAGTAATGATAAATTATTTAGATAAGCCAAACGAATTCTCAGGATAAATTAAGTTTTTATTTCCCACCACCAGTTTGGTTACATATGTTGTTTTAATGTTGTGAAGGGTTACATAGAAAAGATACATTTCTATAAATGTAAACTGAAATGATGGACTTATTTTTGTGACACTGAAGAAACAAAATACTGAAGAAGGGATAACTTTATTTCTCTCTCTATATATTGTGTCTTCCCCCTACAAAATGGTATAAAATTTAATATTTTTAGAAATAATACCTTACAGCAGTAAACTGGCAGCCCAAGGACTATGTCTGGCCTGCAAATGTGTATTTTCATGTGCATTTGAGTCAACATTATAACTGAGACATTTTGTATAAAAATACAGCTTCTGGATTTGCTTGAAAAGTTAGGAAATCTGACAAAACTGTTCCTGTGTTCTTTTATAGGAATTAGGCTGGAACCAAGTAGTGGCTTATGTTGGACTTGTGTTCCGGTGTGCTGGTCCACAGTATGCCAACAACTAGGTTACTTTTCAGTTGCCATTTATTATTATGCTGGTCTGTTGTTTTTCTTACAGTAGAGAAATATGTCTATCAAAAGCAAGAGAAAAAGTGAGACCACCAGAGGGTTGTGTGCTTTAAGAAGAATAGGGCAAGCATATTTCTTTGTGGCAATGAGTTTTCCTACATTTACAAAAAATAAACAGTGAGCTTATTTAAACTACCTATCTGACTTTGGAAGTAAATGAATTTGAACCCCCTGCATTATAAAAATATCTTTTTACAATAGTTCTTAAGTCAGGTATTTGTTAGGTACTTGCTTTGTGTTCAGATTTATACTAGGTCCTATTACTGGAACAATATGTAAGTCTCTAATATGGCCACACCTTCAATAAACTTACAAACTTCTTGGTGAGGTAACAGAAATACTACGTTAAACACTTTTCAGATTGTTTAATAATTAAATGGCAGAAAGCTGTGGGCAGTTAGAAAAAGGGAGAGGTTAATATTGACTTAGTATTGGAGAGTTCATGAAACAAATCTTGAGAAGGAGGTTTCTACAAATATCTATTGTGGAAAGTCCCTTATGTCAAAAAAAAAAAAAAAGGCTAAGAAAGCACTCATTAAGTAGAGTAGGGAGGCAGAAAGGAAACCACCTGGAGAAGGGAAGGGTCAGTTCCCTATCAACACCACAGAGTTTGTGGAGAGTTTGTTTTATAGTTGGAGAGATGTATTCCCTGAACGCTAATAAAATTGCTCCTTTTATTTCTAGGGCCTGTTCTTCTTGATGAATTTGTCGAGTGGCAGAAAGTTCGTCAAACGTCATAGCAAGAACTATTGTGAAGAAAATGCAAACCTTTAGATCCTTACGTGTGTACAAGCTAATGAGACGAGGGAAAAAAAAAAAAACCAAAGGGGTGCATTTTCACTCATATGAAAGACTTCTCATAGTACTTTTTTTTCCTTTTTTTTAAAGGAAGTTTTCTTGTTACATGTTATGGGCATTGAGCCACACCTCTTCCAAGACTGAATATTGAAGTTTTTGTTTTGAGTTATGTTTATAACATTTATTTCAGAACAATAAAGATTCAGATTTGTGACAAAGGCCTTAAAGTGAAGATGTCCCTTGAGTGTCAGAGTGGTATTTATTTTTGTAAATTTTAATTCTTGAATTTTAGAGGTCTGTCATACCGGGAATTTGTGGAATTTTAAAGATTTTAAACAATATTTGGCAATGTAGTCTGCTGATGGTATAGCTCATTATATTCATCTCTGCAGAATTAGAAAGAATATTTATTGGCCTTGACTTCTGGGGTAATGATTTTCTGATGCAGCTAATAAAATACATTTCTGGATATTGGAAGGGCTCCAGCTTTCAGCTATGGTTTTCTGTGAAAGCTGCCAACGTATTGTGCACATACTTTATCTGCACAGTTTAGAATTGGAAAGATTATGTCTAGTTATTTTTTTCTAACCATTAAATAGTATTGTCAATAAGCATAAATCAGCATTGCATGTATATTCTTAATGTGAATTTTAAGTTTTCTGTATTCTTATCAGTTTAAAAATTTCATTTATATTTGAAAGAGCAAGATTCATATACTAATGGTTTCAAAATCAGACAGCCTTATGAGAGAAATTAAGACTAGTATTGAAGCTGTATCATCATCATTATTGTTGTTGTTAGTGGCATATATATATGATCTTTTTTAACTGTCATTTTGTGATTTGGGGAGTTTTGTTGAGGACACCCCTCCCCCATCTTTTTTTTGGTCATAAGGGAACCTTAGCTCTGATGTTGTGGATTTAGTTAAAATATATATTGGAAAAAATATATAATAGAATAAGGACTCATGGGAGAACTCTGGGTGTAATTGTGCCCAACTCAAGGTTGCCATTTACATTGGTACAATTACATTGCTAATTATCATATTTCTGACTTGGCAATAAAGTATCTTGAGGACAGGACAGCCTTTATTCTAATTCACACGAAAGGCATCTTTTGGACTAGCAGCAGGGCTGTTTGTACATTCCTTTTCAAACCATACAATATTCCAGTGATATGAAAACCTTGTTCACATTTACAGTCAGGTCACAACCTCCGTAACATTCCTAGTTTCATTGTATGAGTGGAGAAAAGTAAATAGGTTACTTTTCCATAATAAGGACATTTCTATTGGGATTTAAGGTAAAGGTTGATTTTTTTTTTTTTTAAAGGTTGATTTTTGATGGTGAATTTATTTAATGAGTGATTACAGAAGTGATTATTTATGGGAGAATAGCATTTTAAAGATTTTTATTTTTATTTTATTTTATTTTGCTTTTTGGTTAATGGGCTGGGAGAAAATGATTGCTGTTTTACTTCTTAATGAAATCACTTTGTACAACTTTGTAAAACACTGATATAATATGGAAAACAATTTTTCCCTTAAATGTCTGATAGATAAGGTTAATTTTCCTGGAATACTCATGCTAAGTATTAGAATCACTGAATTATTGGAACTGAGCATACAGTGTTATGACATTATGAATGATGTTTTAATATTAAATTTGTTATAAGTACAGTGGATCCTTGAACAACATGGGTTTGAACTGTGTGGGTATGCTTATAGGCAGATTTTTAAAAATAAGTATGCATTCAACCCTCTGTATCCATGGATTCTGCATCCATGGATGCAGAACCTGTGGATGTGGAGGGCCAACTATGGGACTTGAGCATCTGCAGATTTTGGTAAACTTGGGGGCTCCTGGAAGCAGTCCCCTTCAGATACTGAGGGACGACTGTAAAGCATTTAGATTTTTAGACATGAGTCTTTATAATTTGACTCTTCAAGGAACAACTTCTGAACTTGAAGAATATTGCCCATTTTTATTTAATTCCAAAACATATAATTTAAATGAAATTTTACAAGTTGTCAATTTATGGCCTGAACAAAATTTATTGTCTTTTGTCATCTTCAATATTAAAGTGAAATAAGGAACACTCAAAACTTATAGATGACCTTTAAATAAATAAAATATGTGAAACTATTTACTTTGCTTACTTATCCAAAGATACCTTTTAGACTTTGAACCTGAAAATTTAAATGAAACTTACTTCTTCCTTAAGTCAACAGCCCACTTACACCCAGGCCATGCTTGCTTTACTCTCTTGCTCTTCCTAGACTCTTAACTTCTTAGAGTCATAACATTCATTTATTTTGGAAGCAAACTTACTCTGCCTCATTCATCTCAGAATGTGGGCTTGTCCTTTCTTGTCTTTTCTTTTTTAATCTATATTTGAACATCATTTAATTTATTGGGAAACTACTGATCAAGAGGTTAAGTGGTATAAGCAAAGAAGATAGTATTAAGGAGTCTGCAGTATGAAAAAGAAATCTTCTCTAACTGTTGGAGCTCTTCTTTTAGCTAGTTAGCTTTAAGTGCCTTCCCAGAACTCCTGTTGTAAAATTTTCAGTATTACTTCCTTTATGTGGTATGAAATACTCAGTGGTGCTTTATAATTGGAAATGACTTACTTCTTACAGAATAGCATACAGATGTTATACTACTGGAAAAAAGTAGAGCCAGGTGTTGATTCTCAACTGTGAGAGGAAGGAGAGTTTGTCCCCCAAACCCTCGGAGCCAATAATTTTTAACAAGGAATGGTATCTTTAGGAAATAGCCTAGGGATTCAGATAACTTACTTGAATAGGAGATAAAAAATGGTGTATCGTGTGCTGATCTGACTCTTGCAATGTTTGTCATTTATTGTCTAATGGTTTCTTGTTTTTCGAATGCTTCCAGTAAAATTCTTGACATAATCCATTTTTGACAGTAATAGTATTTTTATGTATAATGTATAGGTTTTGTTGATTTGAGTATTACTTTGTTTGAAGTACTCTAGATTAGTGTTTCTTAAATGGGAATATGAGGGCCTTCTATGGGAATGTTAGATTGACCCTCAAGAGTACTTCTCTTAAATACAAATGCCTTTTCATCTGTTGAGCCAAAAATTTATCTTTAACAATATTAATGCTGTCACTGTGTGAGGAGGTGAAGAAGAGAGTAGAATTTTAAGATAGAGTTTTTAAAGCATAGAAGTTAATGTAGAGTATTAACAATGAAACATTTTACTTTAAAAAAATTTTATTTATTTATTTGTTTGTTTTTATTTTTGGCTGTGTTGGGTCTTTGTTGCTGCACGCGGGCTTTCTCTAGTTGTGGTGAGCGGGGGCTACTCTTCGTTGCGGTGCGTGGGCTTCTCATTGCGGTGGCTTCTCGTTGCATAGCACGGGCTCTAGGCATGCAGGCTTCAGTAGTTGTGGTGCGCAGGCTCAGTAGTTGTGGCGCACGGACTTAGTTCCTTCGCGGCATGTGGGATCTTCCCGGGCCAGGGCTCAAACCTGCATTGGCAGGCAGAATATTAACCACTGTGCAACCAGAGAAGCCCTGAAACATTTTACTTTGAACTATTTCTTCATCAAAACATGTCCCTTCTCCTTAAATGCTTATGTGAAGTTATAAAAGCATTTATTGAAATACATTATGTACTCAGCTTGAGAAGCCAGTAAGAATACTGTTTTTTTTTTTTAACTGCTTTCTTGAAGTGTATTTAAAACTGTTGTGATAATTCATAATCTGATAAAGTTTTGTTCGGGCTTTCAAGGCTCCTATAGCCTAAAGTTTTGTAGCACGTCTCTCATGTGCTTACCAAATATCTAAAGTATCAAATAAATTGGGGACATTTTAATACATAATTTAAATGCATTTCTATATTAAACAAAGAGAAAAGGCAAAATAATCTCTTAATCATACGTCTAAAGAATTCTTAAAGAGGAATTCTCTCTTCTTGAGGTGTATTACTTCTTGACTGATACTGGCAATCATTACATCAAGAAGGCCTTTCAAAGAAGGCTTTATTTACTCTTCAGGAGAAAAGAGAAGTAACAGCAAAATATCTTTGATATCCCGAGGAAAGACCAGTCTGGATTATTAAATATTTTGGATCATAATTTTTTTTTTATAAATTTATTTTTTATTTATTTATTTTTGGCTGAATTGGGTCTTCTTTGCTGCGCTGGCTTTCTGTAGTTGCGGCGAGCGGGGGCTACTCTTCCTTGCAGTGCGTGGGCTTCTCATTGCGGTGGCTTCTCGTTGCGGAGCATAGGCTCTAGGTGCGTGGGCTCAGTAGTTGTGGCTCCCGGGCTCTAGAGTGCAGGTTCAACAGTTGTGGCACACGGGCTTAGTTGCTCCGCGGCATGTGGGATCTTTCCGGACCAGGGCTTGAACCTGTGTGCCCTGCATTGGCAGGCAGATTCTTAACCACTGTGCCACCAGGGAAGTCCCTAGATCATATAATTTTTTAATGAATGTAGTTTTATTACTTTCATAAATATCTGTTAACAACCAGACAAACAAATTGCTTAAGACTTGGTCTTTTTTATTGACAGACATTGTTACCGATAGGTAGTACTGCCGAAGCCCAAAAAAGCAGTCTAACTTTTACGGTCAAATTTATATAGATTATGTAAAGATAAATTCCTGCCCCAAGCCTCAGGTGAATTATCTCTAATTCACTATTTAATTGTAGAGACTCTTCTTGTGAACTTTTACTTCACTGGATCAAATCTTCAGATCTTTTAAAGCACAATTTATTTACCTTTTCTCAAATATCAGTCTTAATAAAACAAACATCATAAATTTGCTGTATCCACTTTATAATCTTTTATATCCTATACAGATTGTGCTTCCTTTGCTCCTTTCCTAGACCAGTTGTTATTGGTTTGATCATTTTCTTTTTATTTTGTGTGCTTTGTCTGTAATTTATTAAACCTTTTATAATATGGCTCAATTTTGCATGGGTTCTGGTTTATGATGTGTTAAGTATTATTTAAAATACATCCAGTAAAAAGGTTAGACTTTAACATGAGTATGGATTCTTATCTTACAATGCCAATTTTATTGGAGCTTTGTTTTATTTATTTTATGGATCTATGGCCCATAAATATAAGAGTTATATTAAAATTTTCTTAGTTTTTCTTCAAGTTATATCATTTTGAAGAAATTTTATCCTTTGCAATTTTGGTTTTCTCAGCTCTAAAGTAATAATGAAAATTGTACCACACATGATGTATTGTTTTACATATAAACTAAAATTGTGGATATTATGAAATATTCAAATACAGTACTTAAAATTATCTTTAAAGCTAACAAAAATAAGCAAAATAGGTATGTATAAAACCAGCTTTACCCCAGACTCAATGGTGTGTGTGTGTGTAATAAACTGAGTGTTACTGGGTATTACCCATAATTTATTTTTCCATGTAGAAAATAGCTTGTGGGTAAAAGTCCTTCACGTATTTTGGTGAAAAGAAAATGTGCTTCCATATGATTGCTACCAGTTGCATTTGAACCATGAAAGATGAAAGGCTAAATTATTTAAACAACTTGTCACTAGAGACTTAGAGTTATTAAGTTATCAAACTTAGCAAAATTATTTTTTGTGAATATTGAATTAAGTGCAATTAGTTTACCTTTAGTACTTTCCCCGTATTCTATTATGCAAATCGAATGACTTATAGCAAGTTTATACACAGTTATTTTTAATCTACAAATGTAGAAACCTTACCTGTTTTTGGATTTATATCATTCCTTGAAACTACTTTAAATATTGAGAGAGTTTTTAGAAGTAATATCAAAGAAACCTGAGTTGGTTTCCTCTTTGCCACATCCTTGTTATGTCACTTTTAAAGTCACTTGACTTCTGTCATCTTCAGTTTTATTGTCTGTAAAATAGCGATAATAGTACTTACCAGTATTGTTGTGAAATTCAAACAGGGCCCTATCCACAGCACTAAGTAAATGTTGAATGAATACACCTTGGTATTTAAATGAAAAGCAGTTAGTCAGAATAGTTCTTTTTTTTCTAACAAATTTTTCCATCCTGTATAAACTGGAATAGCTGAGATTTTCTGTTTTATTCTACCACTTATTATATCTGACTTATTCATATTCCTCTTGGACTAAACGTTTCAATAAATCCCAAGCATCTAGTATGTTCTGAGATGTGTTCTAGGCATAGAATAGACAACTATTTCTGACCCTTATGGGATTTTCATTTTAATTGATAAAATATGTTAAAAATTGATAAAATATCGTATGGTGGCATGCTATTAAGGGAAAAGTCGAGGAAGGGGTCTGGGGAGTGTGTGAGTATAGGGTTGCCATTTTAAATGGAGTATACACTGATAAAGTGATATTGAGCAGAAATCTCAAGAAGTAAACGGTTAAGCCATATGGATAATCAGGAGAAGAGCATTCTAGGCAGAAGGACTTTCTGTTCTTCAGTAGTCAGCTCAGGACTACTGTTCTGAGCTGGTAGTCTGCTTGGTGTTTTTAAGAAGTGGCAAGGAAATCATTGAGACGATAATGAGGAAGACGAGAGTATTAGCCAGGATTAGAAAATGAGGTTAGAGAGACTGGGAGTAATGATTGTGCCTGATTGTAGTTAATCATGTAGGGCATTGTAGGCCTTTTCAAAGACTTAGACTTTCATTGAGTGAAGGGGGAAGCAATTAGGGTTCTGATCAAAGCGAGGATGGAAGTCTGTAGAATTAGATAGGAGGGTAATACAGTAATCCAGATGAGAAATGGTGTAGTTTGAATGAGGCCGAGGGCAATGGAAATAATAAGTGTCAGATTCTGAAAATATTTTGATAATAGAGCTGGTAGAGTATGCTGATGGATTCGATGTGGGGTATGAGAAAGAAGAATCAAGAATGACTCCAAGATTTTTAGCTTGAAGAACTATGAATGAAGCAGCCATTTACCAAGATGAGGAAGACTCAGGAGCAGGTTTGAGGATGGAAAATCGCGAATTTAGTTTTGGATATGTTATGTTAGTTAGGCCTATTAGATGTCCCAAGGGAAATGTAGAGTATGCAGTTGGATATTTGAGTTTGAAGTTAAAGGGAGGTCTGAGCTGGATGTATACTATATATATATATATATGTATATCATATGACATCATTGGTGTATAGCCTTATTTTAAGTCAGGGCATGGATGAGATCACTTAGTAAGTATAGCCAGAGAATAGGCCTGAATTGAAGATGTGATTAGTGAAATTTGGGGCCAACTTTTGTGATTTTTCAATTAGAAATGTGATGTTAACATTTTCTGCTACACACAAAATCATTACTTTCCACAACGTTATGGAAGCTCTGAGATTTAAGAAACAAGATTGATAATATATAAGCATATGACAAATTTAAAAGGGGGAATGCCATTTTATTCTTGTAATGAGGCTTTTTGTTTTGGGATAATAATACAGTTTTGCATTTTAATATATCTGAAATGCTAGTTCTTTTTTTCCTGGTAGTTGGAAATTGCTATTCTGATTCAATTTGTGAGTTTTAGCACTAGAGGGCAGGCTTGCCTCTAGACTGTGAAGAGCTGTGAATGGATTAATTTAGCCAAATGTATTACTGTACCTATATTCAATCCCAATTAATGAATGGATTTCTTTCTCAAGCTACAAGTATACTATCTACTATATTTTTTCAGTTGCTGGGAAAGCATAAAATTAGGCTAGTGGTTGATTTTAGTATATCTAGGATCGACAGTTGATATTTGCATATGAAGTCCAAGGAAACACAAGCGTAGCTTACTACAGTTATGTTAAGATCTTATATAGAGGGTCCACACATATATGAGCATAAGAGAATTTGAAGCCAGTCAGAAGAAATATTGGTCATGAAAACATTCAGGAAATGTACTGAGCTGTTAACTTTGTGCTATCACACTCTTTATCTTTTGTGATAAAGAGTTGTGGCTACAAAAATAAGTAAAATATAGTCCCTGCCTAAATAAGCTTTGGTGTAGCATCTTATAGCACTTAATATCTTGTGCTGTATCTATTTAAATGTCTTTTTCCTTCAGTAATAGAAATCATGACTCATTTATTTTTGATACTTCCAAGTGCCCATGGCAGTGCTTGGTACTTAGGTTAGTTCATAGCGTATGGATAAATGAATGAAAAAAGACAGGGAAAAAAAAAAAAAAAAAGAACAGAGTCAAGGCCTTTGCAAAAATCTATTTTCTTTTCATACTTTTTCCCTTGCAGGAAAGCCCTCCTATTAACAAATACAAAAAGGTTATGGAGATGATTCCAACTCTCCATCTTTGCTCCCACTCCTCTTGCTGATAGTCTTCATCTCCACCCACGATCAAGGGCAGTGAGTAGAAATACCTATGGCATTCATTGAGAATGGAGGTCTAGCCTTTTGATGGTCACTGACGTGGAGAAGAAGGATAAATGTGGAAATGGACGACTCCTATCTGGCCCTTGTCAGTTCGAGAAGTTTGAAGTGAAACCGAGCTTTCTGGGATGAGGACACTCTTCTCCTTTTCCCACTGTTCATCCAGAAAGTTTGCCCACACATAATCCTTCTGCTCCCCAGTCTTTTTAGGGTCTCTACTTCTACATGCTAGTTCCTCAGTTTTCTTACCTGTAACATGAGAATAATAGTCCTTACCTCATAAGATTGTTTTGAGGATGAAATGAAATAATGCATGCAGTAAATATGAGCTACACTGGTGTCTGGAAAACAGATCAGTTGGACTTGGTAGGATGGATTTGTGTTCATTAAGTGTTAGTTATTATATAATAGAATTAAATAAATGGCAAAATAAAGTTGATCCACTAAATCAGTTACATTTAGAAATGCAAACCTTTTGACAAATTAGTCTCTAATATTAGTCAGTGATACGAACTGATTTATTTGCTCCATTAATGTGGGGCATTATAGTGAAATGGTCATTCCAAGGGATATTAACTGTGACTAAATGAGATGATCAATTTAGAGTGCACTTGACACCAAGTAGTAAACACTCAGCAACATTAGCTGCTGTAGCTGTCTATAAAAGTGGACCAATTTGACCTCATAGTAAGGACTCTTTTTTTTTTTTAAGACAAATAATTAAAAATTATAAAGCTAAAATACTATGTATTATTACATTATTTGATTCTCTTAAACCATTGTTTCATTAATTTAAGTAGCAGGATTCTTTTCCAAAAGAAGTTGTACTTAGAAGCACAGTATTTAAAACAGAGCAAACTGACATGCTCTGGTTGAAATAGGAAGCTCTGAGTCTTTCCCTCTCACCAGCCCCACTGCCACTATCACTTCTGTGAAACCTCAGAGGAACCCCTAGCTCTGACTAGCGGGTTTTGAAACCCACTGCTTCCACATTTGCACTTTGGCCTGTCAAATGTGAATAAAGCAATAGAATGAGAAAGCTCAGACTCTGTTTAGAAATTTCCATTTAATTCTCTGCATAAAAGCCAAAATGTGGCTGATACTGTTTTCATGTGGAATGAGATATATTTCAGTATCATTGGAAATGTTTATACTAGTACTATAAAGTTTATGATAATTCTTAGGTTCATTATCTAGAGTTGGTCTAAAAAGAAGTGTTACATGAGAACTGCCAAGAGAGATTTGGAATAGATATAAGAATGAATGAATGAATGTCTAGCTGAGGTCCCTTTTTACATGTAAAAAAGAGTGTAGTTATCCTTGAGTATTATAATCTTTAAAGGAGAAACAGCTCTGTGAACAGGGATGGTGTTCATAAGTGTTCCTTTCTCTGTGTCCACAACATAATAAGGGTCTAAATAGATGTTTATTGAATGAATGAAAACATTTACATGTCTGTCTTCTTTCAAGTAACTACAAGTAACTACAAGTTACTTGAAAGATGGGCCATGTCTTATCTTTTTGTTCCCAGTGGTAGCACAGCCAGTAAATTAGAGTTTCCTTACTGAATTAATAAATGAATGAATAAATGTACACGTGTACATAAAAAATTTACATATCTACATTCCCATTAGACTAAGGTTCTTGAGGGAAGAAACCACGTCTTCAGCTCTTAGCATAGTGCCTCACTCATAGTAGGTTGTCAAAATGTTTGTAGAACTGAATAGAATTTAAGTATGAATAGGACCAGAGTAGGTCCACATAAACTGACACAGTGCCTTCTAAATAGATACTAAAATTATTTCATAATTGAAGACAGAGATCCCACTAAGCATTTTCTGAGTTAGGACCAGTTGAATAATATGAGCAACAAGCTATAGGAGTTCAGAGGAGGGAGAATTCTTTGAACTGAAATGGTCAAGACAGCTTCTCAGAGTCAGTGAGACTTGACGAAGGTGGGTGGTACTTTGGTGTTTTAAGTACATGAATTAGACAGCTGGAGAGGAAAGAGGCTGGGAACAGGGAGACTGGTAAGGAAGGCACAGTGTGGAAAGAGCCCTGGGCTTAGAGAGCAAAGATCTGTATTCTGAATTTCTGTTTTGCTGCTTACTGGCTATTGGGCCTTGAGATTACTGTAGTTTCCTATTCCTCTTCTGTGAAGTAGAGGTAAGGCTGTTGTTCATATTGATTTTGTACTTCAAAGTGTTTGTAAAATGCCAAGTAAAACATAATGCTGTGCTTTGAATGCAATGGGTTCCAAGTAAACTTTTGTTGAATGACAAAGAAAAATACGATATTGATTAATGAAAAGAATGGAAGCCCTGGAATGTCAGCTCCTGCAATCTTCCAGTAAACCTGTTGCCTCTTACGGGAAGAAAAGTAAATATGTGAAGCCACCAAATCTCATGATCAGAAGAAACATTTTTGGATCAGTTGGAAACTCCAATGAGACGCTAAAGTTATGTCAGAGGTGAATAAGTCATGAGCTCTTCATGCTGACATTATTTCTAAGATTGCTGACTTATTGAAGGAAGCAAACCACAAGATAAACCATGAAGAACAGCTTTTTGAAAAAAAGCTTCCTGAAGGATGAATGCTTCATTTGCTTTAACTGCTTGCATCTTTACTTACTAATGAGTCATTTTTTCCCCCTTAATTGTTAATTTGTTTTAAATTGGTCATAAGATGGTTACATTGAGTAGTCTGGTGTTACACAATAATTGAAAAAAGTTGACAGGCCACCAGCTGAATAAGGGAAAATATGATTCTTTTTGAGCTGAAAATGTATGAATTGGTAATAGTCTTTATGATGTAACATTGGATTTATTGGAACTTTTCTCTTACGTTCAAAAGTCACAGCACCAAAAAAAAAAAAAAATAGTCATTGAGGGTTCCACCCCTTATTCAGGGTCTGATTATTTTTTAAGAAACATCCTTTCCTTCCTGCTTATCTTTGAACCACTATCATTTTGTATATACTTTTATTAGAGTGTTGATAACACCGTATTATAAAGTATAATTTATGTATTCGTTTTCTTAACTAAACTGTGATCTGGAGAGCAGAGATTGTGTATTTTTGCCTTTTATTTTTCCACTGTTCACAATTAGCCACAGTATAGGGAAAGCACTCAGTAAATGGAACAAATGAATACATGAAGATGAACAGATAAATAAATGATTTTGCTTATGTAAAGTGTCTACCTTTTGTCTGTTTTTTTCACTGTATGGCAGAAATTCCAGTACAGCCCTATGTTTAATGTTGACCTACTATTAAAGTTACTAAACAAATGTAAATCAAAACAAGAAATGCATATTAAAACAATTATGACATTTTTGCCTCCAAAATTGGCACAGATTTTTAAATTGATAATACTCATTGTAGGTAAGTGTACAGGGAAACAGGAATTTTTATATTTTGCTGAAGGAAATATAAATTGGCAGATCCTTTCTGGAAGGTATTTAGGCAAATATGTTCAAAAGCCTTAATAATGTTCATATTCTCTCACTTAGCAATTCTATGCCTAGGAATTTATCCTACACGATAAATTAAAAATTTGTAGAACGTTTTAATCATATCATATTTTACAGATAGAGAAAAAAGGAAATAACCTAAATGCTTAACAATAGTAAATTCGTTATATAAATTATAATATATTCATACAATGGAGTACACCATCTTGAAAACGCATGCTGTATTATCAAAGGGGGGAAAACAGGTTTAAAGCAGTATGTACAATTGGTTACTCCAGTGTATGTGTAAATGTACAGAGAAAAGACTGAAAGGTTTTATACCAAAATCAGAAAAAATGGTAGCTTCTTGTTGATAGAATCACCAGGAGTTTTAATTTTTACTTCATTCTCTGTATTTTCTGTATTAAATATGTTCAATGAGTATGTATTACTTTGGTAATTTAAAAAAGTAAATAAAGGTTGTATAAAGAAGCATACTTTCTCCTTTGCTGATTTTACCCATTCTCCCAATGAAGGAAGAGAGACTAACCTTGAAACAGGAATTTTCACCAGGACCCACTGTGGTAGATCATTTTCTCTACCTGTTCTGCCCCTGTTGCCCATGGTATTCCTAGGTTATGATTGGGGCCAATGCAGAAGTAACATTGATTGATTGATTCATTCAGGAAATATTTGCTGATATTCCTACTGGACCTTGGAACTTGGGATATAAGGGCAAGAATCATATTCTTGAAAACTAGTTGTATTTTGAAATTAATTTTTTAACTAGGAATTTAATAAAGAGTATCTAGTCCATCCCTCTCTCTTTGGAGACAGAAATGGATCCCAAAGAAATTTGCCCAAGATTGAATAGATACTAAATGACACATCTAAACTTGAATTAAAAAATTCTCCTTCTACTCCAGTGCTCTTTCTGGTCACTTGGGCCTCTCATTTTGTAAAACTCTAATCTGTATAAATATAGATTCTCAAAATAAAAAGAAATCTTGTACTTGATGCTTATATATCTTCTACAATATCTTTAATTGGTAGCCTTAACTTGCTTTGCTTTTTCTCATAGAATTTGTAGTTAACAAATGCTTCATATCTATGAATATTCTGTATTAGTCAATGTTAAGCTATTGCTCAAATTGTACTTTTATTTTTAACCTCATAAATAAAATTGGATAAAGCCAATTAAAACCTTTGCCCCATCTACATAAATTTGTTGCTCCTTACTCTTGGGGAGGGGCCATTCAGCTGTTCAGTAATCCATCTACCTGATATGTTTATATTATGCACAAAGATTATTATATAGATTTTGTCAACTGGTGAAATACAGATACCATATACTTACAGGACAGCACTACGCTACTTGCAATTTACCAAATCTACTATTCCTTCACATGCTACTCTCACCATCTTGAAAGGTGTCCCCTGGCTAACTCTCACTCATCCTTTGAAACCCCTAATCCCAGCGTAAATATTGCTTCTACTGGGAAGGCATTGCTCACCTGCACCTACTCCCCAACATCCTCTCTTACCTTCTATATATAGCATTGGTCATGTTACGTTGTATTATCTTGAGCTCCTTAAAACCAAATATGTGGTCTTTCATCTTCCTAGTATATTTAGTTCAGTGTGAGACCCATAGCAGGTAGTCAAACAAGTATTTCCTTGTTGATAAGATGAAGAAATGAATGATGGAATAAAGAAATATATTTCCTTACCATGTTAAAGAGTAAAGAAAATTTAGTTTGAGATGAATTGTTTTCCATGTGGTTCCTTGTGATCATCTCTTCCTTATTATTATTCTTTAACCTGGTGTATATTTCTCCTGTGTTGAAATAAAGACCTGAGGGCTGTAGATGGGAGAAGCCACCTTCTTTATTTTTGAAAACTCAGGAAAAATGTGTGTCCATCCCAAATTCTCTAGCAGCTGGGCCTCTTGTTCCCCACCTTTTCCTTAACATCACAGACTGTGCTTTGGTTATCACATCTGTGTATTTGCTGAAAATTCTGGGTCCAGATATTTGGATTCAATTCAGAACAGCAATGTGATATGATGGGATAACCATCACACAGGGAACTGAGGAGGTGATTCTAGTCCAGATGGAACCACTGATTTGCTAGGTGACCTTAAACTACCCATTTATTTTCCAAGGCTTCAGTTTCTCATCTGTAAAGTGAAAGCACTGGATTCTATAATCAAGCTCCCTTTGAGACAGGCTGGGCCCGGGGACCTGGGACCCTTTGCTGCAGTGCTTGCACCTGGACAAATGTCTCCTCGAGCAACAAAATACAAAGAAACTGTAAGAGACTAAAAATAGCTGCATGCATGTGCAGTTGGGGCAAATTATGGACAATAAGATACAAAAATACCAGAAAAATAAAACCCAACTGGAGGCACTGGTGGGGGACCTCGGACACCTAAGGGCATGGGAGGAATCCACGTGTGACCAGGTAGGACATGGGAGGGAAGGAGAGGGGGAAGAAAAGTTGAGGTGGGATGGGACTGGCGCCCCTGAGGGGAGCTGGGGGAGGGGAGAGGTTCCCACGCTCGGAGGGGTCCACTCACAGTGAGGGGATCAGCAAGGATGGAGAAGGACCTTTGGGGGATTGGGGGATCAGAGGGGAACTTGGCCAGCATCTCCCCTGCCTGTTCAGGCCCCCACAAGCCTGCTGGGGTCCTGGGCCTGAACACCAAACCACCCCCGCTGGGGTCCCTCTGACTGCGTAGGACCCCAGGCCTGAGCCCTGCCCCTGTCCCCCCCCGCCTCCGCCAAGGCCTATTCCTGTGGCATGGGGGCCAGGCCTAAGCCCCGCCCTCCCAGGGCACCCTCCAGCCATGCAGGTCCTGGTGGACCTGAGTACTGCCCCCCACAAGACCTCCATGGACCTCACGTGTCCTGGCCCTGAGCCCCACCTCCACCAAAGCCTCCTCTGGCCACAAGGGTCCTGGCAGTCCAAGTGCCACACCTGACAGGGCCTCCTTTGGCTGTGCGGGTCCAGCTGGACCGAGTGCTGCCCCCCTCCAAGGCCTTCTCTGGCTGCGCCAGCCCCTGTGGCTGCACCTGTGGAGGCCTGCACCCCAGCTGGCCTGCTTGGACATGTGTGCTCCAGGCCAGCTTCAGGAACAGACGCTGGTGAGAGGAAAACATGCAGAGATGAGGCTGACACAGTGGGTCCAGAGACCTACCTAGAGGTCTTGGAGGCCTACTGGGGAAGAAGGGGTATGCTGTAGCTCACCTTGGGGGCAAGAACACTGATAGAGGCGGCACCAGGGAAATTTTTACTTTTTAATTTTTTAATTTAAATTTTTTAATTTATTTTTTATCTTTTATTTTTATTCTTATTTTTTATTATTTATTTTATTTTATTTTATTTTATTTTCTGTTGTGGTTCTCTTTTGCTTTGTTGTTGTTTCATTTTTATTGTTAATTTTTCTAATATTTTTTTTATCTTCCTAATTTTATTTTTTATTCTTTGTTATTGTTCTTCTTTTTTTTTTTTTTTTTTTTTTTTGCCATACCCTGTGGCTTGCAGGGTCTTGGTTCACAGGCCAGGGGTTGGGCCTGAGCTCCTGTGGTGGGAGTGCCAAGCCCAAGCTGGACTAACAGAGAACCTCACACCCTGGGGAATATTAATTGGCGTGAGCTCTCCTGGAGGTCCTCATCTCAGCACCAACACCCGGCTCCACCCGACTGCCTGCAAACTCCAGTGCTGGATGCCTCAGGCCAAACAACCAGCAAGAAAGGAACACAGGCCCACCCACCAAAAAAAAATGAGATGACAAAAAAATATGTTACAGACGAAAGAGCAAGGTAAAAAACTATAAGACCAAATAAATGAAGAGGAAATAGGCAACCTACCTGGAAAAGAATTCAGAGTAATTATAATAAAGATGATCCAAAATCTCAGAAATAGAGTGGAAGCATGGATCAAGAAAATACAAGAAATGTCTAACAAGGACCTAGAAGAACTAAAGAACAAACAAACAGTGATGAAAAACACAATTGAAATGAAAAATACACTAGAAGGAAGCAATACCAGAATAACTGAGACACAAGAACGAATAAGTGAGCTGGAAGATAGAATGGTGGAAATAACTACAGAGGAGCAGAATAAAGACAAAAACATGAAAGGAAATGAGGACAGTCTCAGAGACCTCCAGGACAACATTAAATGCACCAACATTCGAATTATAGGTGTCCCAGAAGAAGAAGAGAAAAAGAAAGGGACTGAGAAAATATTTGAAGAGATTATAGTCAAGAACTTCCCTAACATGGGAAAGGAAGTAGCCACCCAAGTCCAGGAAGCAGAGAGTACCATACAGTATAAACCCAAGGAGAAACATGCTGAGACACATATTAATCAAAGTAACAAAAATTAAATGCAGAGGAAAAAATATTAAAAGCGACAAGGGAAAAACAAAGAATAACATACAAAGGAATCCCCATAAGTTTATCAGCTGATTTTTCAGCAGAAACTCTGCGGCCAGAAGGGAGTGGCAGGATATATTTAAAGGAATAAAAGGGGAAAACCTACAACTAAGATTACTCTACCCAACAAGGATCTCATTCAGATTCGACAGAGAAATCAAAAGCTTTACAGCCAAGCAAAAGCTAAGACAATTCAGCACCACCAAACCAGCTTTGCAATAAATACCAAAGGAATTTCCCTAGGTGGGAAACACAAGAGAAAGAAAAGACCTACAAAAACAAACTCAAAACAATGAAGAAAATGGTAATAGGAACATACTTATCGATAATTACCTTAAATGTAAATGGATTAAGTGCTCCAACCAGAAGACACAGACTGGCTGAATGGATAAAAAAACAAGACCCATATATTTGCTGTCAACAAGAGACCCACTTCAGACCTAGGGATGCATACAGACTGAAAGTGAGGGAATGGAAAAAGATATTCCATGTAAATGCAAATCAAAAGAAAACTGGAGTAGCAATACTCATATCAGATAAACTAGACCTTAAAATAAAGACTGTTACAAGAGACAAGGAAGGACCCTACATAATGACCAAGGGATCAATCCAAGAAGAACTGTAAATATTTATACACCCAACATAGCAGAACCTCAATACATAAGGCAAATGCTAACAACCATAAAATGGGAAATCAACAGTAACACAATAATACTGGGGGACTTTAACACCCCACTTACACCAATAGAAAGGTCATCCAGACAGAAAATAAACAAGGAAATACAAGGTTTAAATGACACATAGAGCAGATAGACTTAATTGATACTTACAGGACATTCCACCCCAAAGCGGCAGAATACACTTCCTTATCAAGTGCACACACAACATTCTCCAGGATAGATCACATCTTGGGTCAACAAATCAAACCTCGGTAAATTAAAGAAAATTGAAATCATATCAAGCATCTTTTCTGACCACAACACTATGAGATTAGAAATCAATTACAGGAAAAAAAAACTGTGAAAAATACAAACACATGGAGGCTAAACAATATGCTACTAAATAACCAAGAGATCACTGAAGAAATCAAAGAGGAAATCAAAAAATACCTAGAAACAAATGACAACAAAAACAGGACGACCCAAAACTTATGCGTTGCAGCAAAAGCAGTCCTAAGAGGGAAGTTTATAGCAATTCAATGTCACCTCAAGAAACAAGAAAAATCTCAAATAAACAACCTAACTTTACATCTAAAGCAACTAGAGATAGAAGAAGAACAAGCAAAACCCAAAGTTAGTAGAAGGAAAGAAATCACAAAAATCACAGCAAAAATAAATGAAATAGAAAAGAATAAAACAATAGCAAAAATCAACGAAACTAAAAGCTGGTTCTTTGAGAAGATAAAGAAAATTGATAAACCTTTAGCCAGAGTCATCAAGAAAAAAAGGAGAAGTCTCAAATCAATGAAATTAGAAATGAAAAAGAAGAAATTACAATGGACACCACAGGAATACAAAGGATCATAAGAGACTACTACAAGAAACTATATGCCAATAAAATGATCAACCTGGTAGAAATGGACAAATTCTTAGAAAGGTATAACCTTCCAAGACTGAACCAGGAAGAAATAGAAAATATGAACAGACCAATGACAAGTAATGAAATTGAAACTTCAATTAAAGATCTTCCAACAAACAAAAGTCCAGGACCAGATGGCTTCACAGGTGAATTCTATCAAACATGTAGAGAAGAGCTAACACCTATCCTTCTCAAACTCTTCCAAAAAATTGCAGATGAAGGAACACTCCCAAGCTCATTCTATGAAGCCACCATCACCCTTTTACCAAAACCAGACAAAGATATCACAAGAAAAGAAAATTACAGACCAATATCACTGATGAACATAGACTCAAAAATCCTCAACCAAATGCTAGCAAACTGAATCCAACAACACATTAAAACGATCATACACCCTGATCAAGTGGGATTTATAGCAGGGATGCAAGGATTCTTCAATATATGCAAATCAATCAATGTGATACACCATACTAACAAATTAAAGAATAAAAACCATATGATCGTCTCAATAGATGCAGAAAAAGCTTTTGACAAAATTCAACACTGATTTATGGTAAAAACTCTCCAGAAAGTGGGCATAGAGGGAACCTACCTCAACATAATAAAGGCCATATATGACAAACCCACAGTAAACATCATTCTCAATGGTGAAAAAGTGAAACCATTTCCTCTAAGATCAGGAACAAGACAAGGATGTCCACTCTGCCCACTATTACTCAACATAGTTCTGGAAGTCCTAGCCATGGCAATCAGAGAAGAAAAAGAAATAAAAGGAATCCAAATTGGAAAAGAAGAAGTGAAACAGTCACTGTATGCAGATGACATGATACTGTACATAGAAAATTCTAAGGATGCCACCAGAAAACTACTAGATCTAATCAAGGAATTCGGTAAAGTTGCAGGATACAAAATTAATACACAGAAATCTTTGCATTCCTATACACTAACAACAGAAGACCAGAAAGAGAAATTAGGGGAACAATCCCATTTACCATTGCAACAAAAAGACTAAAATACCTAAGAATAAACCTACCTAAGGAGTAAAAGACCTGTAGTCAGTAAACTATAAAACACTGATGAAAGAAATCAAAAATGATACAGATTGAGAGATATACCATGTTCTTGGATTGGAAGAATCCACATTGTGAAAATGACTATACTACCCAAAGCACTCTACAGATTCAATGCAATCCCTATCAAATTACCAATGGTATTTTTCACAGAATTAGAACAAAAATGTTTACAATTTATATGGAAACACAAAAGACTCCGAATAACAAAAAAGATCTTGAGAAAGAAAAACTGAGCTGGAGGAATCAGACTCCCTGTCTTCAGACTATACTACAAAGCTACAGTAATCAAGACAATATGGTACTAGCACAAAAACAGAAATATAGATCAATGGAACAGGATAGGAAGCCGAGAGATAAACCCATGCACCTATGGTCACCTAATCTATGACAAAGATTAGGTGACAAGTCTATGACAAAGGAGTCAAGAATATACAATGGAGAAAAGACAGTCTCTTCAATAAATAGTGCTGGAAAAACTGGACAGCTATATGTAAACAAATGAAATTAGAACAAACCCAAACACCATACACAAAAATAAACTCAAAATGGATTAAAGACCTAAACGTAAGACCAGACACTATGAAACTCTTAGAGGAAAACATAGGCAAAACACACTTTTACATAGATCACAGCAAGATCTTTTTTGATCCACCTCCAAGAGCAATTAAAATAAAAACAAAAATAAACCAATGGGACCTAATTAATTTAAAACTTTTGCACAGCAAAGAAAACCGTAAACAAGATGAAAAGACAACACTCAGGATGGGAGAAAATATTTGCAAACGAAGAAGCTGGCAAAGGATTAATCTCCAAAATATACAGACAGCTCATGCAGCTCAATATCAAAAAAACAAACAACCCAATCAAAATATGGGTGAAAGACCTAAATAGACATTTCTCCAAAGAAGACACACAGATGGCTAAAAAACACATGAAAAGATTCTCAACATCGCTAATTATTAGAGAAATGCAGATGAAAACTACAATGAGGTATCACCTCACACCAGTCAGAATGGCCATCATCAAAAAATCTACAAACAATAAATGCTGGAGAGAGTGTGGAGAAAAGGGAACCCTTTTGCACTTTTGGTGGGAGTGTAAATTGATACAGCCACTATGGAGAACAGTATGGAGGTTCCTTAAAAAACTAAAAATAGAACTGCCATATGACCCAGGAATCCCACTCCTGGGCATACATCTGGAGAAAACCATAATTCAAAAATACACATGCCGGGCTTCCCTGGTGGCACAGCGGTTGAGAATCTGCCTGCCAATGCAGGGGACATGGGTTCGAGCCTTGGTCTGGGAAGATCCCACATGCCGTGGAGCAACTAGGCCCATGAGCCACAATTACTGAGCCTGCGCGTCTGGAGCCTGTGCTCCACAACAAGAGAGGCCGCGATAATGAGAGGCCTGCGCACCGCGATGAAGAGTGGCCCCCACTTGCCACAACTAGAGAAAGCCCTCGCACAGAAACAAAGACCCAACACAGCCATAAATAAATAAATAAATAAACCCAAAGTTAAAAAAAAAAAAATACACATGCCCCCCCAGTATTCATTGCAGCACTATTTACAATAGCCAGGACATGGAACCAACCTAAATGTCCATCGACAGAGGAAAGGATAAAGAAGATGTGGTACATATACACAATGGAATATTACTCAGCCATAAAAAGGAATGAAATTGGGTCATTTGTAGAGATGTGGATAGACCTAGGGTCTGTCATATAGAGTGAAGTAAGTCAGAAAGAGAGAAACAAATATCATTTGTTAATGCATATATGTGGAATCTAAAAACGTGGTACAGATGAACTTATTTTCAGGGCAGGAATAGAGATGCAGACTTAGAGAATGGAGTTTTGGATGTGGGGGGGGGTAAGGGAGGGTGGGTTGAATTGGGAGATTGGGATTGACATATATACACTACCATGTGTAAAACAGATAGTTAGTGGGAACCTGCTGTATAGTGCAGGGAGCTCAACTGGGTGTTCTTTGGTGACCTAGGTGGGTGGGATGGGGGGGGGCTGGGAGGGAGGTCCAAGAGAGAGGGGATATATGTATACATATACCTGATTCACTTCATTGTACAGCAGAAACTAACACAGCATGGTAAAGTAACTATACCCTCTCCAAAAAATCCAAAAAACAAAAACACCCAACTGCCACTTCTGAAGAGCTGGGAGAAAAACAGGGTGTCAGGAGCAAAAGCATGGTACTGCACATGCCCCCTGCACTCAATACCACCAGAGGGGTGGGCAAACCACCTAAGCCGTACCTCCATACTGACTCCTGGACCACCCCTACCCTCACCCCATATAGGGAACCAGCTTTCTCCCCATTGGAGAATGAGCAAGAGAACCTGTTACTTTTTTATGGCCAAGTAATATTCCATTGTTTTATACTTACATCTATATCTATATATCACATCTTTTTAAACCAATCATCTGTTGATGGGCACTTGGGTTGTTTCCATGTCTTGACTATTGTAAATAGTGCTGCTATGAACATTGGTATGCATATATCTTTTCAAATTACAGTTTTCATCTTTTCTGAAGATGCCCAGGAGTGGGATTACTGGATCATATGGTAGCTCTATTTTTAGGTTTTTTTAAGGAATCTCCATATTATTTTCCATAGTGGCTACACCAGTTTACATTCCCACCAACAGTGTAGGAGGGTTCCCCTTTCTCCACATCCTCTCCAGCATTTATTATTTGTAGAATTTTTGATGATAGCCATTCTGACTGGTGTGAAGTGATACCTCATTGTGTTTTTGATTTGTCTTTCTCTAATAATTAGCAATGTTGAGCACTTTTTCATGTGCCTGTTGGCCATCTGTATGTCTTCTTTGGAGAAATGTCTATTTAGGTCTTCTGCCAATTTTTTGATTGGGTTGTTTTTTTGATATTGAGCTGTATGAGCTGTTTGTATATTTTGGAAATTAAGCCTTTGTTGGTTGTTTCCTTTGCAAATATTTTCTGCCATTCTGTAGGTTATCTTTTCATTTTGTTTATGGTTTCCTTTGTTGTGCAAAAGCTTATATTTTACTGGCTCCCATTTATTTATTTTTGCTTTTATTTCTTTTGCCTTCAGAGACTGATCTAAGAAAATACTGCTGTGATTTATGTCTGAGAATGTTTTGCCTATGTTCTTTTCTAGGAGTTTTATGGTGTTGTGTCTTGTACTTAGGTCTTTAAACCATTTTGAGTTTATTTTTGTATATGGTGTTGATGGAGTGTCCTAATTTCATTAATTTAAATATAGCTGCCCAGCTTTCCCAACACCACTTGCTGTAGAGATTGTCTTTTCTCCATTGTATTTTCTTGCCTACTTTGTCATAGATTCACTGATACCACTTATATATGGAATCTAAAAATTAATACAAATAACCTATATACAAAACAGAAACAGACTCATAGACATAGAAAACAAACTTACGGTTACCAAAGGGGTGAGGAAGGGAGGAGAGATACATTAGGAGCATGGGATTAACAGATACAAACTGTTATACATAAAATTAGATAAGCAACAAAGACTCACTGTATAGCATAGGGAACTATATTTAATATCTTGATAACCTATAATGGAAAATAATCTGAAAATATATATGTATATATATAACTGAGTCACTTTGCTGTATACCTGAAACTAACATAATATTGTAAATCAACTATATCTCAATAAAACAGTTCTAGTTTCTCTAATATTTCTCATGTAACAGTTTCTGTTATGAGGAATAAAATTGGCCTTTATTCCTGATGCAGCCTGTTTGTACAATTGCACTTCAGTGACTTTGCACATGCCATTCTTCTGCCTGCATTACCCTTCATCCCTTCCTCCATGTACTGAATTACTCATTCTTTAAGGCCCAATTTAAACCCTGTCTTCTTCCAGCCAAAATTTTAACTCTGTCCTCTGTGCTTCATAGATGCTTTACTATGTTTAACTCACTGCTTACTACAGTGATTTTTATACTGTTTTCTAAGTTTCTTACATATCTGTGTGTTCTGTGATAGATGGAACCTTAACTGACTTGTCCACAGTGCCTGGTACATGAGGGACATGCATGAATAAGTGAATGAGTGAATGAATGAATATATTTTCTAGCATATAATTTGGGTTCTGGTATATAGTAGCTGCTCAAGGAGTATTTGTTGAAGAATAAATGAATTTATGGATGAACAAATTAATATACTTTGCTTCAATGATCTTTGAATTCTCTTAAAATATTGAACCTAGAAACAAACATAAAACTCCAGCTTGATACAACCAGCTCAGGGTGTAGAGAATTGGTTACTCCCCTCATTCTTGAAACTATCTTCTTTTTATTTCAGATTTACATTCACATTAATGGAGAGGAGAGAAACTAAACTAGGACTCAAGCAATTGTATTTTCTCTCTGTACTCAATGTGACATTCTTCATCAGCCATCCCTGCCTTTCTCCGTTCTCTTACCCTGAACCTAACTGAAGAAGTCCCCAGCAGTTTCTACAGTCTGCAGTTTATACTGAGATTTTGCCTTCTGGCATTACTCTTAGCTGAGATATTTTCAGATTTGTTTTTCACTTTTGTGCTTCCTTCTTTCATGCTTATCATCTATGTAAAACATGCTTGCCTCTTTGTCTTTATTATAACTGATCTGCTTATAGTGTGGTAACTTCATTTTCAAGATTTTAACATTCATGAAACAACTTTCCTTAACATAAATAAGTTAATTATCTGTAAGATTTAAAGAAAAGTGATTATTTAGAAATCCTGTTATGTTTTAAAGTGATATAAGCTTCCTTAAAAACAAAAGCTATGATTTAGTGCAGTCCACAGTATAGATTTACGTGCAGTTTGCCCAGAACTACTTAGAATGTTATTTCCTTCCAATTATTAAAATACAAATGCCTTCAATACCTTCCTTATGTTATCTATCTAAGAAAATGCTTATGGATACAGTTGGCAGTAACTGAATGGATCAAGATACAGGAGAAACAGAAATATGGACTATAGGTTTGTGTGTGGAAGTGATGGAAAAAGGCAAAGTGAAGTGACACCAGCTATTGTTATAAGTGTCATGAGTTGTCTATCCTGTCTTTAATTGGAAAATGGCATGAAAAGAAGTTAGTAGGGCTAAGGGAAAACAGGAAATTGTTCAGATTTCTTATATATGTATATAGACAGAATGGGAAAAAACAAAGCAGGAAGTACTTCAGAAGTATGAACAAATAGTTATTGTATTACTTCATTGAGAAATTGTATACTCTCCACAACCCAATAACCAGAGAGTAGTTAAAGGGAAAAAATTACAACTAGGAAGAGAAAACCATCATGAGCCAGATTCTAGCCATGACACAGCCTTCAACTACTTAACATATGAATTTAGAAAATTACTCAACCACTAAAAAATAGAAATTGTCAAGAAAAATCCCCAAAATATCTAAAAGTAAATGAGAGATCTGCAGACATCAGGATTTCATTCAGAAACTATTTCTTTTAAATATAAAACTCTATGCACTTTTGGGAAAACGGTCTGTCCATGTTTCTATGATCAATGAGATAAATATGTTAGGGGAATTTGTACATCCACTTTGTGGAGTTGGTCTCACCCTTCCAAAAGTCAAGCTGGAGAAGACCAGTTCTCTATAAATTAGAAAATCTGTCCATTGATAACTGAGAATTCACTGTTCTCTTTGCCTTCTCATAACCCTGATTTATTAGCAGTAGAAAAAGCTGCTGGCTGGACTAGAAGCCAGATGATTTGCATAGATGATTTCCAGGACTTGTCATAAGGTTCTAGTAAGATAAGGTATGACAAAGCACTTTATAGAATCTAAAATGCTATTCAGTAATTTCAAGTGGTATGAACATCAATACTACAATGATTATGTGAAATGCATGTAACTAATAGTAAGTTTACAGATTTCCAAAATTATTGATCATTAGACATGATTGGAAACTAGTCCAATAAATGTCACCTTAAATTTTTCTACAACTGTGATTAACATACTACTGACCATTTAACTAACTTTTAAAGCAACTTGGTGGTTTGAGCCTATTCAGTCAATGAAGAGACAACTTGCTTGGTATATGAGGGGAAACCAATTTTTCAGGAATGCATTCTTTCTAAGGTTAGAGGGAAACTTGTAATTACTAAACAAGGGTGGACTCTGCATTTAAGTCACTAATTTTTGCTCAGTAAGTTTGGGAGAAGATCAGAGATGTTTGGAATTTTAATATTATCCAGAAGAGTGATCGTAAAACCCAGTTGCAAAAAAAAATCTGTTGAGTTTTCTGAACTGCTGGAAAGTTTAAGTAATAGAAGCTGTAATTCTTAAACCCACTTGACTTGTTACTGACAGAACTGGTCTATTACCATAAATGCAAGATTACAGTAAGTACATTTTTCCATTAGGTGTCTAGTTTACTCTGTTTGGCCTTGTTTATTAAATTCTTAAGTGACTTTCTTCTGACATTGCCCTCTGTGCTTCCTCTGCTCCACATCGACTCGTTCTCTTAGACTGAGGTATAAGTTTATATACTTTGTTTCTTTTTAAGATTAATAATTTTAAAATGTATACATAAGACAAATATATGTGAAGTTTGTATTGAACATTGAATGGGAATTTCCTTATTTTAACTCTTAAAATTCACAACTAATTAAATATAATGTTCACAGGAAATAAAGGATATTTTCCTAAAGCAAACTTCTTTCATGCATAAAAATTGGGAGTATTGAACATGACCAAATGAAATCAATCTTCTATTTAAAGCTCCTTGTTTAGGAGGGTGATGGGCTGTTAGGAACTCTGATGCTATAGTGGAAAGAGTTCCTATCTCAATCTTAATACTTAGGATTAAAGGAACTAATACATGAAACTGTTTGGAATAGTGTCTGATACACGGCAAGTGCTCAATAAATGTTTGCTATTTTCTTTGGATTATTACTTTAAATAAACTCAGGGGTATTCAGTGAAGAAATATGTTGTCTGCCTAACAGTAGAAGTCATTCTTCTTTCTTCATTGGAATTTAATTTCCCCTTTATTTGTCTCTATCTTATTCTTCTTGCTCTCTCTGCCTATCTTTACTGGTTTTTATTGTTGAAAAACTAGAGGTGTGCTTTGGTGACCTCAAAATGACTGCTTGATTCCCTTAGCCAGCATTTTGTCTCCCTGTTTAGCAGCCTAAACAAAACAGTGTGTTGTGCTTTTGCTAATACCATTTTCCTCTTCTCTCTAACGATCCAAATTCTATCCATCCTTCAGACTCCAATTCTTGCTCTTTTCCTACATCAGTCCAGAGCACATTAAGATTCATTGAACTTATCCAATGTTCATAGTCTCTACCATACATTTATTGTTTCCCATATGTGTGTTTTATGTACTTTTGTATTGTCTCTTAAGTGTCATTTTAGGTTTCTCAGCAGCTTAGATTTCACTCAGGCAATATTCCCATCTCTTCGCATATGGTCGTACACATGGTAGAGTCTCCTAAGGAAATACTTGATGAGTAGAATCACCTTATCTCATTCAAATGGTTGTTTTGATATTATGTGGTTGTAACCTTATGATACCAGAGGAAAAAACGTTCTCTACTCTTATTTAATAATTCATTCTACCATCCAAATTATACTCTATTTGTCAGGAAGTTTCTCCTAGAAATGATCCTAATTCACTCCTTTTGCAGTTGATGTTATCATCTGGATGAAATGAAAGAAGGAAATGTGATAATGAGCATAGTTAATTATTTTGATTTTAAAAAACAATTATTTCTTTCCTTAAGTTCTTCTTTTTAAAATTTTCATTGGAATATAGTTGATTTACAATGTTGTGTTAGTTTCTGCTGTACAGCAAAGTGAATCAGTTATACATATACATATATCCACTCTTTTTTAGATTCTTTTCCCATATAGGTCTAGACAATGGAATATTACTCTGCCATAAAAAAGAATGAAATAATGCCATTTGCAGCAACATGGATGGACCTGGAGCTCTTTTTTACAGGAATTTATATTTTTTGTTAAAGGAGTTTTAAGTTTTTGAAGTCTGTGATTGAAAAAGCTGTATCCTATTCTTTCTAATTTTTATTCCCTTGGTAGAATAATTCAAAATGAGACCTGCATAACATCTGCATCAGAATCACCTGATTTGTTTAAACTGAAGAGTGCCCTATTCCAGAGCTGCTGAACCAGGAGGTCTTGTTGTGAAGCTGGGAGTCTGCATTTAGCATGCTGCCAGGTAATTCTTAGGTATTTGGGAGCTGAGAATTATCTTTTTTTGGTTTTTAATATGCAATAAAGTGAATCTCTCTTTTGCTTTCCTTGTTAAACTTTGCATTATGTAATTTTCAAGCTATTTAGTTAAGGTATTGCTTGGCTCAATAAGACAACTTTTTTTGAGAGTTGGAACCCTCTCTCTCCACCCTCTCTGTGTACACAGACACACAATCTTACCTTGTCATAACCCCCTAATAGTACCATAGTCCTAAGCTCTAATGAAACCCATTTTACATTATACCGTTATTACAAGTTTGTCTATATCTGCTACCCTCCACTTCCACCAGACTGTAAGTTTCTCAAGAATGAATGTGCATAGCACATAATAGGTTTGTTATATAATAAATGTTTGCTGTTATGAATATCAAATAAATTTTATATTGCTATTTAACTGCTTCATGTCTATTAAATATATATTCTCAACATGGGAAAACACCTAAGCATAGATTTACTCATACTTCTGTGGTATCCTTTACACTTCTGGGTACACAGTAGGAGATGAATGTGAGTAAATCACTTCTGTATTCAATAAGAATTCACAGTTTTTGTTAATGATTTAATGTAAAACTGAGCAAATATTTAATTTATATATTAAAGCAAAACAGGAAGAAAAATAAAACAAGACTTCACTCAGTCTTATTTCTGAAAGAATGGCTCAGCAGGGCTGAGCAAGGTTTTGTTTACCAACTTGGTTTCCATAGCTGGGTGAGCTTATGTACTGACCAACAATCTTTCATAACCAGCTGAAACATTGTCTCCTGATGTGTTCTTATTTGTGGCCAGAACATGAAGTTGGCAAAATTATCCAAACTGTTACATGCTAAGCCACTCTAGATACAGCCAAGAATTTCGGTTTTACAAACAGAAATGTGTAACTAGTAAATCTAAGTGGAAATTTTCTTACTTTTAGGCAAATGATTTTTTTTTCTCTGATTAAAAACATGTTTAGCTAGATATTACTTTGGATATCTAAATCACTATAAAACACTGTTCCTGTTTCTGTTTCATCTATAAGAGCATCCAACAGACAAATATCTCCTTTTCTCCAGTTCTGTCTGAGAATAAGTAACTAGTGCAATGTGTTCAAGAGTGTATAAAAATCAATGAAAAGAAATAAATCTTAGATTGAGAACAAAGTTTTAGAGATGTTGTACTTAGGCTTGTGAATTAACAAACTATCCTATTCTTACAGAGTTAAGCCTGAGTGATCACCCTCGGACCAGCTAAATAATGGGAACCCCAAGGGATGTTCTGTTTGCACCCCACTTTCTCTATATCTAGGTCCTGTCTTATTGTCATACTCAGTTCATAAAACTATCTCCTAGCAACTTCATGGCACCCCTCATACTTCAAGGGAAGAAGGGAACTAATATTTTGAGACACTGCTATGTGCTTAGTACTTTAAAAATATTATCTCATTTAATCCTTACAATTCTTGAGGCAGATTTTATAATCCTCAGTTGACATATGGGAAAATTTAGACTCAAAATGTCACACAGATTACAACTCAGTTAACTAGTACTTAATACCAAGATTTTAATTTTCAAGTTTGGTATGCTCATTACTGTCCCAGAATCGACTACCACATAGTAAGTGGTCAGTGAATTTTTGCCGAATGAATGAATGAATTCTGTGGATGACTAATGAATATCACCTTGAATCTCTCAAAACTTTCTTCTTTCCTCCCTTCTTCCCTCCCACTCCCACTCCCTCTCTCTCGCTCTCTTTCTTTCTTCCTCTCTCTCTTTTTCCTGTGGTGAACATTTATTTAAATGGATTTAGGGGTCACCTGACCCATCCTCTTCCATGAGTAGAAGTCACCTCCAAAATATGTTCTCGACACAAAGTCCTCCAGCTCTTGTTGGCCTTTTTCTGGAAAAGAAAGATCATTAATTTGTGAGGCAGTCTGTTTCATTCTTGTGTGGTCCTTATTAGAAAGACTTTCTTTGTACTGAGATAAAATCTGTTTCTAAGTGGAAGGATAGTATGGTATTATGGGAAAAGCATAGGTCTCAGGTCAGAAAATTGGAATTTGGACCCTAACATTTTCACTTTAGGCAAACCCCAACTTCTCTGAACCTGTTTCCTCACCTATAAAATGGTGGTAACAGGTAGTGCCTGCATTGCCTAACTCTCAGGGTCATTATGAGAACCACATTCTGTGGTTCATAGGACATGGGACAGTTCTTTGCAAAGAATGAATCCCAATAAAAAGTTAGTTTTTCCTATTTCACCCTCGGGACTTCATAGAATAATTCTATTCACTGTTAAAGAAAACAATGCCATGTTTCATTACATCTTCCTTTCTTTAAACTAAAGAGCTCCATTTCCTTACACATTTTTAAAGATATAAAATGAATGGGTTTTATATAAAAAACCCTTCTGGTTACCTCCTGCTGAATCCTTACTAATATGTCAAACGCTTCCTTGAAGTGTACCCCAGAACTAGACCCCACACTGCAGAATCATTCTTACCAGCATAGAATGCAGTGTCGTAACAGTCCTTGGCTTGGATATGCTGCTTTGATAATGCAACCTCAAATTACACAAGTATTTTCACCCATTACATTTCTCAGCTAAGCTATGATCAGTTTGTGTTTGACTAAGAGTCAAGTCCTCTTTATATTAGCTGCTGTCAAGTTAGATCTTCCAGGTTCTGTATTCATGTGGTTGTGTTTTTTAACCTAAATGTAGACTGCTACATTTATTTATTTTTATTTAATTCATCATGGTTTCAGCCCATCATTACAGCCATTATAACTTTTTTGACTTCTTATTTTTACCTACCAATATATAGCCACATCTACAAGTTTTATGACATCTGAAAGATGATAAGCAAGTCCTTTCTGGCATTAGCTACATTACTGGGGAAAATGTTGAAGAAGGTAAGCTTGGAAAGAACCTTGTGAGTGTCTTTTCTTCACGTTAAAGATTTCCCTCTAATCTTAGTTACTGAACAGTTTATTGCAGTTATTTGTGATAGAACTGCTTCTCCCTCGTAGACTGTGAGACCACACCTTGGTCTTCTTAGTACACCTAAGGCTTAACATAGTACCTGGCAAATAGAAGCCGCTTTAAGAGTTTATAATTGGAGAATTAACGAGTGAATGAATTAATATATTAAGCAATATGCTTTGGGTAAGTTTATTCAACTAGATATCTACACGTCTAACATAGCCAACATCCAACTTACATTGTCCTTTTTTTATTCATAAAAGTACTAAGAGAGAGTTTGTCAGATATACCCTAAATCAGTAGAAGTCTTTCCTTGATCTACTGATTTAAAAACCCTGTTTTAGAAGGAAACTCGATCTGCTGATAAGAAGATTTTGGTGAACTCATCCATACTTATTTATAGTTAACACCCATTTCTTCTTAAGTATTCACATAGCTTCTGTTCAATTGCTTCCTCCAGAATTTTTCTTCATTATCTCCTTACCTAATTACCATGTGTACATCCCTGTGGGATGTACATCTGTGCAAGTACTTTCTCCTCCATCACCTTCCTCTCCCTTCCCTGCTCCCTATTTTTGCTCCTTTTTCTGCTCAATCTTTTCAAGTTACACAGTTTTTCTTAAATGCATTATTGAGAATAGACTCCTCTTTATCTTCAGTTCTCCTGTTTTTATCCCTCTCCTTTCATATTGGATTCTTCCCTTCTTTAGACTGAAGTTGAATAAAAGTAAATTTATAAGTGTGTTAAATAAAATACTGTGTCTCAAGATTGCATTTCTTAAAACAAATCCAAAAGAAATTTTATCTCTACCTAAACAAAACTAAAATCCCTGCAACCAATACAAGCACATTTAAAAAAAATCTGTTGACAGATGAGTGGGTCAGTGGTCCTCAGATGGAGAGCCTTTTCCTTCTAGAGGAATTACTGCAACTTGGGTGATCAACAAAGATCCAAATAGGAACCATCTGATGTTGTGTGGTGTTTTATAAGGCTAGTTCTATTTCCCCAGAAGACTAAGAATATTCGATTAAGTCATTGTGAATTCTGTCTTACTTACCATCATCATTTAGCTCTTGAGTCACAGTTTAGATTTTGTCATAACGGCAGATTTGGCTTAGGTTGGTTTTCTGGGAGTAGAGTTAAATGAAGCTGTTGATGAGCATTTATGTTTAGCTTGAGGAAATAGCATCTTTTGTGCTGAAAGCATATACACAATCCTCTGCTATTTCTTGTATTTTGATAACAAGTAAAATTTTTCTGGAATGGAAAATATATGTCATTCTCTTAAAGATTTATTGTAATTTTAATCTGAAAGTAATTAGTAGCAGCATTTCCTTATATATATTCATACATTTTACCAATAATTTTTACTGCCAGGTCCAGGGGTACCATTTGGATCCACATGCCAGCTTTTCCAAAAGTTTATCCATGATGATAATATCTTTTATATTTGGGTTATTTTGAATGCTGCTTTTTATTTTTTACTTAAGAAATGTATGAATTTACACTTAGAATATTGGTTTACCCCATTTGGTAGTTTTCATATGACAAGATATAATCTCAGAGCTTTCAATCAGTAGAAAAAATACACGAGTCAGGAAGTCCAGAAAATAATGTAAAGGAAGTCGTAAAATGCAGTCCCATAAGTACTGTCTCAATCAGGAACTAAATTAACATGTGATGTAAGGACTGTGTGGACTTCTAGGGGCACACTGAGGATCTTAGTTAGTACTGACGTGACTACACCTCATGTTAAATACTGTACTTCCTCTAGGCTACCACTGAAGCGTTATTAAATTCATTTATTTATCTATTTTTCTTATTAGACTGTGTGCTCCTTGAGTGCAGGGTCTGTGAAAAGTATTTAGAAGCAGAGTAACTAAAAGTCTAGTTTGAAAACTCCCTCTGACAAACTATGTAATCTAGAAAAATTAATCTTTTGATATCAGTGTAATAAGCTATAGAAGAGGAATAGCACTGTCCTTTTTGTAGTTTTGTAGTTATCATAAAGATAAAATGAAATACTATAGATAAAAGTAAAGTAATTTGAAATGTAAAGAATTTATGCAAAAGGAGGAACCATGAATGAAAACACTTAATATTTGCCTATAAACAAGATTAAAAGGTAAATGGCAAATGGGGCAAAAATATTGGCAATACACAGGCCAGATGAAACACTGTTAATTAAATGAAATACATAAATTGCATTAAATACATAAATGCAAAAATACTATAAATATGGGAAATATTTAAAGTATCATTTACAATAGTACCAACAAATATGAAATGCCTACATAAAAATACAACAAATATATGCTGAAAACTACAAAACACTAATGAAATAGCTAATAAAAAGAAGACCTACATAAATGGAGAGATATACTATGCTCACAGACTGGGAGAAAATTTATTACAATGAACTTTCTCCCCAGATTGAGTTATAGATTCAGTACAATTCCAAATAAAATCTCAGCATTCTCTTTTTGTAGAAATATACAAGTTGATTCAAAAATTTATATGAAAAAATAAAAACACTGAAATAGTCAAAACAATTTTGAAAAAGAAGGTTGAAGAGTTCCTACTACTTGATTTTAAGACTTATTATAAATTGAGAGTAATCAAAGCAATATGGTATTGGGAAAAGTATAAATCCAGAGATAAATGGAGGAATTGAGTCAAGATATAGATCTACATGTGTATAGTCAACTGATATGTTTGTTTGTTTGTTTTTTTACAAAGGTGAGGTGCTAGGGCAATTCAATGGAGAGAAGGCAGTCGTTTTAAACAGATGGTTCTGAAACAATGATCCATTTCTTACACCATACGCATAAAGTGAACTGAAAAGGGATTATAGATCTGAGTATGAAACCTAAAGCCATAAAACTTCTGGAAAAAAAATAGAAGAAAATCCTTGCAACGTTAGGATAGGCAAGTATTTCTTAGATAAGACCCAAAAAGTATGTGTCATAAAAGAAACAATTGATAAGTTTGACTTCATGAAAATTAAAGACGTGTTCTTTGAAAAGCTGCTGTTGAGAGAATGAAAAACCAAGTCACAAACTGGGAAAAAAATTGCAAAACACATATCTGATAAAGAGCTGGCATCTAGAATATGTAAAGACACTCATAACTCAATAATAAGAAAACAAACAGGTTCATTTTTAAAATAAACAAAAGATCTAAACACTTTACAAAAGTAGATGTAGGAATGGCAAATAAACACTGGAAAAAGTTCATCATTATTCTTAGAGAAATTCAAATTAAAACCACAGTGACAAAGGTATAACAATTGTAAATATTTATGCACCCAACATAGGAGCACCTCAATACATAAGGCAAATACTAACAGCCATAAAAGGGGAAATCGACAGCAACACAACCATAGTAGGGGACTTTAACACCCCACGTTCACCAATGGACAGATCATCCAAAATGAAAATAAATAAGGAAACACAAGCTTTAAATGATGCATTAAACAAGATGGACTTAATTGATATTTATAGGACATTCCACCCAAAAACAACAGAATACACATTTTTCTCAAGTGCGCATGGAACATTCTCCAAGATAGATCATATCTTGGGTCACAAATCAAGCCTTGGTAAATTTAAGAAAATTGAAATCGTATCAAGTATCTTTTCCGACCACAACGCTATAAGACTAGATATCAATTACAGGAAAAGATATGTAAAAAATACAAACACATGGAGGCTACACAATATGCTACTTAATAATGAAGTGTTCACTGAAGAAATCAAAGGGGAAATCAAAAAATACCTAGAAATAAATGACAATGGAGACACGACGACCCAAAACCTATGGGATGCAGCAAAAGCAATGCTAAGAGGGAAGTTTATAGCAATACAAGCCTACCTCAAGAAACAGGAAACATCTCGAATAAACAACCTAATCTTGCACCTAAAGCAATTAGAGAAAGAAGAACAAAAAAACCCCAAAGCTAGCAGAAGGAAAGAAATCATAAAGATCAGATCAGAAATAAATGAAAAAGAAATGAAGGAAACAATAGCAAAAATCAATGAAACTAAAAGCTGGTTCTTTGAGAAGATAAACAAAATTGATAAATCATTAGCCAGACTCATCAAGAGAAAAAGGGAGAAGACTCAAATCAATAGAATTAGAAATGAAAAAGGAGAAGTAACCACTGACACTGCAGAAATACAAACGATCATGAGAGATTACTACAAGCAACTCTATGCCAATAAAATGGACAACCTGGAAGAAATGAACAGATTCTTAGAAATGCACAACCTGCCGAGACTGAACCAGGAAGAAATAGAAAATATGAACAGACCAATCACAAGCACTGAAATTGAAACTGTGATTAAAAACCTTCCAACAAACAAAAGCCCAGGACCAGATGGCTTCACAGGTGAATTCTATCAAACATTTGGAGAAGAGCTAACACCTATCCTTCTCAAACTCTTCCAAAATATAGCAGAGGGAGGAACACTCCCAAACTCATTCTACGAGGCCACCATCACCCTGATACCAAAACTAGACAAAGATGTCACAAAGAAAGAAAACTACAGGCCAATATCACTGATGAACAGAGATGCAAAAATCCTCAACAAAATACTAGCAAACAGAATCCAACAACACATTAAAAGGATCATACACCATGATCAAGTGGGGTTTATTCCAGGAATGCAAGGATTCTTCAATATACACAAATCAATCAACGTGCTACATCATATTAACAAACTGAAGGAGAAAAACCATATGATCATCTCAATAGATGCAGAGAAAGCTTTCGACAAAATTCAACACCCATTTATGATAAAAGCCCTGAAGAAAGTAGGCATAGAGGGAACTTTCCTCAACATAATAAAGGCCATATATGACAAACCCACAGCCAACATTGTCCTCAATGGTGAAAAACTGAAACCATTTCCACTAAGATTAGGAACAAGACAAGGTTGCCCACTCTCACCACTCTTATTCAACATAGTTTTGGAAGTGTTAGCCACAGCAATCAGAGAAGAAAAAGAAATAAAAGGAATCCAAATCGGAAAAGAAGAAGTAAAGCTGTCACTGTTTGCAGATGACATGATACTATACATAGAGAATCCTAAAGATGCTACCAGAAAACTACTTGAGCTAATCAATGAATTTGGTAAAGTAGCAGGATACAAAATTAATGCACAGAAATCACTTGCATTCCTATATACTAATGATGAAAAATCTGAAAGTGAAATTAAGAAAACACTCCCGTTTACCATTGCAACAAAAAGAATAAAATATCTAGGAATAAACCTACCTAAGGAGACAAAAGACCTGTATGCAGAAAATTATAGGACACTGATGAAAGAAATTAAAGATGATACAAATAAATGGAGAGATATACCATGTTCTTGGATTGGAAGAATCAACATTGTGAAAATGACTCTACTACCCAAAGCAATCTACAGATTCAATGCAATCCCTATCAAACTACCACTGGCATTTTTCACAGAACTAGAACAAAAAGTTTCCCAATTTGTATGGAAACACAAAAGACCCCGAATAGCCAAAGCAATCTTGAGAACGAAAAATGGAGCTCGAGGAATCAGGCTCCCTGACTTCAGACTATATTACAAAGCTACAGTAATCAAGACAGTTTGGTACTGGCACAAAAACAGAAATATAGATCAATGGAACAGGATAGAAAGCCCAGAGATAAACCCACACACATATGGTCACCTTATCTTTGATAAAGGAGGCAAGCATATACAGTGGAGAAAAGACAGCCTCTTCAATAAGTGGTGCTGGGAAAATTGGACAAGTACATGTAAAAGTATGAAATTAGAACACTCCCTGACACCATACACAAAAATAAACTCAAAATGGATTAAAGACCTAAGTGTAAAGCCAGACACTATCAAACTCTTAGAGGAAAACATAGGCAGAACACTGTATGACATAAATCACAGCAAGATCCTTTTTGACCCAGCTCCTAGAGAAATGGAAATAAAAACACAAATAAACAAATGGGACCTAATGAAACTTAAAAGCTTTTGCACAGCAAAGGAAACCATAAACAAGACCAAAAGACAACCCTCAGAATGGGAGAAAATATTTGCAAATGAAGCAACTGACAAAGGATTGATCTCCAAGATTTACAAGCAGCTCATGCAGCTCAATAACAAAAAAACAAACAACCCAATCCAAAAATGGGCAGAAGATGTAAATAGACATTTCTCCAAAGAAGATATACAGATGGCCAACAGACACATGAAAGAATGCTCAACATCATTAATCATTAGAGAAATGCAAATCAAAACTACAATGAGGTATCATCTCACACCGGTCAGAATGGTCATCATCAAAAAATCTAGAAACAATAAATGCTGGAGAGGGTGTGGAGAAAAGGGAACACTCTTGCACTGTTGGTGGGAATGTAAATTGATACAGCCACTATGGAGAACAGTATGGAGGTTCCTTAAATAACTAAAAATGGAACTACCATACGACCCAGCAATCCCACTACTGGACATATACCCTGAGAAAACCATAATTCAAAAAGAGTCATGTACCAAAATGTTCATTGCAGCTCTATTTACAATAGCCAGGACATGGAAGCAACCTAAGTGTCCCTCATCGGATGAATGGATAAAGAAGATGTGGCACATATATACAAGGGAATATTACTCAGCCATAAAAAGAAATGAAATGGAGGTATTTGTAATGAGGTGGATGGAGTTAGAGTCTGTCATACAGAGTGAAGTAAGTCAGAAAGAGAAAAACAAATACAGTATGCTAACACATATATATGGAATCTAAGGAAAAAAAAAAAAAGGTCATGAAGAACCTAGTGGCAAGATGGGAATAAAGACACAGACCTACTAAAGAATGGACTTGAGGATATGGGGAGGGGGAGGGGTGAGATGTGACAGGGTGAGAGAGTGTCATGGACATATATACACTACCAAAGGTAAAATAGATAGCTAGTGGGAGGCAGCCGCATAGCACAGGGAGATCAGCTCAGTGCTTTGTGACTGCTTGTGGGGGTGGGATGGGAAGGGTGGGAGGGAGGGAGATGCAGGAGGGAGGAGATATGGGAACGTGTGTATATGTGTAGCTGATTCACTTTGTTATAAAGCAGAAACTAACAGACCATTGTGAAGCAATTATACTTCAATAAAGATGTTTAAAAAAAAAAAAAGCAAGGGAAAAACAACTGGTTACATAAAAGCAAATTCCCCTAAGATTCACAGCTGACTTTTCGGCAGAAACTTTATAGACCAGGAGGGAGTGGCACAAGTTATTTGAAGTGATGAACGGAAAAAACCTACAACCAAGAATACACTACTCAGCAAGGATCTTGTTCGGAATTGATAGACAGATCAAAACTCTACAGACAAGCAGAAGCTAAAAGAGTTCAGCTCCACCAAATAAGTTTTACAAGAAATGTTAATGGAACTTCTCTAAGCAAAAAAAAAGGCAACAACTAGAAACATGAAAATTATGACAGGAAAAAGCTCATCGGTAAAGGCAAACATAGAGTAAAAGTAGGAAATCATCCATGCACAAAGCTAGTAGGAAGGTTAAAAGGCAGAAACAGTAAAATCATCTATATCCATAGTAAGCAGTTAAGGGATACACAAAACAATCAGATGAAAAATCTAATCAAAACAGTAATCCTGAGGGGAGGAGAGTACAAATGCAGGATTGTCAAAATGCATTTGAAATTAATAGATCAGTAACTTAAAATAATCATATATGTATGTATTACATATAGCAATATATACATACATATATGTATATATTGCTATATATAAACCTCATGGTAACCACAAACGAAAAATCCATAATAGATACACACAGACAAAAAGAAAACGGAATCCAAACGTAACACTAGAGATAGCCATCAAATCACAGAAGAAAGGAAAAACAACAACAACAACAATCCCACAAAACAACCCCAAAACAATTAACAAAATGGCTGTAAGAACATACATATTGATAATTACTTTAAATGTAATGTGAATTACATTTAAATGTAAATGGACTAAATGCTCCAATCAAAAGACATAAAGTAGCTGAATGTATACAAAACAAGACTCGTATATATGCTGCTTACAAGAGACTACCTTCAGATCTAAAGGCACACTCAGACTGAAAGTGAGGGGATTGAAAAAGTTATTCAATGCGAATGGAAATCAAAAGAAAGCTGGGATAGCAAAACTTATATCAGATAAAATAGACTTTAAAATAAAGACTGTCACAAAAGATAAAGGACATTACATAATGATCAAGTGATCAATCCAAGAAGATATAACAAGATGTAAGCATATATCTACTGAACATAGGAGCACCTAATATGTAAAGCAAATATTAACAGACATAAAGGGAGAAAACAACAGTCACACAATAATAGTAGGGTACTTTAACACCCCACTTACATCAATGGACATATTATCCAGACAGAAAATGAATAAGGAAACACTGACTTTAAACAACACATTAGACCAAAAGGAATTAATAGATGTATATAGAACGTTCCATCCAAAAGCAGCAGAATCCATACTTTTTCAAGTGCACATGAAATATTCTGCAGGATAGATCACATGCTAGGCCACAACACATGTCTCAGTAAATTTAAGATTGAATCATATCAAGCATATTTTCTCACCACAATGCTATGAGACTAGTGATCAACTACAAGAAAAAAATTGCAAAAAATGCAAACAGATGGAGGCTAAACAATATACTACTAAACAACCAATGGATCACTGAAGAAATCAAAAGGAAATAAAAAATAACTGGAGACAAATTAAAACAAAGACAATGATACAAAATCTATAGGATACAGCAAAAGCCGTTCTAAGGGGGCAGTTTATAATGATACAAGCTTACTTCAGGAAACAAGAAAAACCTCAAGTAAACAATCTAATCTTATACCTAAAGGAACTAGAAAAAGAGGAACAAGTAAAACCCAAAGATAGTAGAAAGAAAGAAATGATAAAGATCGGAGCAGAAATAAATGAAATAGAAACTAAAAAAGACAAAAAAAAAAGAAAAAAAAGAGAAAAGATCAATAAAACTAAGAGCTGGCTCTTTGAAAAGATAAATAAAATTGATAAACATTTAGCCAGAATCATCAAGAGAAAAAGAGAGAGGACCTAGATCAATGAAATCAAAAATGACAAAGAAGAAGTTACATCCACTACCACAGAAAATCAAAAGATCATAAGAAACTACTATAAACAACTACATGCCAGTAAAGTTGACAAAACAGAAGAAAAGGACAAATTCCTAGAAATGTACACTCTTCCAAGACTGAACCAGGAAGAAATAGAAAATGTGAACAGACCAATTACTAGTAATGAAATTGAATCATTAATAAATAAACTCCCAACAAACAGAAGTCCAGGACCAGATGGCTTCCCAGGTGAATTCTATCAAACATTTAGATAAGAGTTAACACCTATCCTTCCAAAATATTCCAAAAAAATTGCAGAGGAAGGAATCCTCCTAATCTCATCTGTGAGGCCAGCATCACCCTGATACCAAAACAAGACAAAGATATCACAAAAAAAGAAAATTACAGACCAATAGCACTGATGAACATGGATGCAAAAATCCTCAACAAAGTATTAGAAAACTTAATCCAACAATATATTAAAAGGATCATACACCACAATCAAGTGGGAGTTATCCCAGGGATGCAAGAATTTTTCAATATCCTCAAATCAATCAATGTGATACACCACATTAACAAATTGAAGTATTAAAAACTATATGATCATCTCAATAGATGTAGAAAAAGCTTTTCACAAAATTCAACATCCATTGATGATAAAAACTCTCCAGAAAGTGAGCAAAGAGGAAGCATACCTCAACATAATAAAGGGCATATTTGACAAGCTCACAGCCAACATCATACCCAGTGGCTTCAGGAAAAAGACAAGAATGCCCACTCTTGCCACAACAATCAGACAATAAAAATAAATAAATAAATAAAAGGAATCCAAATTGGAAAGGAAGAAGTAAAACTGTCACTGTTTGCAAATGGCATAATGCTATACATAGAAAATCCTCAATATGCCACCAAAAAACTACTAGAGCTCATTAGTGAATCTGGTAAAGTTGCAGGATACAAAATTAATATACAGAAATCTGTTGCATTTCTATAAATGAACAACAAACTATCAAAAAGAGAATTTAAGGAAACAATCTCATTTTCAATCACATAAGAAAGAATAAAAAACTAGGAATAAACTTACCTGAGGAAATGAAACACCTATCTGAAGTCTATAAGACACTGATGAAGGTAAGTGAAGACAACACAACAGATGGAAAGGTATACCATGTTCATGAATTGGAAGATTAATATTGTTAAAATGACCATACTATCCAAGGCAAAATACAGAGTTAATGCAATCCCTGACAAATTACCAATGGCATATTTTCTCAGAAGAAGAAAAAATAATTTTAAAAACAAGGAAACACAGGGACTTCCCTGGTGGCGCAGTGGTTAAGAGTCTGCCTGCCAATGCAGGCGACACGGGTTCGAGCCCTTGTCCAGGAACATCCCACATGCTGTGGAGCGGCTAAGCCCGTGCACCACAACTACTGAGCCCGTGAGCCACAACTACTGAAGCCGCACGCCTGGAGCCCATGCTCCGCAACAGGAGAAGCCACCACAATGTGAAGCCCACGCACAGCAATGAGGAGTAGCTCCCACTTGCCCCAACTAGAGAAAGCCTGCACGCAGCAACAAAGACCCAACACAGCCATAAATAAATAAATAAATAAATTTATTAAAAAAAAAAAACCACAAGAAAAACAAGGAAACACAAAAGACCCTGAATAGACAAAACAATCTTAAGAAAGAACAGTGCCGAAGGAATCACACTCCCTGAATTCACACTATACTACAAAGCTACAGTAATCAAAACAGTACAGTACTGGCACATCATCAGACACATAGAACAATGGAAGAGAATAGAGAGCCCACAAATAAACACACATACTTATGGTCAATTAATCTGTGACAAAGGAGCCAAGAATATACAATGGAGAAAAGACAGTCTCTTCAATAAATAGTGCTGGGAAAACTGGATAGCTACATGTAAAAGAATGAAATTAGAATATTCTCTAACACCATATACAGAAATAAACTCAGAATGGATTAAAGACCTAAATGTAAGACCTAAACCCTTAAAACTCCTAGAAGAAGACATAGCCAGAACAGCCTTTTACATAAACTGTAGCAATATTTTTTAGATCTGTCTCCTAAAGCAAAGGAAATAAAAACAAAAATAAACAAATGGGACCTAATTAAACTTTAAAGCTTTTGTAAAAAAAAGCAAAGAAAACCATTGACAAAATGAAAAGACAACCTAATGAAGGGGATACAATTCTTGCAGACGATATAATTGATAAGGGGTTAATATCCAAAATATATAAGCAACTCATACAACTCAACAGCAAGAAAAACCAAAGAGCCCATTTAAAAAATGGGCAGAACTGAATAGACATTTTTCCAAATAGGACATGTAGATTGGCCAACAAGCACATTAAAAGATGCTGAACATCATTAATCATCAGATAAATGCAAATTAAAACCACAATGAGATGTCATCTCACATCTCTTTGAATAGCTATCATCAAAAAGAACATAAGTAACAAATGTTGGTGAGGATTTGGAGAAAAGGGAGCTCTGGTACACTGTTAGTGGGAATGTAAATTTGTGCAGCCACTGTGGAAAACATTATAGATATTCCTCAAAAAACTGTAAATAGAACTACCATATGACCCAAGAATTCCACTCCTGGTTATATATCCAAAGAAAATGAAAACAATATTCAAAAAGATACATGCACCCCAATGTGCATAGCAGCATTATTTACAATTGTCAAGATATGGACACATCAACATCTGAATGGGTAAAGAAGATGTGGTATACACACACACATACATACAGTGGAAATTCTACTCAGCCATAAAAAAGAATGAAATTTTGCCATTTGTAACAACATGGATGGACTTAGAAGGTATTATGTTAGGTGAAATAAGTCAGACATAGAAAGACAAATACTGTATGATATCACTTATATGTGGAAAAAATAAAACAAACTAGTGAATATAACAAAAACAAGACAGACTCACAGATATAGAGAACAAACTAGTGGTCGCTAGCAGGGGGAAGGGAGAGGGAGGGGCAAGATAGGGTTAGGGGATTAAGAAATACAAACTGCTATGGATAAAATAAGTAAGCCACAAGGATAAATTTTACAACACAGGGAATATAGCCAATATTTTATAAGTATAAATGGAGTATAACCTTTAAAATTGTGAATCACTATGTTGTACACCTGAAACTTATATAATACTGTACATCAACTATATCTCAATAAAAAAATATACAAAAGACTGTGAATTCAAGTGCCATATCATTTTTACCTATCAAATAAACAAAGATTATGGAAGGAAATAATAATTCATAATTGAGGGTGCAGGGAAATGCCACTCTCACACACTGTTGATGAGAGTATAAACTGATACTTCCTTTTGAAAGGTAATTTAGCAATATATTTTCAAGACCTTAAAGTTTTATAGCCATTTTGACAAGAAATTTCACATCAAATTTTTAAAATATTAAAATAAATATTAAATTAAATAAAAAATATCAAGAATGTTTACCAAGATTTCCTACAAGATTTTTCATCAAATCTAATAATTGGTAGAAATCTAAATGCTCACCAATAGGGCACTGGGTATATAAGTTGTTTATTGATACAGTGGACTACAATTCAGTCATTAAAAATAATGTTTTAGATGGATAGTTATAGGAAGATCTTTATATTTTTAATGTCCTCACTTCCATTTCTGATTTAGATAATTACTTCTCTTTCTTTTTCAGTGTGTTATTAATTTTTACTCCTCCTTCTGCCTTTGCATTCCCCTCCCCCTCCTTCCTCAATCCTTCAATCCTTCCCCTCCCTTCTCTTGTTCTCCTTCTTCTCTCTGTCCTTCACTACTTGTTTTTCTTTCTCTTTCTTTCTCCCTTCTTCCCTCCCTCCATCCCTCCTTTCCTTCCTTCCTCCCTCTTTCCCTTCCTTCCTTCCTTCCTTCCTTCCTTCCTTCCCTCCCCCTGCTCCTCCCCCTTTATTATTTCCATCAGAAGGCAAACATACTGTAGAGTAGCACAGCTTAAAAATATAACACTCTCTTGACAACTCTGCCCCAAGTCCAGCTCTGCCGCAAGTCTCTGCTCTACTATCCAGCAAAAATCCTTGAAAGAGTGATCTATACCAGCTGTCTCCAGTTCCTCTCCTTCAGTTCTCTCTTGAAGCCATTTCAATTACGTTGTCAATGAAGCATCTCTTGTCTAAGTTCCTAACAACCTTCACGTTGCTAAATCCAATGATCACTTCTCTGTCCTCATCTTACTTGGCCTATCAACAGCATTTGACCCAGTTGACTAATCCCCCTTCCTTGAAAGACTTTTTTTTCATTTCACTTCCAGATATTTTTCTCTCTTGGTTTTTGTCCTACCTCATTCATCTCTCCCTCTCAGGTTCCTTTGGTGGTTTCTCTTTATCTTGCTAAACCACTAAACATTTGAATGCTCCATATCTCAGTCCTCTGAACTCTTCTATAGCTCCTTTTCCTCCTTAGTGATCTCCTCCAGCCTCATCACTTTAAACGTCGTTTATACACAGAAGACTCCCGGCTGTATATTTCTAGTTCTGACAACCTCTTTTTTGAACTTCAGGATTCTAAATCCAACTACCTTTTCAACATCTCTATTTGTATGTCTAACATCTCAAACTTAATAAACCCCCAATCTTTCTTCAAACCTCCTCATCCTGCTGTCTTCCCCATTCCAGGAAATGCCAATCCCACCCTTCCAGTTATTCTTGCCAAAAAAACTTAAAGTTGTTCTTGACTCTTTTTTCTCTCTCAGAATCTGCATCTAATCCATTAACAAAACCTGTTTTGTTTTTTTTTTAATTTGGCCTTTTATCAGTTTTTTTTAAAAAATTAATTAATTAATTTATTTATGGCTGTGTTGGGTCTTCGTGTCCGTGCAAAGGCTTTCTCTAGTTGCGGCAAGGGGGGGCTACTCTTCATCGCGGTGCGCGGGCCTCTCACTGTCGCGGCCTCTCTTGTTGCGGAGCACAGGCTGCAGACGCACAGGCTCAGTAGTTGTGGCTCACGGGCCTAGTTGCTCCGCGGCATATGGGATCTTCTCAGACCAGGGCTCGAACCCGTGTGCCCTGCATTGGCAGGCAGATTCTCAACCGCTGCGCCACCAGGGAAGCCCCTGTTTGCTTTTTAAAATACACAGAATATGAACTTTCTCCCCACCTGAACCGCTATCATCCTGATCCCAGTCACCGTCATCTCACATTATTGTAATAGCCTCTTAACTGATTTCCCTGCTTTAGCTTTTGTGTTCTCCACACTGAACCAGAGTGTTCTTTTTGAACCCTTAGTTGATTTAGTTATTCCTTTGTTCAAAATCCTCCAGTTCTTCCTATCTCACTTTGAGTAAATACCAAAGTCCTACAAAGCTCTATACAATCTGTCCTCTGTTAAATCTCTGAGCTCATTTCCTACTACTCTCTGCCTAGCCCACCAGTTCCAGCCACACTAGTGTTCCTATGGTTCCTGGTGTATTGGTGCTTGTTGTTCCTGTGCTGGAGAGCTCTCCTCTCTAACAGCCCTGGCTCATTCCTTCTCCTCCGTCAGGCATTTGCTGCACCCACTCCACTACCACCCCCTTCCTGGACTCTCTATGTTTCTTCCCTGCCCTTTTTCTCTATAGCATTGGTCACCATCTGTCATGCTACATGTTTCACTTATTTGCTTGTCTATTTACTGTCACCCTGACAGAAACTTACACTCCAAGAAAGCAGGAATACCTGCTTTTTTCCCCTTTTTTTACTTCCATATCCACAGTACCTCAAATAATACCTGGCACAAGAAATAAATATTTGTTCAGTGAATGAATAAAAATTACATCCTGATGACATAATCTGTGTGTATTTTCCTGTTGCTTTTAGTGATTTCTGTCCCCTGCTTTTCACCTATTACTTTATTATTTATTATTACTAACACATTTATTCATTGCTCAATTCCACCATTTTACAATTGAAGAAACTGAGGTCTTGGGGGTTAAGGAACTTACCTAGGTTTATGGGAGAATTTGGTGACAAAGCCTCAAGTACAAGTTGGAGCTCTTGACATTCACCTTCCAGGTGGTCTAGGAGAGGTAATCATCATAACAGAGCACAAGCCAGAGAGTGAAGGAGTGATAAACCATTATGTAACTCTTTCTCAAACTGCTTGTCTTCTAACCTCAAAGAGGAAAATCATTTGGGTTTGGCAAGTCAGACTCACTGCTCTGGTTTGATTCCTCACCCTCTGTCTTCTTTCTGTGTCAGAAGTGATGTGTTTTTTCTAGCCGCAAGTAACAGACCCATCTTTATATTTCTCAACAGAACATGAAACCACTTCATGCTCTGCTAGTTCTCGGGAACATTTAGGCAATGCTGGGCTGTTAGATCCCGGGTCATTTGGGGTCATGGAACTGCCAAGTTGGAAGGGAACAAGAGGCTCATCCAAGCCAGCCTCATTTAATAGCTGAGGAGCCAGCCTCATTTTATAGCTGAGGAACCTGAAGCCCAGGATTAGGGTGTGGGGAGACAAGATGACACAGGTCTCCTCACTTTATGACCAATATGGTTTCCACATGTTAAGCTTCCCACCAGTGACCATTTTTGTGCTTTTTTTCTTCTTAAATAATGACTAAATTTCTTTTCTAACTAGAAACTTAATTTTTAATCACCTATTGCAGGTTATCTAAGAATTTGTTATCTAGGAAAACGGGTTTGTTTCCTCTGAGGTATTACTCCTATGGTCAGGTCTTAATTAGTCCAGAATGAATGATGTGCTTTAAGGGTTTTGGGGTTTCCTGTGCCCTGTTCCTCAGACCCTCACATAAAGGAGGGCTGTCCCCACTGCCAAGGGAGAGGTGCAGGTACGATATGCTGTGGGGCCTCAGTGAACCCTTCCCCTGTGGTCATCATCAACAGAGATACCATATGACCAATATAGTCAGAGAAAGATAAATATATCACTTATATGTGGAATCTAAAAAAAGGGTACAAATGAACATATCTACAAAGCAGAAACAGGGTCACAGATGTAGAAAACAAACTTATGGTTACCAGGAAGTAAGTGGGGGAGAGGGACAAATTGGGAGATTGGGATTGACATATACACACTACTATATATAAAATAGATAACTAATAAGGACCTACTGTATAGCACAGGGAACTCTACTCAGTACTCTGTAATGGCCTATATGGGAAAGGAATCTAAAGAGCGGATATATATATATATATATATATATATATATATATATATATATATATATATATATATAACTGATTCACTTTGCTGTACAGCAGAAACTAACACAACACTGTAAATCAACTATACTCTAATAAAATATTTTTAAAAAACTAAAAAATTAGGGACAAAAGCAAAAAGAAAATAAAGAATACTAAGGTTTGGGAAATCATGTAAAGTTTCCTGGAGTCACTTAACTAGAGATTAGCTGAGCCCATAATGTACTATATTTATGTTTTGATATTGTATAAGTTTTTTTCCTTGAAGGTTGAAAAAATTGTCACTTTTACATTTGCTTACTTTTTATATACTGATCACTAATTTATCCCAGAACTGTCTGGCAGAACTCTGAAATGGTTCTCAAACAAGCACAGCAGGTAATTTATTAGGGGCATATGTTTTCTTGGAGACATCCCTCTTGGAGTTTCTCCCTTGGCCTGCTCTGGCTTACTATGCAGCCATCATCCTGGGACCTCCCTTTCTCCTGCTCTAGGTTTGGTACCCTTTTTCCTGGTTCCCATGTCATATTTATGCTTGGTTGTTCATACCCTTCTATTCTGGAACATTTCCCTGTATTACTTCTTTGATAATTTTTTACTTTCCATTTTTTTCCCCCTGAAACTTCTATTATTTAGTTAGATTTCTTGGATTAATCCTATAATTTTCTTATCTTTATGATGTTCTTTTTTTTTGTTCTAATTCTTAGGAAATGTCCTCAAATATTCTCTCTCAATACTTCTATTGATTTTTTATTTTATTTTATTTTATTTATTTATTTTATTTATTTATTTTTATTTTTTTATTTTTTTTAACTTCTATTGATTTATAAATGTATACTTTAGCATAATTTTATCTCCTAGGTTTTTTTCTGAGTGCTCCTTTTTCCCCCCCTTAACATCCACTCCTGTTTTGTGAAGGCAATAATAACTACTTCTACATTTCTGAGGGTTTTAATATTTTCATTATACATTTTTTTCAAGTTTTCTTCTGTATGGCCTCTGTTTCCTCAATTTTCTTTTTCTTGTTTGTAAGTTTTGGTACCTAACTTTCATACTAGACCCTTCCCTTAAGTATTGGGAAATTCTTGTCTCATTAATTTTTAAGAGTGTGGCATTCCCACAGCTAGTATCATACTTAATGGTGAAAAGCTGGAAGTATTTCCTCTAAGATCAGGAGCAAGACAAGGATGCTCACTCTCACCACCTTTATTCAACACAGTATTGGAAATCCTAACCACAGTAATTGGATAAGAAAAATAAATAAAAAGAATCTAAATTGGAAAGGAAGAAGTAAAACTGTCATTGTTTGCAGATGACATGATAGTATACATAGAAAATCTTAAATATGCTACCAAAAAACGAATAGAACTAATAAATAAATTCACTAAACTTGCAGGATACAAAATCAATATACAGAAACCTGTTGTCTTTCTATACATGAATAACAAACTATCAGAAAGAGAAATTAAGAAAACAATCCCATATACAATTGCAACAAAAAGAATAAAGTACATAGGAGTAAATTGTACTCTGAAAACTATAAGACACTGATGAAAGAAACTGAAGATGACACAAACAAATGGAAAGATATACTGTGGCCATGAATTGGAAGGATTAATATTGTTAAAATGAACATACTACCTAAGGCAGTCTACAGATTTAATACATGCCAGGAGCATTTTTCACAGAACTAGAATAAATAATTTTAAAATTTGTATGGAAACACAAGAGACTAAAAATAGCCAAAGCAATCTTGGGAAAGAAAAATGGAGCTAGAGGTATCACAGCCTCTGATTTCAAACTATACTACAAAGCTATAGTAATCAAAAGAGTATAGTACTGGCACAAAACCCAGACACATAGATCAATGGAACAAAATAGAAAGCTCAGAAATAAACTCATGCTTATATGGTCAATTAATCTATGACAAAGGAGGCAAGAATATACAATGGGGAAAACAGAGCCTCTTAAATAAATAGTGTTGGGAAAACTGGACAACTACTTGCAAAAAGATCAAACTGCACTACTTTCTCACACCATATACATAAATAAACTCAAAACAGATTAAAGACTTAAATTTAAGACCTGAAACCATAAAACTCCTAGAAGAAAACATAGAATACACTCTTTGACATCTGTATTAGCAATATTTTTTTTGCATCTGTTGTCCTCAGGATGGGAAACAAAAGCAAAAATAAACAAATGGAGCTACATCAAACTAAAAAGCTTTGTACAGCAAAGGAAACTATCAGCAAAATGAAAAAGCCTACTGAATGGGAGAAGATATTTGCAAACAGTACATTTGATAAGGGGTTAATATCCAAAACATACAAAGAACTCATACAACTCAACATCAAAAAACCCCCAAACAACCCATTTTAAAAATGGGCAGAGAACCTGAAAAGACATTTTTCCAAAGAAGATATACAGATGGCCTACAGACACATGTAAAGATGCTCAACATCACTAATCATCAGGGAAATGTAAATCAAAACCACAATGAGACCATCTCACACCTGTTATTATGGCTATTATCCAACAAGACAATAAATAACAGGTGTTGACAAGGATATGGAGAAAAGGGGACCCTTGTGTGCTGTTTGTGGGAATGTAAATTGGTGCAGCCACTATGGAAAACAGTATGGAGGTTCCTCAAGAAATTAAAAATAGAACAACCATATGATCCAGCAATTTCACTTCTGGGTATTTATTTGAAGAAAACAAAAACACAAATTCAGAAAGATGAACACTAATGATCATTGAAGTATTATTTACAATAGACAAGATGTGGAAACAACCTTAGTGTCCATCCACAGAGGAGTGGATAAAGAGATATGGTAATATATATACAGTGGAATATTAGCCATAAAAATGAAATTTTGCCATTTTGACAGCATGGATGAATCTAGAGGATGTTATGCTAAGTGAAATAAGTCAGAGAAATGCAAATACTGAATAATTTCACTTATATATGGAATCTAAAAACAAACAAAAAAATGAAAACAGACTCATACATACAGAGAACAAATGGGTGGTTTCCAGAAGGGTGGGAGTTGGGAGTAAAATGGGTGAAGAAGATTAAGAGGTACAAACTTCCAGGTATAAAATAAATAAGATACTGGAATGTAATATACAGCATAAAGAATATGGTCAATAATATTGTAATAAATTTGTGTGGATACAGATGGTTACTAGACTTATCATGGTGATAATTTCATAACGTATGCGAATGTCAAATCACTATGCAGTACACTTGAAACTAACAATATTGTATGTGAACTAAATAAAATAAATCAATAAAAAAACAAAAAAATAAAATCCTGTTCCCCTTAGGGAAGGAAATTTAAAAAAATAAATTGAATCATAAAAAAAAAAAGAGTGAGGCACTAAGAAACTGATTGGAAGCTCTATGTGTAAACAGGGTTGGTTTGGGGACTGCAGGATGCTGACCTAGATACATTTTTTTTTTTTTTTTTTGGTATCTGCCTCCTCCTGCCCATCAAATACTAGTATCTGTAGGCATTTTCTCTTGACTGCCTTGAGGGTATAAGCCTGATTGCCAGGTTTCTTAGAATTGAGGGTGATGGTGGGAAGTAGGGTGGATGCAGGAGCCTATATAGTTCACTGTTCAGAATATAGATTTTTATTTAATCTCTCTGTTTTTAGCAAAATATTAATGACAGGGCAGGCTCTACCCACAGAGATTGTAGTTTAATTGGTCTAGGGTTCTTAATATTTAAAAGCTCATAAGTTGACTCTAACCCACAGTTCGGTAGGATGGAAACTTCATTGTGGTAAAGTAGCTATGACAGAAGGATGAGAGGCAGAAAAGACGAGTACTTACCTGTATCAGGGGAGGCTTCAGAGAAAAAGCCACCTTCGAACTGGGTTCACTTGGTGAATTTAGAATTTGAAGCCCTATTTTGTGTGTGTGTGGGCGGGGGCGCGGGGAGGTGGTGTTGCCGTCACGGGTAGATAAGTTGATTTGTTGCACCAGTTCTGCTGGAGGAACACCAAGAATGTGGACAGATTCTGGTTCTCCAGCTTCCGCACAAGTCATCGGAATGGGCTGTCACTGTTTTGTAATTCCCCAAATTGCGCCTTATGGTCTATTGATATGTTGAACGTTATGCCTTAATCTGATTGGCAATATATTTACAAATCATCTTCTGGAAAGGTTTCTGTAGAAAACATATCCCATTGACTGCAGCTTTCACTCTTCTCAGTTCCCAGTGGCACTTCCTTATCTTATCCTGGTTTGAGTGCCTGGGCTCTCTCCACTTATCACGCCATCAAGCGTAATTGGGTCCTTCATTTCACTTGATAGAATCAGTGCCAAGCACAGGGTCCAGCCTGGTGTGACTCTTTTAATATGCCTCTTCTGTCCTAGGCAAGCACTTCCTGTCCATAACCTTTCTGAGGAATAAATTCTATATTGCAAGAACTCACCTCACACCTCTACCTTGCCCTTCTCTTTTGACCTTTTGAAAACCTCAGTTACCTTTCTGATCACTAACTTTACTCATTTTTATTGGCTGAAGAGCAAGATTGTGAAGAGGAACAGATCAGATCTTGTCTTCAAGGGGCAAGAGAAACCTTAATGTGGAGAGGAAATTTTGAAATTGTATTTACCTCAAAAAACAGTTAGTCACTATATCAAAAAATTCATATCTGAAGAGTGGTCAGGGCAAAGATCATTAAAAAAGTGGTCTTGTCTCATCAGTAGGTGTGGCAGGGCAAATACAACCAGTTCCTGGGAACAAATTTCTTACCTATATTTGAAGGCAGTGACTTCATCATGATTACCCAGACCCCTGGGTTAAGATATTGGAGGTGAGGGAAAAAGGAGAGGCATCACGTGGGTTTAATAAGTGGGAAAAGTCATCACAACTTTCCCAGTAGGGAAACCCTGTGATTTCAGGTTATGCAATCACTTTTTCTCTAGAGTTTCTCTTCAGTTCACTGACCAGCTGGTCATTTCACCTCTCTGAATCTCTGTTTTTCTCATCTGTAAAGTGCAGGGGTTAGACTCTAGGACTGTACTGCCCACCATGGTATCTACTAGCCACATGTGACTACTGAACATTTGATATTGTGGCCAACCTAAATTTAAGTATGCTGTAAGTATGAAACACACGCTGGATTTTGAAGATTTACTACAAAAAAAGAAAGTAAAATACCTTATTCATAATTTTTATTGAATATGTGTTGAAATGATAATATTTTGGATATATTGCCTTGAATAAAATATGTATCAAAATTAATTTCACTTTTTTTTTTTTGCTTTTTTAAATGTGGAAACTAGAAAACTTAGAATTACATATGTGATTCTCATTGTGGATCCTGTTGTATTTCTATTGATTAGCCCTACCCTAGATGGTATATAAGGTTCCTCCTAGCTCTCCAGTTCTTTTAAGTACTGATTTTCTGTTAAGCTACTCAGAATAATAAATAATTCATGGAACATTTAAAATAATTCTTGCCATCAAGAAACTCAGAATCTCATTATAGAGGCTAAACTTATGTCAATTGCGAGCTCTTGGTTTGACCTTTGAATCACTGACACCTGGTGTAATCCCTGATTTAATATCTGGCTCAATAAACAAACATGGAGCAATTAGAGAACAATTAGTTTGGATCTATTTAAACTAACAGGATGTAAGTAAAAGCAAAGTAGCTCCAGGTGAGCTCAATATTTTATTTTAGAGAAATTCCTAATGTACCTTGAATATTTAAGCATTCTTCTACCAAGAAGGTGGGACATAATTCTTTCCCCACCATTTTCCTCTATATAAAGCTGTTGGTTTGTATGCTGCCTCCTAACTGAGAGTAGAAGAATAAGAGAAATTTAGAGGCATGAGCTTGCAAAATGTTAATTAATTAAAGATGTATAGTGAATGAATTTTAATCTTTAAAAATATTGACAATACCTAAAAGGCATAAATTTAGGAAATTTGTCATGGTAGTTTTTTTTTTTTAAACATCTTTATTGGAATATAATTGCTTTACAATGGTGTGCTAGTTTCCGCTTCATAACAAAGTGAATCAGCCATACATATACACGTTCCCATATCCCCTCCCTCTTGCATCTCCCTCCCTCCCACCCTCCCTATCCCACCCCTCCAGGTGGTCACAAAGCACAGAGCTGATCTCCCCGTGCTATGCGGCTGCTTCCCACTAGCTATCTATTAGCTTTTTGCTCATTGATATTCAAATACTGAATGGCTCAATTAATATTTTGGGGAGGAAGAAACACAGAAGAAAAACTACCTATCTAGACATCTCAAAATGACCAGCTCTAAATATTATATGACAAAGTGAGACGCACAGTAAATTCAGATACTGAACTAACTTCTGGCAACCTTTTGGACTCCCTGCTGAAAATGTCAAACATGTTGAAGAAATGTTAGGTTGATTTGGCAGATTTCCTTAGCTTGAAATGTTCCCTCAGAAGGAAGGGAAAACAAAGTCATTGCTATAACTGAGCTGAGTTCTTTCACTTAAAAGCAGGAATGCATTTTCTCATTTAGATAAAGTCATTCGAATCTGTCCACACCCTTTTTTTTAAATTGGAATACAATTGTTTACAATGTTGTGTTAGTTTCTGCTGTACAACGAGGTGAATCAGCTATAAGTATACCTATATCCCTTCCCTCTTGAACCTCCCTCACTCCCCCACCCCCATCCTACCCATCTAGGTCATCACAGAACACCTAGCTGAGCTCCCTGTGCCATAGAGCAGGTTCCCACCAGCTATCTATTTTACACATGGTAGTGTATATATGTCAATCCTAATCTCCTAATTCATCCCACCCTCCCCTTCCTCCCCTGTGTCTGCATGTCCATTCTCTACATCTGCATCTCTATTCCTGCCCTACAAATAGATTCATCTGTACCACTTTTTAAGATTCCACATATATACGTTAATATCCAATATTTGTATTTCTCTTTCTGACTTACTTCACTCTGTATGACAAACTCTAGGTCCATCCACGCCTCTACAAATGACCCAATTTTGTTCATTTTTATGGCTGAGTAATATTCCATTGTATATATGTATCACATCTTCTTTATCCACGCCCTTTAATGATCTTCTTTTTAGCATAGTTTAGAGCAAATTGTAATTGTGCTCCCAGTAAGCAGGAGAAGATCATTAATGCTCACTCCAAGGTGAAAAGAACAAAGTATAAGCCATGCCCCTAACCAGGTGAAGGAATTTGTCTTTAGAGAGCTCTTGGCTCTCCACCCTGGTCCTTGCCCCACTTATCAATTATAATGATAAAGTAATTTTCAGGGAAGAGCAATGCTGTGCAGTTTCCCTTCTGGTATAGATCAGCGAGCTCCACTCACTGGCTCTCCTGTGATAATCTGAGCTGGGACTCTTAGCATATCTTCAAATTTATTCTTCTTGGAAGTCACACCTTCTCCCATGGGAGAAAAAAAGTACATGTTAGCCCCAACTGAAGTGTGAAAACTTTGAGGCTGGGAAGTCATTCATCTTTTCAGAAACCAGCATAATGGTTGGCTCACATAGAATTCACTAAATGGTGAAATAAAAGTGATTTTTTAAAAGAGTTTTTGGACACAGCTACTTCATTTCTTTGAGTGAAAGCTAGGAGATAGGTATTTCTGAGCCATAAGTAGTTTATACAGAGGTTTAGAATGAATGGATAAGAGTTTAGGTGTTTTCTAAAACTTTAGTAGCTTATGAAAATACAGCTGGAGAGTTGGGCTATTTCAGATCTGAGTTACTTTAAAGTAAAACATAAACAAGAAGAAAGCAGCCAGCTGCGTTTTTGCATGCTGCAGTGACAGAATGGAGACATCATTCTGGAAAAGAAATGACTGTAAATATTCTTCTGAATAAGCAAGAATGGAAGATGGGGAAAGCTTCTGAAAACATTTTATACTTGGATTTTTCACAGCTTTCCCAACCTTGGAGGTTTTAAGAGAATTGTTTTATATGGTTTTAGTCTCTGCTTACAACATATGGCAACCTATTCCTGAATACAGAGGTGTTTCAGGATGTCTGGTGAGTAACCAGTGGTTTGCCTTCTTAACTCTTCAAAATATCACTGAAAACCATTTTTTCCCCAGGGATTAGTAATAGCCTATTCCTTAGCACTCTCTTCTCTGGTTTTTATTCTTTCTTACCTTCTAATGAGGCTCTCTGAGAAGTCAAGAATGATATTCATTTTTTTTTTTTTTTACCAAATCCAAAAGCCATCTCTCAGTCTTTGTTTTCCATGATGTTGTTTGACCTCCATTTGATATCACTGACCACCTGCTCCTTCTTGAAACCTCCTCTGTACTGATTTCCAAGACATAATGTGTTCAGCCTCTGCCTAGCTCTTTGATAGTCCTCTGTTTCTTCCACAGCTTCTCTTATTCCTCTTGACTCGTTGCTCTGGGCATTTCCTCTAGCTCTGTTTCCACCTTCTGGCCTTTCCTCTATACAGTCTCCTCAAGAGAGCAGATCCACTCAAGCCCCTGCCCTTCCCTCTGTGCTATGTGGATGCTCCCAGATCTGTATTGCTATACTGTCCATGCTTTCACAGGAACATTTCCTTCAGTTCGCTTTCCCTCAGCTTGATGTAACAAGTCTCAGTAGATCTCATTGTCCTAACCCCAAATCAAGACCCCCGCTCAGTTGTTCCCTCTCAGTTAGGGAACCATTCTCCTGTGGCCCATTCTTTCCCTTCATTCTTTGTAACTAAACAGGCACCCAGTTCTGAAGAATTTCCCTCTGAAACGTCTCATATTTCTTCCTGCCTCTTTTGTGTGCACTGCCATCACACAAGTCACACCCAGATTATTGCACCAATTTTCTGGCTGGTCACATGGGACTCATCCCATCGATCAATATATACGGACTCCTCCTTTCTGGTATATTTGCATCATGGTACCCACTTGATACACTATTTTTACTGACTTTTATGTCCTTTAGTAGAAAATCTAAACCCCTCTGTGTGTTTAATGGGAAGATACAGGGACTGAATGTGTTACTGATCCCCTGTGGGTCAGGGACCCTTCAATGGGTCCTTTGCCCACAGTCACAATGTCAATTGAATAAGACTGGGTTTGGTATAGCAGTGCAGAAATTTGTTCATTGATCAAAGAATGGAGAAGGGAGAACTCCTGCTCTAAAGACACCTTCTCCCCAAAGGGAGGGGAGTAAGGAAATTTTAAGGGATAAGAGGCAGAGATGTCATCAGGGCTCTAGATTTCCAGGGGCAGCTGGGGCAGCTGGGACAACTGGGGCATGTGCAGTCTTCCTAAGGGAAATGTGGAGCCACTAACATATGTTAGGAAGTGAAGGAGATATATATATATATATATATATATATATATATATATATATATATATATAAAATGATCTGTTTGTGTTTAAATAAAACACTCCAAATTCAGAGAAAGAACGGGTTGTAAGGAGACAACAGTGGAAGTAGAGAACCTGGTTAGTTAGGAATCTACTGAATAATTCTGGAGAGAAGTGCTGACTTGGGCAAGTGTGATGGTGATGAATATAGAGAGTGCTTCATGGATTGAAGAGTTATACTAAAAGATCCAGTTTTAAGGTACTTAAAGTTTAGAAAGAGATACTGGCATAAAAAAATGATAATACAGTGAGAAATGGCAGAAAGAGACACAGATGAATTTCACTAATGGGGTAAAGGAAGAAGTCATCAACTATAGTTCAGGTAAATCAGAGAAGGCCTCACAGAGACCATTCTAAATATTTAAATTTGCCTGACATTGGCATGTAAGGGTGGGGGTGGGGTGACTAAAAATGGCTGGACAAGAATTAGTGTGCATTTCATGAAGGGCCTTGTTTGGACTTTATCCTATGAAGTTGGGAGTCATTAAAAGTTTAGCGACGGTGGAGGGTCATGATAACATTTGAATTTGGAGCCATCATTTCAGCAGCAGTAAAGAGAATGGGTTAGAGGCAGGGTTGACTGGAGCCAGGGAAACCAACTGAGGAGACTCTTGTGGTTGTCCAGGTCAGAGATGATGAGGTCAGGAATTAAGGCAGTGGCAGTGGAGAGGGAGAGGAAAGAACAGAATAAGGAAATATGGAGATGATAAAATTGACAGGTTTTCTGAATGATTACATGAGGGGTATTAAGGAGAGGGAGAAATCCAAGCCCTATTCTAAGTTTCTGGTAAGGGTAACTGGGCAGGTGATGTGGTCAATTAGCAGAACAGGGACACACTTAGGGCAAATGACAACAAATTTCGTTTGGGACTGGTGAGGCAGATGAGCCTCTGGAAAGCTACATGGAGATGTCCAGTAAATAGCTGAATAAAACAATCTGGACTGGACTGGAGACACGCGCACGCATGAGTTATCACGATGTAGAAGCTGAGTGAAGAAGCTCCCTGATGTTGGGAGTTCCGCTTCTTTCTTCTAGTAGATCCCCTAGTGTATCCTTTTAGTGCTCTGTACAAAGTGTATTTTATAGCTTTGTTCAAAGACATTTTAAAGTCTCCTGTTAAGTTATCATCATGAGAGTAGGTAGGTTCTATGCAGATTTGGAAGCACTTTAGGGCAGTATCAAGTTCATAATAGAAGAGGTAATGTGGCTGCCAAACCAGCAATGTAAATCTTAGGGCATTTAAAGTGCAGATGTAAGATTGTATCCCATGAATTCCTCACTTAGTTTTACAGAATATTGGATGACAAACCCTTAGGGAGTAATGTACGAACAGTTTGTCATTAAAATTGTTCATACTCACTTGACAGGCACTCTGCTGCCTTGTCTGCTTATCTACTTATTATATGCTGCTTCTCTGCTTACTATATGCAGTATATGTCTGTCACCATTATTTTATTTTATTTTATTTTCTTAACATCTTTATTGGAGTATAATTGCTTTACAATGTTGTTAGTTTCTGCTGTATAACAAAGTGAATAAGCTATATGTATACATATATCCCCATATCTCCTCCCTCCTGCGTCTCCCTCCCACACTCCCTATCCCACCCCTCTAGGTGGTCACAAAGCACCGAGCTGATCTCCCTGTGCTATGCGGGTGCTTCCCACTAGCTATCTATTTTACGTTTGGTAGTGTATATATGTCCATGCCACTCTCTCACTTCGTCCCAGCTTACCCTTCCCCCTCCCCGTATCCTCAAGTCCATTCTCTACGTCTGCGTCTTTATTCCTGTCCTGCCCCTAGGTTCTTCAGAACCTTTTTTTTTTTTTTTAGATTCCATATATATGTGTTAGCATACGGTATTTGTTTTTCTCTTTCTGACTTCACTCTGTATGACAGACTCTAAATCCATCCACCTCACTACAAATAATTCAATTTTGTTTCTTTTTATGGCTGAGTAATATTCCATTGTATATATGTGCCACATCTTCTTTATCCATTCATCTGTTGATGGACACTATGTCACCCTTATTTTAAAAGTCTCGGACAAACACCTTAGGCAAAATTAGAACACATACATAAAAGAAAAAAATTGGTCCCTCGCTCTCTACTGACTGTGCTTGGTAGATTTTGGATGCCAGGGTGTGAATCATGAGATTAAAGGAAAGCCTGAACATTCAGATATGGAATCTCAGGACTGGCTTTTCAAACATGAGCATGTGTGGGCCACATTCTGCAAGATTTTCCTAGAGCTGAGAGGACCTGGGTATATAATAAGAACTCAGTATGATGGTGATAATGATATAATATTTAATTTAATTCTCATAGCAACCTTATTAGGTAATATTTATTACTATGTCCACTTACATGTGCAGAAACAAAGTATAGAGAACTGTGAAACATGCCCAAGGTCACATAGTCAGGAAGAGGTGGGGAAAGAATTAAACCTTGGATTTGTTTGCTTCTAGAACTAAAATAATTCACTTGACAAATAATTATTGAGCACCTACTAAGTGCTAGACACTGAGATAAAATGTTGAGCAAAACAGATGTGTTCTAGCTTTCAGGGAATTTACAGTCTAATCTGGCAGAAAGAATCTAATTATATAAAAGTGTATAATTGTAGTAAATGTTATGAAGAAAACGTGCTGGGAAATGTTAGAGCACTTTAATTTTTTATTGTTCAAATTGTTCCTTTTTGGTTTTTTGTTTTTTAATTTTTTATTGAAATATAGTTGCTCTACAATGTTGTATTTGTTTCAGGTGTACAACAGAGCAATTCAATTATACATATACATATATCTATTATTTTTTAGATTCTTTTCCATTATAGGTTATTACAAGATATTGAGTATAGTTTCCTGTGCTACACAGTAAGTCCTTGTTGGTTACCTATTTTATATATAGTGGTGTGTATATTTTAATCCCAAACTGCTAATTTTAGAGCACTTTTAATGCATGTAAAGAATTACAATAGCACTGGCACTATGGTGCTATTTGAAATATTTAACAACCAGTATAGCTCTGGGGTTGATCAATCAGAATATACAGAGCTCCATCATCAGAGTGGAGCCAGCTGGTGGTGTTGTTCTAGTGTGTACAGGCTGAATATCTGTGATGCCTGGCACATGCAAACTATGATTGTGGTGCACTGACTAATCAAATCCAGCCTTTATCCCATTTCCCTAGTGCAAAGCCATGTACTCAACAAATACCAACTGAGCTACTATTTATTCATTTGCCTAAATAAATAAATTGTTTTAATTCCTGGAGCTCTCTCCAACTCCACTGTAAAGATGAGGAAATTCTTCTTTGTTTTTATTTATATTCCAAGCAGGCTATCCTAGAGTATAGGAAGGATTTGCCTTCTTGCATCAATCATTGCAGTGAACCTGGCCAATTCTTAGGATGGGAGATAATCATCCCGTAGTGTTTGTGTAAAATGCTTAGACCTGTGCTTGGCACATACTGTACCAAGTACCATGTAAGTATAGCTAGTATTATTGCTGTTGCTATTATTTTTATTGTTGCTATTGTTATTATGCCACTATGTACATGCTACTCTTGTAGATACTGCGATAATTTATAGCATTATACTCAGCACTATGAACTTCATCTATCATCTCTATTCAATAAAACATTTAGGTAACCATCTGGAAAAAAAAAACACTGTGATTCCCTACCTCCACTTAAAATAAATTCCAGATGGTGCAAAGCTTTGAATGTGAAAAACAAAATCATAAAAGTAATAGAACATACAGAGGATAATTTTTAATATGATTCTGGAATAGGGAAGATCTTTGTAAGCTGAAATAAATCTCAGAAGCCATAACAGAAAACATTGATATTTAATCCAGTTACATAAAATGAAGAATAACTTCATAAAGACAAAATACGATTAAAAAAACATAAAGACAAAATACGATTAGAACCTGGGGGAAAATTTGCAACTCTTATCATAAACAAATGGTTAATTTCTTTAATACATAATTTCCTTAACACATTAATACCAAATTAATCACTATGAAAAAAAGCCTATAACCCAGTAGCAAACTAGATAAGGATATTTAAAAAAATTATACAAGTGACTCTTTAACATGAAAAGAAGCTCATTCAAAATAATAGGAATAAAAATTAAGTGGCAGTGACCATTTTTCACTCATGATATTGGCAAATAGAAAAACTGAAAATACTGAATTGAGTTAGGGGTTGAGGGTGAGGGGAAATAAATATTCTCAAACATTTTTGGTAAAAGGGTAAATTGCTACAACTCCAATGAAAAACAATTTGGCAAGAAAAACAAATACCGTATGCTAACACATATATATGGAATCTAAAAAAAAAAAAAGATCATGAAGAACCTAGGGGCAAGACAGGAATAAATACACAGACCTACTAGAGAATGGACTTGAGGATACAGGGAGGGGGAAGGGTAAGCTGGGACAAAGTGAGAGAGTGGCATGGACATATATACACTACCAAACGTAAAATAGATAGCTAGTGGGAAGCAACCGCATATCACAGGGAGGTCAGCTCTGTGCTTTGTGACCACCTAGAGGGGTGGGATAGGGAGGGTGGGAGGGAGGGAGACGCAAGAGGGAAGAGATATGGGGACATATGTATATGTATAACTGATTCACTTTGTTATACAGCAGAAACTAATACACCATTGTAAAGAATTATACTCCAATAAATATGCTGAAAAAAAAAAAACAGAAAAACAATTTGGCATTCTCTATCAAAAACAAAATGCAAAACCTTTGATTCTAGAAATCTTATTATTAATTTTTCCTAAAGACAATTATTTTTTTACAAATGCAAAATGAGGAATGCATAAGTGTATCCATTGCAGCATTGTTTGTAACTGCAAAAAATAGAAAACCACATAAGTATCCATCAATAGGGGTCAGGTTAAATAAATTGTAGTAGTTGCATACTATTGGATACTGTATAACCTTTAATAGGAGTAAAATTGGTCTTTATGTACTGATATAATCTACAACTGCAACATAGATTTTAAAGTGACAAATGCAAGATGCAAAACATGTGTACCAAGCTACCATTTTGTAAAAATATATTTTCATATGTACTTACATAAGAAGAATATCTCTGGATAAGAAAAAATAACAGGGTTTACCTCTGGAGAAGGACACTGGGTGACTGAGATACAGGGATGGGAGAAAGATATGAGTTTCAATATATTCTCTTTGTACCTTATATTTTTCCTTGTGAGTACATTCCTAATTCAAAATTAATTTAAAAATTTGAATTTTCATCAATAGCTGCCCGATCTGGGTTTTTAAGTGATAGAATCTTAGACTTTACAGGTTGTCTCATCCAATCTTTTTTACCAAGGCAGGAAACTTTTCTACTATAAGAGCAGCACATAATAGTCTTTTACTTTCTTGAACATTTTATTAACGGGAGCCTACTCCTTGTTGAAACTGCTTGTTCTACTTTTGTATAGGTCTAATTCATTTCTTCCTTGATCAGTTTAACTAATATCTATTAAATACTTAATAAGTATTTGGCATTGCGTGACTCTTGTAATTCCTTCATTACATAGACCCCCAAATGTGTCTCTTCCTTTGGCATCTATTTATTTTACTTTTGGTTTCCAGAGGATTACATGAGTATCTGTTACTAAGTGGAGAACCCTTATTCTGTGCTAAATATACTCTGCTCCCTATTCTGTTCCTCATAAGAAATATGGAATGGTTTTCAGGCCCTTGCTTAACCCTGAAATATCTTATCTATTTTTTTGTATGCCTTCTACACTGTGGTGTTCTGAACAATGTCGACATTCCAGAGTGGCCGAACTAGCAGAGAGCAGATATATTTTGATCTGCATCTTATAATTTTATTAATACAGCTTGACATTATGTTAATTTTTGTTGGCAATGTTGTGAAAAGGGTCAAATTGATTTTATAGTCAAGAAGAGTCAGTAAAAATGAAAAGACAATCCAAAGAAAAAAATTTGCAAATCGTATATCTGATAAGGGACTTGTATAAAGGATATGTAAAGAACACTTGCAACTCAATAATAAATAGACAAATAATTAAAAGATGCACAAAAGGTTTGAATAGACATGTCTCCTGAGAGGATATACAGTAGGTCAATAAGAACATGAAAATATGCTCAACATCATTAGTCATAGGTGAAATGCAAATCAAAACTATAAAATACTGTATCACACCCACTAGGAGACCTGCCATAAAATATACAGACAAATAAGTGTTATAGAGGAGGTGGAGAAATTGGAACCCTCTGTATAAAGGTAGCATGTACAATCATACTATCATGATTGTAAAATGGTGCAGTCACTTTGGACAGTCAATCTGTCTGTTCCTAGGAAACTCAAACATAGCCAGCAATTCTGCTCCTAGGTATTTGTCCAAGGGAAGTGAAAACATATTCCCTTTATATGAAATGTCCAAAACAAGCAAATCTATAGTGACAAAAAGTAGATTAGTGATTGCCAAGAAATGGAGGGAATGGGGATGGGGAATGACTGCTAATTGGTATGGGGTTTCTTTTTGGGGTGATGAAAAGTTCTAAAATTTTATTATGGTGGTGGTTACGTAACTATTAATATACTAAAAACTACTGAATTTTACAGTTTAAAAGGGTTAATTTTTATGAATTAAAAGGGTTAATTATTATAAATCAATAAAGCTTTTTTTGAAAAGTAGAGCCTGTAGGTCAGGAATTCTTGTGGATTTTGTGCCATGAAATTCCATTCGCAACCTAGTGTTGTATCCTTTCTTGGAATGTTTTTAAATGCAAAAATAAAATACACAGGACAGCAAAATGAAGGCAATTAACTGAAATACAGTTCTAGTCTCAGGCTCACCTTTTGAAATATTGTCAAATCATGTCTCCGTTGTTATTGTTGATTTTGAACTTTAATGCAGAGGTTTATATTTATTTTTGTTAAATTCCATCTTGATTGCTTTTCATCCCTGCAGCCTGTCAAGATATTTTTGATATCTGCTATTGTCATTCCACAATATGGTGAAATGAGATTCCAATGAAATGCCAAATCTCATGTCCCTTGAGCTTTGTTAGAGGTATAATAAACATTCCTCCTTTTTCTGCATTTGAATTATTGATGGGAATGTTGAATAGCACATAGCTAGGTTCAGACCTTATACCCCTCAAATACTTGATGTTACTACATGAACCTAAGCATATTTTTAATGAATTTACTTACAAACAAACAAACAAACAAAATCTTACTCTCATTTAGCCCACATACCATAGTTTTTATTTATAAAATATTATTCATTCATTTATTGATTAAGTGTACATTAATTAAATGCCTGTTATGGGCCAGAATCTTTGCTAGATGCTGAGAGTATGGTGGTGAATATGACGTACTCTCTACCCTCCATTTAACTTACAGCCTAGCAGGAGAGACAGATGATATGTTCAGTGTGACAGGGAGCAATAGGAGGAGCAAAGAAGACTGTTGAGGCAGGTCAGGGGTCAGATCATGAAATGCCTAACATAGCTAACTAAAAATGGCATATTTGCATATCATGTAAAACTTTAGTGCTCTAAAGTATTTTTCTAATATTACAATTTAGTAACCCTGTTTAAAAAATGAAGTGTCATGGATATGACATGACTTTTCTCTGTGAATCTGTTTTTGTTTCCCAGTCAATTCTCCTTTCCAAGTGCTTACAAGACATCTCTTTTAAGTAATTTTGTAAATAATTTTGCAGGAGCTTGGCACATGGATTGAAGACCAGAATAAACTGTGAGCAACAAGAAAGAAGAATGAAGTCAACTCACAAAGAGAAGTCAGGAGGAAAGTAGAAGTGGGTGAGGCAGTGTTCAAAACTGAGTTCAAATTTTTCATAACTGCAAGCCCATTTGGGGCTCTGTGAAACTGTGTCACTGTATTAAATTCTTCTTTTTCTGCTTAAAATGGTTTGAGGTTTTTGAGACTTGTTATTGGAAGACCTCTGGGTAACACAGATATACTTCCTTCTCTGCTTTTCTGAGAACGTATGTAACTTCTTAAAATACAGCGTGACTTCCCCCTCTCCACTATTAGCTGTTTCTTTTGAACTAGACATGTTCTTGTTTTCCATTGCTATCTATTTTGTTGTCTTTTTCTTTTATATTCACTCCATTTATAATACACTCCTTTAAAAATCCTAACCATCCTTCAAGACATCGAATAGCTAAATAAGCCACAAAATCATTGCAAAGACTGCCCAATAAAATGTAATGTTTGTTGTCTTTGAGTTCCCTTGATTTTTTTTGTACTTCTCTTTTAACTCCCCCTTTAGAAGTAAATTTTTTTTTTAAACATCTTTATTGAAGTATAATTGCCTTACAATGGTGTGTTAGCTTCTGCTTTATAACAAAGTTAATCAGTTATACATATACAATATGTTCCCATATCTCTTCCCTCTTGCATCTCCCTCCCTCCCACCCTCCCCATCCCACCCCTCTAGGTGGTCACAAAGCACCGAGCTGATCTCCCTGTGCTATGCGGCTGCTTCCCACTAGCTATCTATTTTACATTTGGTAGTGTATATATGTCCATGACACTCTCTCACCCTGTCACATCTCACCCCACCCCCTCCCCATATCCTCAAGTCCATTCTCTAGTAGGTCTGTGTCTTTATTCCCGTCTTGCCACTAGGTTCTTCATGGCCTTTTTTTTTTTTTTTTCCTTAGATTCCGTATATATGTGTTAGCATACTGTATTTGTTTTTCTCTTTCTGACTTACTTCACTCTGTATGACAGACTCTAACTCCATCCACCTCATTACAAATACCTCCATTTCATTTCTTTTTATGGCTGAGTAATATTCCATTGTATATATGTGCCACATCTTCTTTATCCATTCATCTGTCGATGGACATTTAGGTTGCTTCCATGTCCTGGCTATTGTAAATAGAGCTGCAATGAACATTTTGGTACATGACTCTTTTTGAACTATGGTTTTCTCAGGGTATATGCCCAGTAGTGGGATTGCTGGATCGTATGGTAGTTCTATTTGTAGTTTTTTAAGGAACCTCCATACTGTTCTCCATAGTGGCTGTATCAATTTACATTCCCACCAACAGTGCAAGAGTGTTCCCTTTCCTCCACACCCTCTCCAGCATTTATTGTTTCTAGATTTTTTGATGATGGCCATTCTGACCGGTGTGAGATGATATCTCATTGTAGTTTTGATTTGCATTTCTCTAATGATTAATGATGTTGAGCATTCTTTCATGTGTCTGTAGGCCATCTGTATATCTTCTTTGGAGAAATGTCTATTCAGGTCTTCTGCCCATTTTTGGATTGGGTTGTTCATTTTTTTGTTATTGAGCTGCATGAGCTGCTTGTAAATCTTGGAGATTAATCCTTTGTCAGTTGCTTCATTTGCAAATATTTTCTCCCATTCTGAGGGTTGTCTTTTGGTCTTGTTTATGGTTTCCTTTGCTGTGCAAAAGCTTTTAAGTTTCATTAGGTCCCATTTGTTTATTTGTGTTCTTATTTCCATTTCTCTGGGAGCTGGGTCAAAAAGAATCTTGCTGTGATGTATGTCATAGAGTGTTCTGCCTATGTTTTCCTCTAAGAGTTTGATAGTGTCTGGTCTTACACTTAGGTCTTTAATCCATTTGGAGTTTATTTTTGTGCATGGTGTCAGGGAGTGTTCTAATTTCATACTTTTACATGTACTTGTCCAATTTTCCCAGCACCACTTATTGAAGAGGCTGTCTTTTCTCCACTGTATATGCTTGCCTCCTTTATCAAAGATAAGGTGACCATATGTGTGTGGGTTTATCTCTGGGCTTTCTATCCTGTTCCATTGATCTATATTTCTGTTTTTGTGCCAGTACCAAACTGTCTTGATTACTGTAGCTTTGTAATATAGTCTGAAGTCAGGGAGCCTGATTCCCCCAGCTCCATTTTTCGTTCTCAAGATTGCTTTGGCTATTCGGGGTCTTTTGTGTTTCCATACAAATTGGGAAACTTTTTGTTCTAGTTCTGTGAAAAATGCCAGTGGTAGTTTGATAGGGATTGCATTGAATCTGTAGATTGCTTTGGGTAGTAGAGTCATTTTCACAATGTTGATTCTTCCAATCCAGGAACATGGTATATCTTTCCATCTATTTGTATCATCTTTAATTTCTTTCATCAGTGTCTTATAATTTTCTGCATACAGGTCTTTTGTCTCCTTAGGTAGGTTTATTCCTAGATATTTTATTCTTTTTGTTGCAATGGTAAACGGAAGTGCTTTCTTAATTTCACTTTCAGATTTTTCATCATTAGTGTATAGAAATGCAAGAGATTTCTGTGCATTAATTTTGTATCCTGCTACTTTACCAAATTCATTGATTAGCTCTAGGAGTTTTCTGGTAGCATCTTTAGGATTCTCTATGTATAGTATCATGTCATCTGCAAACAGTGACAGCTTTACTTCTTCTTTTCCGATTTGGATTCCTTTTATTTCTTTGTCTTCTCTGATTGCTGTGGCTAACACTTCCAAAACTATGTTGAATAAGAGTGGTGAGAGTGGGCAACCTTGTCTTGTTCCTGATCTTAGTGGAAATGGTTTCAGTTTTTCACCATTGAGGACAATGTTGGCTGTGGGTTTGTCATATATGGCCTTTATTATGTTGAGGAATGTTCCCTCTATGCCTACTTTCTGCAGGGCTTTTATCATAAATGGGTGTTGAATTTTGTCGAAAGCTTTCTCTGCATCTATTGAGATGATCATATGGTTTTTCTCCTTCAGTTTGTTAATATGGTGTATCACATTGATTGATTTGCGTATATTGAAGAATCCTTGCATTCCTGGGATAAACCCCACTTGATCATGGTGTATGATCCTTTTAATGTGCTGTTGGATTCTGTTTGCGAGTATTTTGTTGAGGATTTTTGCATCTAGGTTCATCAGTGATATTGGCCTGTAGTTTTCTTTCTTTGTGACATCTTTGTCTGGTTTTGGTATCAGGGTGATGGTGGCCTCATAGAATGAGTTTGGGAGTGTTCCTCCCTCTGCAATATTTTAGAAGAGTTTGAGAAGGATAGGTGTTAGCTCTTCTCTAAATGTTTGATAGAATTCACCTGTGAAGCCATCTGGTCCTGGGCTTTTGTTTGTTGGAAGGTTTTTAATCACAGTTTCAATTTCAGTGCTTGTGATTGGTCTGTTCATATTTTCTATTTCTTCCTGGTTCAGTCTCAGCAGGTTGTGCATTTCTAAGAATCTGTCCATTTCTTCCAGGTTGTCCATTTTATTGGCGTAGAGTTGCTTGTAGTAATCTCTCATGATCTTTTGTATTTCTGCAGTGTCAGTGGTTATTTCTCCTTTTTCATTTCTAATTCTATTGATCTGAGTCTTCTCCCTTTTTCTCTTGATGAGTCTGGCTAATGGTTTATCAATTTTGTTTATCTTCTCAAAGAACCAGCTTTTAGTTTCATTGATTTTTGCTATTGTTTCCTTCATTTCTTTTTCATTTATTTCTGACCTGATCTTTATAATTTCTTTCCTTCTGCTGGCTTTGGGGTTTTTTTGTTCTTCTTTCTCTAATTGCTTTAGGTGCAAGGTTAGGTTGTTTATTCGAGATGTTTCCTGTTTCTTGAGGTAGGCTTGTATTGCTATAAACTTCCCTCTTAGCACTGCTTTTGCTGCGTCCCATAGGTTTTGGGTCGTCGTATCTCCATTGTCATTTATTTCTAGGTATTTTTTGATTTCCCCTTTGATTTCTTCAGTAATCACTTCATTATTAAGTAATGTATTGTGTAGCCTCCATGTGTTTGTATTTTTTACAGATCTTTTCCTGTAATTGATATCGAGTCTCATAGCGTTGTGGTCGGAAAAGATACTTGATACGATTTCAATTTTCTTAAATTTACCAAGGCTTGATTTGTGACCCAAGATATGATCTATCCTGGAGAATGTTCCATGCACACTTGAGAAAAATGTGTATTCTGTTGTTTTTGGGTGGAATGTCCTATAAATATCAATTAAGTCCATCTTGTTTAATGTATCATTTAAAGTTTGTGTTTCCTTATTTATTTTCACTTTGGATGATCTGTCCATTGGTGAAAGTGGGGTGTTAAAGTCCCCTACTATGATTGTGTTGCTGTCGATTTCCCCTTTTATGGCTGTTAGTATTTGCCTTATGTATTGAGGTGCTCCTATGTTGGGTGCATAAATATTTACAATTGTTATACCTTCCTCTTGGATCGATCCCTTGATCATTATATAGTGTCCTTCTTTGTCTCTTATAATATTCTTTATTTTAAAGTCTATTTTGTCTGATATGAGAATTGCTACTCCAGCTTTCTTTTGATTTCCATTTGCATGGAATATCTTTTTCCATCCCCTCACTTTCAGTCTGTATGTGTCTCTAGGTCTGAAGTGGGTCTCTTGTAGACAGCATATATATGGGTCTTGTTTTTGTATCCATTCAGCCAGTCTGTGTCTTTTGGTGGGAGCATTTAATCCATTTACATTCAAGGTAATTATCGATATGTATGTTCCTATTCCCATTTTCTTAAATGTTTTGGGTTTGTTATTGTAGGTGTTTTCCTTCTCTTGTGTTTCTTGCCTAGAGAAGTTCCTTTAGCATTTGTTGTAAAGCTGGTTTGGTGGTGCTGAACTCTCTCAGCTTTTGCTTGTCTGTAAAGGTTTTAATTTCTCCATCACATCTGAATGAGATTCTTGCTGGGCAGAGTAATCTTGGTTGTAGGTTTTTCTCCTTCATCACTTTAAGTATATCCTGCCACTCCCTTCTGGCTTGCAGAGTTTCTGCTGAAAGATCAGATGTTAACCTTATGGGGATTCCCTTGTGTGTTATTTGTTGTTTTTCCCTTGCTGCTTTTAATATGTTTTCTTTATATTTAATTTTTGACACTTTGATTAATATGTGTCTTGGCGTGTTTCTCCTTGGGTTTATCCTGTATAGGACTCTCTGTGCTTCCTGGACTTGATTAACGATTTCCTTTCCCATATTAGGGAAGTTTTCAACTATAATCTCTTCAAATATTTTCTCAGTCCTTCTTTTTCTCTTCTTCTTCTGGGACCCCTATAATTCGAATGTTGGTGTGTTTAATGTTGTCCCAGAGGTCTCTGAGACTGTCCTCAGTTCTTTTCATTCTTTTTTCTTTATCCTGCTCTGCAGTAGTTATTTCCACCATTTTATCTTCCAGGTCACTTATCCTTTCTTCTGCCTCAGTTATTCTGCTATTGATCCCATCTAGAGTATTTTAAATTTCATTTATTGTGTTTTTCATTGTTGCTTGGTTCCTCTTTAGTTCTTCTACGTCCTTGTTAAATGTTTCTTGCATTTTGTCTATTCTATTTCCAAGATTTTGGATCATCCTTACTATCATTATTCTGAATTCTTTTTCAGGTAGACTACCTATTTCCTCTTCATTTGTTAGGTCTGGTGTGTTTTGACCCTGCTCCTTCATCTGCTGTGTGTTTTTCTGTCGTCTCATTTTGCTTATCTTACTGTGTTTGGGGTCTCCTTTTCACAGGCTGCAGGTTCGTAGTTCCCGTTGTTTTTGGTATCTGTCCCCAGTGGGTAAGGTTGGTTCAGTGGGTTGTGTAGGCTTCCTGGTGGAGGGGACTATTGCCTGTGTTCTGGTGGATGAGGTTGAATCTTGTCTTTCTGGTGGGCACGTCCACGTCTGGTGGTGTGTTTTGGGGTGTCTGTGGCCTTATGATTTTAGGCAGCCTCCCTGCTAATGGATGGGGCTGTGTTCCTGTCTTGCTAGTTGTTTGGCATAGGGTGTCCAGCACTGTAGCTTGCTGGTCGTTGAGTGAAGCTGGGTCTTGATGTTGAGATGGGGATCTCTGAGAGATTTTTGCCGTTTGGTATTACGTGGAGCTGGTAGGTCTCTTGTGGACCAGTGTCCTGAAGTTGGCTCTCCCACCTCAGAGGCACAGCCCTGATGCCTGGCTGGAGCACCAAGAGCCTTTCATCCACACAGCTCAGAATATAAGGGAGAAAAAAATAGAAAGAAAGAAAGAGGGTAAAATAAAATAAAATAAAGGTATTATAATAAAAAATAAGAAAAAAAATTATTAAGAGTAAATGTATTCAGAAAAATTTTTTTTTAATTTTTAAAAATAGATTTATTAATTTTTTATAGTAAAAAATAAGAAAAAAATTTTTAAGAAAAAAATTTATTAAGAAAAAAAATTTTAATTTTTTAAAATAAAAAATATGAAAAAACTTATTAAAAATTTTTTTAATTTCTAAAAATAGAAAATATGGAAAAAATTATTAAGAAAACATATATTAGGAAAAAAAAATTTTTTTAAGTAAAAAGAAAAAAAAATGGACGGACCTAACCCTAGGACTAATGGTGACAGCAAAGCTATACAGACAAAATCTCACCCAGAAGCATACACATATACACTCACAAAAAAAGGAAAAGGGGAAATTAATATATCCTGCTCCTAAAGTCCACCTTTTGAATTTGGGATGATTCGTTGTCTATTCAGGTATTCAACAGATGCAGGCACATCAAGTTGTTTGTGGAGCTTTAATCCGCTGCTTCTGAGGCTGCTGGGAGAGATTTCCCTTCCTCTTCTTTGTTCGTACAGCTCCCAGCGTTCAGCTTTGGATTTGGACCCGCCTCTGCATGTACGTCGCCTGAGGGCGTCCGTTCCCCGCCCAGACAGAACGGGGTTAAAGGAGCAGCTGCTTCGGGGGCTCTGGCTCACTCAGGCCGGGGGAGGGAGCGGTACGGAGGAGGCGGGGCGAGCCTGCGGCGTCAGAGGCGTCGTGACTTTGCAGCAGCCTGAGGCGCGCCGTGTGTTCTCCCGGGGAAGTTGTCCCCGGATCACGGGAGCCTGGCAGTGGCGAGCTGCACCGGCTCCCGGGAAGGGCGGTGTGGAGAGTGACCTGTGCTCGCACACAGGCTTCTTGGTGGCGGCAGCAGCAGCCTTAGCGTCTCCTACCAGTCTCTGGGGTCCGCGCTGTTAGCCGCGGCTCGCGCCCGCCTCTGGAGTTCGTCTAGGCGGCGCTCTGAATCCCCTCTCCTTGCGCGCCGCGAAACAAAGAGGCAAGAAAAAGTCTCTTGCCTCTTCGGCAGCTGCAGACTTTTTCCCGGACTCCCTCCCGCCTAGCACCAAAGCCCGCGCCTCAGCTCCCAGCCCCGCCCGCCCCGGCGGGTGAGCAGACAAGCCTCTCGGGCTGGTGAGCGCTGCTCGGCGCTGAGCCTCTGTGCGGGAATCTCTCCGTTTTTCCCTCTGCGCCCCTGTTGCTGTGGGATCCGCGCTGATAGCCACGGCTCGCACCCGTCTCTGGATTTCGTTTAGGCAGCGCTCTGAATCCCCTCTCCTTGCGCGCCGCGAAACAAAGAGGCAAGAAAAAGTCTCTTGCCTCTTCGGCAGCTGCAGACTTTTTCCCGGACTCCCTCCCGGCTAGCACCAAAGCCCGAGCCTCAGCTCCCAGCCCCCGCCCGCCTCGGCGGGTGAGCAGACAAGCCTCTCGGGCTGGTGAGTGCTGGTTGGCGCCGAGCCTCTGTGCGGGAGTCTCTCCGCTTTGCCCTCCGCACCCCTGTGGCTGCGCTCTCCTCCGTGGCTCCGAAGCTTCCCCCCTCTGCCACCCGCAGTCTCTGCCCGCAAAGGGGCTTCCTAGTGCCTGGAAACCTTTCCTCCTTCACGGCTCCCTCCCACTGGCGCAGGTCCCGTCCCTATTCTTTTGTCTCTGTTATTTCTTTTTTCTTTTACCCTACCCAAGTACGTGGGGATTTTCTTGCCTTTTGGGAGGTCTGACGTCTTCTGCCAGCGTTCAGTGTGTGTTCTGTAGGAGCAGTTCCACGTGTAGATGTATTTCTACTGTATCTGTGGGAAAGAAGGTGATCTCCGCGTCTTACTCTTCCGCCATCTTGCCCCTACTCCCCAGAAGTAAATATTTTGAAGAAAAATATTTCTTCATTTTTTTAAACTTCCCTCACCTCTATCAGTCCAGGCCTAGTTCCTTGTATATAGTACTTGCTCAATATGTTTTTTGTTGAGCTGATGAACTAAACTGATGCTACTACACACCATTATTATGCAAGTGGCAAAAAATAGGCCCCCCAAATTAAGTGATTTGCTCTAAGATAAACAGCTATTGAGGAATAGTTATAGGACTAGAAATTATGCCTGATATTTAGTAGACATACAATAAAGATTATTGATAAATTCATTTTTTCATACCACAACTAATTTTTTGAGTCTTTTCCATGTGTCAGGCGCTGTTCCAGGTGTTGGATATTCAGCAGTGAATGAAATAGGAGTGAATGAAACTGACAATAGGGAGCTCATGCTCAAGTTGAAGATGAAGGATAAGGAAGAAGAGATAGGATGTATGTGTGTGTGTGTGTGTGTGTGTGTGAACAAGATCATCAGTGAAAAATCTTACTTAGGTGCTAACATTTGAGTAAGACCTGAAAAAGTTAAAGAAGCAAGTCATGCCAATATCTTGAGGAAGAGTGTTGTGAGCAGAGGGAAAAGCAAGAACAAAGTCCCTGAAGCAGAAGTATGCCTGCTGTATTCTAGGAACTGAAGACCTGAGTGGCAGAGAGTTAAAATTATGGTGGGGAAAACTATAGGAGATGAGATCAAGGAGATACCCATGGGCCAGATCAAGTAGGACCTTTCAGCCCATTAAATACTTTGGCTTTTACTCTAGTGAGATGGAAAGCCATTGAGGAGTTTGAACAGAAGAGTTTTTTGTTATTAACTTTTAAGGATCTCCCTGGTATGCTGTATTGAGGGAATCAGTTGAACAGGAGGCAAGAGATAAATCTGGTAAATGAGTTAGAAGGCTATTGCAGTAATCCAGGCATGAGAGATGATGAAGGCATGATCCAAGGTAGTAGGAACGGCAGTGATGAGAAGTGGTGTGATTCTGGACATGTATTTTAAGATAGAGCTGAATGAATGATCTGCTTATATTAATTGCCCAAATTCCTAACCCTAAGATAGCAAATAAGCAAATTAGAAAGTTCAATGGAATTGATTCTAAATAGCCCTTGTAAATTATACTTATATTTTTTAAAATACATTTTTAACACCAAAGAATTTTATTAACAGATAGGAACCACCTTTCTGAGCATGCTGATTCTTAAGTCTTTGGACGTTCAAAAGGAGAAGCATTAATTATTCACTCTCTCACTTCCTGCAGGCCTTTACCCAAATGTTAAGTTCTCAGTGAAGACTTCTCTGCACATCCCTTACCCTAGCTATAACCATCTCGTCCAACCTTCCATGCTGTTTTCTCCATAACAATTACCATCTAACATTACTTTTCCACTTATCTATTTTTTAATTATCTGACTTCTGTCACTAAAATGTAAGCTCCATGAGGATAAGTTTTTTTTGTCTATTATATTTACTACTATATCCCCAGTACATAGAAGACTGTCTGGCTCATTGTAGGCATTTAATAAATATTTCAGAAATGAATGAGTGAATGTCAATGTAGGCAGTTGATTTTATGAGCTATTCAGGGGTAGCTGAATAACTGCCTAGAGATCGTAACCTCTTTACAAGTATCTACTGCCTATCACCTTGAATCTACTCTGATATGTGCCTCTTCCTTCCCTGTCCTCTCAAAAAGAGCTTCCCATCTTACTTTCCTGACTATTTAGTTTCATAATTTTACAGTGACTGTGGTTTTGATTCCTGGAAAAATAAAAACCTCTGGGAACCTAACCTATAGTTTTCTAAGTGTACAAACAGACACCATGGTCAACTCTTGCTTTTTTTCTACAGCTGGGCCATATTAGAGTTAAATAAACAAAAAAGTATGCTCTTTGTTTGGAATCTGAATTGGTCTGAATACTTTCCCTCACAACCAGTGAAAGAGAAGACCCTGTTGAATTAAAATGTGAAAATGATTTTTAAATCATGCAAGTCTAAAAGGCAATATGATTTTTTGTATCTTTACTTGTGCTTGTTTCTTTCACCTGTTTCAGAAGTGAAATTGCTTTTTTCCAAAATGAATGCTTCTGCCTGTGTGCTAGACTTCATTTCCTCCTGACCACTCGGTGATCCTCTTGGTCTCTTACCTGGATGCCGCATTGCTTTTTAACTGAGGTCCTTGCCTCCAGTCTCTGTTCCTCCTTCAACCAGTACTCACACTGTTGCCAAAGAGATATTTCTGACACATGACTAAGATTATGTCATCCTATCCTTCTGTTTACTTGTATGGAAATTATCTATCTGTTGATCTCCTTGACTAGACTATGAACCCTTGGAAGGCTAGTATCACTTTATATCAGTGACTAGTATGGCACCTGTCACATAATAACTCTATTCAAAAATCTTGTTTCCTATTTTCTATGAAACAAACTCACCTAAATGCTATTCAAAGTCCTTTACAATTTCACCCCACCTACATTTTAAAAAATCTCCATCTCTTACTTTATGCCCTCCATACTGCCCAGCATATGAACAGGGTTTTCTGGGAAATGAGAGACATTTTGACAAATATATTTTCAAAATGGCCACATCATAATGTCAATCATTATATTTTTTTAATCACCTCTTGTCCCCATTTTTGGCCCTAGTGTCCCTAATTGAATATCCCCTAACCTCGAACTTCACTTCATCCTGACGCATGATGAAGCACATTTAAACATTGTCTGATAATTTAAAATGTGGAAAAATATTTGCCTTTACGGCCAAGTCAAAAACCTCTAGATCAAATTGGTCTCATAAAATGACTCTGTCCATCCTGCTGGATACTTGCTTCTTCTCTAGCTCACCGTGAACGTTCACATTTGTACCTTGAGTCATGTTGTTCCATTTGCCTTGCATTCCACCGCCTACTCTACTATTCCCTTTCTGGTTAGACCTGTCCAAACCCTACTCATTTTTCCAACATAATGAAAGCGCTACCTCCCCAATACATACTTCTCTGCTCCCTCCTGATAGCATCTTTTCCACTCCTGGTTTCCACAAAGAAGAGTTTTCCCTTACCGTTCCTGGCCTCTTTCTCCTCCCTGACTTTCCCCCATAGAATAAGTACCTGCTCAGTGGGTGACAGCTTTTGGTCCAAGTGTCTGAAGTGGATGAAGTTAATCTATCAATGATCCTGAGGTTGCACATTTGGTCTCTTTTCTCCTTCCCTCTCCACTTTGACCAGTGGGAGGTAAGACATGAAGTAAGTGTGTCTACTTTGCAGATTTAAACTTTTCCTCTGTTGGGCTGTTCCAAGGTCCAGACTAGAGGGTAAAGGAATAGCAAACTCAATTTGGCTTTCACACTAACCTTTGTCCTTCAATCTACTTTCTGTTGCTAATGAAGTTGACATATTGCTTATCTAGTTTTGCTTTTTTTAACCTTATCTCTGAATTTGTTCTGAATGCTGGTGGAGAAGAATGTACTACCTATTAGGCTCCCTTCATTCTAGTCTTCTCTACATTATTCATTAATCTTTTAGAGCTGAGACCATGTCAAATTCATCTTGTATCTAATGTGTCTGGCTCAGGGATGAACACATGATAGGTGCTCAGTATGCGTTTCTTTGATTGAATTAAGCAAATGTGCAAATGGGAACCTTAAAACTGTGGTGAAGCAGAGACATGATGGGTTGTCCTGCTGAATGTAATGAGCACCAGCATTTATTTGTGCAATTTCTTGTGTGCTTTTGACATTAATTAGCATAAATGAGCCAGAGAGTTACCCTGAAGCAATCTATGTGTAATATAGTAACTGACAGGTGCTGACAACTGATCTGCGGAGTTCTCTGCTCTAGAGAAGTGTGGATCTGCCACAGTCCTGAAGGCCCAGGCTTTAACAACTTGTGAGAATACAAGAGACCACATTAACATTAATATTTGAATTTCACCAGTACCTGGACCCTACCTGTCACTAGGAATCCAGCCTCCTCACCTTATTTAGCATGTTCTCCAAGTGGTTGGATATCATAAGTACACAAGGATAAATCCACTTTACATTCTTTGACCCAGTCATTTCAAAGTTACCTTAGCCACTTTCTTGGCTGTCACTGCCTTGCGTGAAAACACATGCCAGAGCAGTGCTGGGTCCTGTGCTGCATTTTGTCACCAAGGAAACAGTATAGAGAGAAGAACTTAGGCCAGAGGACTGTCTGCACATTGAAGAATGGTTGCACATAGTGAAGAGGGGGAGGAAGTAGAGAAAGATGACCAGTGACAGAGATCAAGCTGGTAAAAGTTTCCAGAGTTGGTTTGGCAGAAAACCTCAAACATGTTAAAACTATTTTTTTTAGCTATTTATTTATTTATTTATTTATTTTAACATCTTTATTGGAGTGTAATTGCTTTACAATGGTGTGTTAGTTTCTGCTGTATAACAAAGTGAATCAGCTATACATATACATATATCCCCATATCTCCTCCCTCTTGTGTCTCCCTCCCACCCTCCCTATCACACCCCTCTAGGTGGTCACAAAGCACCGAGCTGATCTCCCTGTGCTCTACGGCTGCTTCCCACTAGCTATATATTGTACTTTTGGCAGAGTACATATGTCCATGCCACGGGGAGGGGGAAGGGTAAGCTGGGACGAAGTGAGAGTGGCATAGCAATTTATTTTTAAGGATATCATCAGAGACTCTCATGAATATGTAGCATATGGACGTTTATTCTGACATTATTTTTATGAGTCACTTCCCGGGTGCAGTTTTGGCCATCTGGTAGAACAAAGTTCAGGTTGCCGTGATGAGTGGGTGAGGAGGAAATAGAGGCAGTGAAATCGAGGAGAGAAATGTGACCAGACCTTGAGGAGAATAGCAAATGTCTCCCGTCAGAAACAGAAGGGAAATCAATATGACTGAGCAGAGGGGAAGGGAGGGTGCGTAGAGATGAGGCTGGAGCACAATTAGGCAGGGCTTCATAAGCAGGGATAGGGGACTGTGTTTTAGTTTGAATGAGATGGAAAATAATTGGAAGATTTTAGCTAGGGAGTGAGATGATCCTGTTCAAAAACATTTACTTAAGCTACTGTTTGAAGGATACATTTTAGGGGAAAAAGTGGAATTAGTGGGAATTCCCTGGTGGTCCAGTGGTTAGGACTCAGTGCTATCACTGCGAGGGTCTGAGTTCCATCCCTGGTTGGGGAAGATTCCGCAAGCTGCACTGCGCAGAAAAAAAAAAAAAAAAAAGTGGAATAGTGGGAACCAGTTAGCAGGTTATAACAAAAGACGAAACAGCCAGCAGTCAGTGTGGATTTTACTACAACCATATTTTTTCCCAATTACATTAATAACCCTGAAATAAACATAAGATGTAGATTTCCCCATATTTTAGGTTTTTCCCTTTGGAGAGAATTCCTGAATTAGTATGACTGAATCAGAAATATGACTTTTTTTTTCTTAAGGGTGGTTTGTAGCAACACTGTTCCCAACAGCCAAAAGATGGGCACAACTTTGTCCACCAAATGTCTATCAGTGAATGAATGCATAAACAAACTGTGTTATATACATATACCCAATGGGGTATTATGCAACCATACAAAGGAATGAAGTACTGATACATGCTATAAGGTGATGAACCTCCAAAACCTAATGCTAATTGAAGAAGCCAGACACAAAAAGATAGCATATTGCATGATTTTGTTTACACAAAAAATATCCAGACTAGGTAAATCCATGGAGACAGAAAGCAGACTGATGGTTGCCAAGGGCTGGTGGAGAGGAGGCATGGGGAGTGACAGCTTAAAGGATCCAGGACCTTCTTTTGGGAAGATGAAAGTGTTTTGGAACTCAGTACATGTGGCGCTTGCCCAACATTGTGAAGGCACTAAATATCACAGAATTATACACTTTAAAGTGGTAAACTTTGTTTTATGGGACTTTAATCTCAATAAAAATTAAAAAAAAATTCATCTGTGTATTTCTTAACTTTGATAAACCTCATTTGTAGTGTTTTCAACAGTGCTTTCTGAGAGGGTGGTAGCAAGTTACCCCGGTGCCAGCAAGATGCAAGAGCCCAGTTTCACCCTATGTGCCTGCCTGTGTGTTTGCAAAAAGCATTTCAGTTAAAAATTCCCATTTATTTGATTGTTTCTGAGCCACATTTTCTCTTATAAAATTGTCTCTTTTTGTCTTGTACTTATTTATCTACTGAGGTCTTATGCTTCTGTTATCATTCTGTACGTGTCTTGTGAAATAAACATATTATTCCCTTTTCTGTTTTGTTTCTTATGCATATTTTTACACAGTTTGTCTGCCTTTTTAAAAAGTATACTTTTTAAAAAAAATTTATACCATCAAGCCTATTTGTCTTTTTCCACTGCGATTTCTTCTTTTACCTCTGGCTGAGAGACTCATCTTTTTCAAAAAGTCTGACTAAATATTCAATTCTATTTTTATCTAGGTTTTCTATGGTTTGATCCATAAAGAGTTTATTTTTAATACTTAAATATTTTTATAATGTTTTCTATGGGCAAATAAGAAGTTGTAATTTCTTACAAGAATGATGTAATTCTGAGAATGATTTCTCAAAATTGAGCAACCTGCAGAGCACTTTTATTTATTTATTTAATTTTTATTGGGGTATAGTTGATTTACAAAGTTGTGTTAGTTTCTGCTGTACAGCAAAGTGAATCAGTTATACACACATACATATATATATATGTATATATATCCACTATTTTTTAGATTATATTCCCATATAGGTCATTACAGATTATTGAGTAGAATTCCCTGTGCTGTACGGTAGGTTCTTATTAGTTATCTATTTTATATATAGTAGTGTGTATGTGTCAAATCCAATCTCCCAATTTATCCTGCCCCCCTTTCCCCTTGGTAACCATAATTTTGTTTTCTACATCTGTGACTCTATTTCTGTTTTGTAAATAGGTTCATTTGTACCATTTTTTAGATTCCACATATAAGGAATATCATATGATATTTGTGCAGACCATTTTTAAAAGAAAAAAAATTATCTTGACTCTAATGATGACAAATTATTTTTATTATGTTATTTCTTACTATGGATTAAATTATGTCAGTCCAAAATTTGTATGTTGAAGTCCTAACCCTAGCACTTCTGAATGTGACTTTATTTGAATATAGGGTTGTTGTAGATGTAATTAGTTAAGACAAGGTCATACTGGAGTAGGATGAGTCCCTAATCCAATATGGTGTTCCTATAGAAAGGGGAAATTTGGATGCAGACATGCATGCAGGGGACACCATGTGAAGACTGGAGTTATGCTGTCACAAGCCAAGGAACTACCAGAAGCTAAGAGAAGGACTTGGAACAGATTCTTCCCTAGTGACTTCAGGGGGAACATGGCCCTGCCAGCACCTTGATTTTGGACTTCTAACCTCCAGAATTGTGAGATATTAAATTTCTCTTGTTTAAGCCACCCAGTTTGTGGTACTTTGTTATGGCTACTCTAGCAAACTAATATATTTATATATGCACACTCCATAAACCTACAGTTCTTTTATAGCTACCAAAGCAAAACAAGTTTACAAAACACATATATTTAAAATTATAAACCCAAAAAGTTTTAAATGAGCTACACTAAGTTAATGTGACAATCGGTATAATTTTGCTACAACTATATCATGGCTCCCAATATGAATATATTCCTGACTGCATATTCCTGAATGCAGTTCTCCCAACTTTTCTCTACTCCAGAACTTTCCTTTATACAATGCTCATGAAGTCATTTAGTTTTCACTTGACCTATTCAGTTCTCCCCTGTTCTCGACAGTTTACAAACATAACTGTAAATATGGGCCCGGAAATGAGGCCATAGTTCTTGGTTCCAAGGTGGTCATCCAAATAACCCAGGATATGCTTATGCTGATCATTTTTTAGAAGACCATTAAAATTAAAATGCAAAATAAAAAATTCTCATGGGAGCCTTGCAGATGCCTAAGAACACATGGCACAAACTACCAAGCATGCAGAGACTTCAGTTTGAGAAAAGTTTAATCCTGATGGACCCTCCGATCTGGTGAGGTTTACACTGGGAATGGCTCGCCCTACTCTTTCCTTTTCAGTTAATGAACTAGATCATTGAGACAGAGACACTTCACCGGTGACCTCACTCTGGTTTGCTTCATGTCCTATTCTCTTCTCAGAGAATCCTGAAGATGCTGTGATTGCTCTTTCAAAGTCAGCTTCCTTGCTGCCACTGGTCTAAAAATGTGAGTTGTGAATATGGTTTAATACAATGTTCTCATGACCTAGGGCCAAGGTCTTTTTTTTTTTTTTTTAATAATTTCAGTTCAGCAAAAAATGTGAGTTGAAAACAAATCAATCAAAGACCAACAGGAAAGGGTGGATTTGCATAAGCATTTACTGGAAAAAAAAATAATCCCAACAATGTAAATCTAGACTGCTGTGGTCTTACTTCCCAAAATGCCCAGAGTAGGAACCGGAAAGCCAGCAAACCACTTCTCACGCTCTATAATTTGGAAGAGGAGAGAACTAGATTTCACAGTGTTTGGATACCTTTGCTCAACTATATTGTAAGCACATTTCTCTCCAAATGTCTGGGAAAACTAGTATTCCAAACCTGGGCCCAAAACATGGCTTGAAGAATTTATTCAAGGTTTCTTTTAGAAGTCAGTATCACAATCATTGAAACATTCTAAATTAATTTTACCAATGTTTGCTAGTGGGGTTAGCCCACATAGCACATGCTGATTCACTTCCTTGTGCAGTGCCGCATCCTGGGACCGGGTGAGAGCAGGGATGCCTGCAAGCTGGGAGCACTCAGGTGGTTCTCTTCCCAAGATGGCTTTGAAGTCAAGATGATTCAGGCAACTAAACAGTCTTCATAATGGGGAGCCTGGAAAGAGTATGTGGCACAGGGAAAGAAAGCTAAATTTGAATCCTTGAAGACCTTAGACAAATTACTACCCTTTTTTACCTCTTGTTTTCACATGTGTACCTTGAAGAAATTGACATACCTTATAGGATATTGTAAAAATTAATTGAAGTAAAATATGTAAAGTACTCTGCCTCAGACACACACACACACAGACACACACACACATTATATAATACATACACATACACACAAATTGTGTGTTGAATTGTTTGAAGTTGTCAGTACTGACTACTTTTTGACCTACAAAAATGACAATTTCATATGGTTTGACGTAATATGCATATAAAGAGTTATGAGCAGTGGCGAAAAAGTAAGGAGTACTACCTCTTTGGGGTAAAGAAAACATGTATCTATACTTAAAGACATGATGGAAGATACCTGACCCAACACAACACCCAACATTGGGAGAAGAGAAAACAAAAAGACAGTGTGATAGACGTGTACATCCCCAGCATAAGTTTATGAAAGAGCACAACAAAAGAACCAAACTAGGCAGTAGAGCCATTTTGGCATTTAGATGCTATGTTAACATCAACTCTTCAAAGGAAGCAATTTGTGAAGCTTAAAAATAGAATATACCCAACTTTCCAAGGCAAATTAAAAATGCACCTTGACATTGCCTTGATATTTATTTTTTATTTCCTTAATTAACCCTGAGGTGTTGTCTCATGTTGATGTCAGGATGTGAGTCATAATATTTTGCTCATTCACTTTTATTTGCTAGCACAATGGAATGGGCCAGCCCTGAGACAGCCTCAATTACAATAGTTTTTCGACTTTTCAGACTTGCAATGAGCAATGTCCTATCATTTTGCCGCCCCCATATTCAGTCTCCTGGAAATGACTTGTCACCCCCCAGGTTCCATCTCCTGATTAATGGTTCAGATCTTGACTTTTCAACTAGGTGAACTTCCTACCCAGTGGTTGGATGGATTCCTGTGGCTTTGCCCAGTGAGGAGACAGGGTGACCACTAATAGGAACTGGGTTGAAATGGTGAAGATCCAGGTCAGGAGTGCTTTATTAATTGCAGCTACCACGACTAGAATGAGATCAGGAGATCAATTTAGTGTCTGTATTGAATTCTTACCCTTTAGGCTTAAAAAATGAAAAGCCCAAGAAATGTAGCTTCATAGGGGCTGGGATGCGGGCGTGTGAACTGTCAGGAAGGAGAACTCCAGGGTGGTTTACACCCAAATTTCCATTAATTTCCTGTGTTCTCTGGAATTAGATGTTCGGGGAAACCCTCCAACAGCTTAGCAAATACAGAAATTTCATCAGGTTTCTTACCAAACACAGACCCAATGCATTGCTCAATGTCTGTATGGCAAAAATTATATGCTGTGGTGTATGTAAAAGAGGAAAACCCATAAGTGGAGGGCACCTCACCCCACAGTAAAGCAGTGCCAATTTCGGTGGGTAGCACCACAGTGGCTTCCAGTAACCTAAAGAAAAATATGTTAAACTCTTTCCCTAATATGATACGTTCTTCAAAACAGAAAGTGAAACATTTAACTCAATAACAATCTTCCAGATCTTATAACAGGACCTTGATGAATCTTTAATTATTTTTTGCTTATTTTTAATCTCTTTTTTACCTGTTGGTTCGTTGTTGGTGATTTTACAGAGATGGGAATCTGAGTGACAAGCTCTCTTTATTTTGACTTAGAATTGTTTTCTGTCTGAAGTCTGAAGAACTCTGCCCCAGTAATTATATAGGACAGGTTTAAACAAAGGCTAATTAGGAGTGTTATGTGGAAATACCATATGTCAAATATAAGTCAATATCCATATTGGAATGTTATTTTTGATCTGAGCAAATTTGGCTTTATATGACAAAATTTCTAGTAGTAAAGACATGATCAATCGAGAATTATGCAGTACAATTAAGTGTACACTTTGTTTTCAAGATGCCTACTCAGTGATTAGTGTAAAATGCTTTAGCATGAATCAGCAGGTGAAAAGTACTGGAGTAACATCTTGGGAAATCACCAGTCTAAGACAGCTGTCATATTTTCCCCAGCTTTGTCCTTGGGGACTCTTACAGCAAAAAAGTCATTGAATCACCATACATATTGTTAACAACAAGCAGAAAGTGATTTGTCTGGTTTTTGTGCCCTACTGGATCAAAGGTGCTGATCAAGTATTATATAGAGATCTTTTAAATCTTTCAGTCTTGAGTGTTTAGCTCTTTTGACTTCTAGCCTCGGGTTTCCTTTGTGAGATATGCTTCTTTTTTCCCCCCCCCAAATTCTTTTTTTTTAGTTGACTAACATTATAAGATAGTGGTTAAGGGCATGGGCTTTAGTGCCAGAAAGAGCTAGGTTTAAATCCTGCACCTATCATTTATTGACTTTAAGAAGTGTGACTTTTCTGAATTTATTTTCTTATCTGTAAGAAGGGAATGATAATAATAATAATTTTAAAATGTAGTTGCGTACTATTACATAAATGAAATAAGATTATTTAGCCTAGTTACTAAATATTAGGTGTTATTATCATTATTCTTATTTAACTTCTGTATCAATATGTATAATGCAGCACGGTTGTATAGGAACAAATTAGTCAAGAAGAAAGTTTCCTTAGTATAAAAGTGATTGATTTAAGGGAAATTCTTTTGGGAATATCTCTTAAATCAATTAACTTTGACTACTGCCTCACCCTCTTTGCCCATCCTGCACTACCTTTTATATTCTAACAGGATTAGCTAACCCTAGGGAAGACTGTGAGGCAGCCTCAGAATTTTAGGTGAGTTAATGATTTGCTCAGTACATACCATGCCCACAGCCCCCTGTCCAAGAGTGACTCCTTGCACATTTGTTACCATACTTTATGTTGACCATCATAACACCATCATGCCTATCGAATTTAACCAGGACCCTTGAAATCAAAGGTAACCATTCATAGGCTTGCCAGAAAATTCTATAGGAGGAGCAAATCTATACTGGAGAGTATCTAAACGAATCAATCAGATTCTCTCTTAGAATTTTTGGGGGCGGAGGGCTGGGGGGGGAGACTGAAAAAACTACAACCAAGAAGACGATAAGCAGACACTTTGAAGACATAAATAATCAGAAGCCACGAAATAAGGAGGATTGGGAGAGTCAGGAGTTAGTATAGGCAGTGGAGAATAAAGCAGGAGCAAAGAATCAGAGAGGAGAAGTGAGGCACGAAGCCAGCAGTGTCCCTGAGTTAGTGGCTGGCTTTGGTGGGGTATCACCAGAACTGCTGCTGGACGACTAGAATTGCCATTGAATTGGGAAAGAAGTTTGGTTCTCCATGAGGGCTGCTAGATGACTGTAAATACGTTAAAGGTAACAGGCCTCCATAAATCCCTTCAGCTGTTCCCAGGGAGTGACCACTTGGTGACCAAGTTCTGACTTCTTTATCTCGGTTTCTTCCTTTCTCTTTAGCTTGCAGATAACCTGCCAGCACTGTGGGCTTCTGTATCCAAGCATCCCAGCAGCACGTTTTTCACACCTTCAGTCACCTTTCAGGTTGGCCTTGATTTTAAGACCCCATGCACTATTTACTCAAAGGTAAAGACTGGTGAGGAGAAACGTCAAGGAGAAGACTCCTGTGAGTGCATTAAAGCAAAAAAGAACATGATTTATCAACTGGAAACCAGCTTGTTTATCTCCGTACATTTGCCTCGTATGCCCTCTCCTAAAATGCCCTTTGCCTTTTTCTCTACCAGTCCAAGCCCCTCACCAAAGCCCTGCAGAATCTAATGAAAATTCACAGCCTCCTAGAAGTATTTTCCAGTTGAGAGATTTCTACCTGATCTGCCCTACCTCTTGATTATTTCTGTTGTCCCGTATTAGAATGTGGTAAGAGAAATACTACTGCTTTGTAAAAAGGATTCTGTTAATTGGGATTTTCCCTTGTTTTGTCTAAAAGATTAAATCTTCTACGTCTTGCATGTCTTCTAAAACTTTAACTATGCTTCGTGCATGACTGATGCTCAACAAATATTGGCTAATCTTCAGTAATAACAAATAACAACAGCAATAACTGACATTGATGATAAGTAGGAGGACCTGCTATATATCAGGTAAGGTGCTGCTGCTTTACTCATATTATCTCTATTCCTTATATTGTTATGAAAGAAGAATAGTTTTCACTCCTAGTTTATACACAGAAAAATGAAACTCAGAAAGTTAAATAATTTTGCCAAAGTCACACAGCTTTCAAGTCACCCCATGAAGATTACACTCAGTGCCTGTTTCCATTGTACACCAATGGTTAACTTTTTCAGGTGAGGGGACTCTATGGCTCAAGTACCACTGTTGCTTATTACCTGAAATTTGTTTTTATAGCTGTCTACTTTATTTTGAAAATAATTTGCCCTTCTGAACTAAGATTTTTCTTCCTTAAATGGCTTTTAAGGAAATGAAAAGTCATTTATTTGTTTTTTATATTTCTCTCTTTCGCTCTCTCTCTCTCTTTTGTGGTTATGGAAAATCCAATAGTGATTCATACATACAGAATCAATTTCAAAGTTTTTACTAAAGGTATGCAGCACCGTCTTCCCTGCCCCAAGGGCATGGCTCACAAACTCTTCATATCATTTATACTTTAATCCAATGTAAGCCACAATCATTGTCTGGAGTTGAAGCCAGACAACATGACTCACATTATTTAGTGACTCTTGGTAACTTAAAATCTTACTAACTTACAAGAGATTGCAAACAACTTCTTTAAACTGTATGTATTAATGTTAATAGTATAATAATAATATTTAGGTTACTAACATTCTAATTAAATAAGGCTACTTACAATTTAAACTGAATTTGGGTTTAGATGATTTTTCTGTTTAATCTATCCATCAACCAAGTAATTTTTGAGCACTGAGTTCATAAATATCAATAATTAATAAATAATTGCAAATAGCATGCAACCCACAGAAAACCTTATGAATTATACAGAGGTTAGGTTCACAGAGAATTCTCTTCCGACAACTAAAAAGAAATCTCTAAGCCTCTTCCTGATTGATTATATCATGATCAGGGAGTTGCTTGTTTCATATTTTGTTGTATTTGTTTTCCTGAGACTCAAACATGTGTGTATTAAAAAGGCAATTGCATTTCTATGGCAGAGCAAAGAGCAGATAAATACACTTTATAACAGGTAATCTGGGTTAGGCTGGTCTGGGATGGAAGAGTAGTTACAAAGCTCAACTAAGTTACCACTGTTAGTCTTATATCTCTACTGCTCTAATATCTTTTGCCTTAAAAATCATCTCTGGATCATGGCAGTTCAATGCAGACCAGAGCTATTCACAAGAAACTGACAAATCAGTGCACCAGTGTTAATTTGGATAGAGGAATATCTGCTTGGTAAAAATATGACTATTAAAGAATCATATCCAATAATTTATGCATTCTTTTCCACTGAGATACCTATATGAGAAATATAATCAAGAGCAGAGTTTTCTTGGTTTGTTTGGAGACAGAGCAAAAGGCCCTGGGTGATCTTAAAGGACTGTTCCTTCAGATTTTATCTGTTACTCTTTTCTCCCTCACAGACCAGATACCCCAGGCAGAACAAGTAGATATTGCTGCAGACAAATGCGTCTATATGTCAATCCTTATTCTGTTAAAATTATATAAAAGAAACAAAAGTTATAAAACTCTATAAGAACCAAGACAATGCGAGGGTTTATTAACACTTGAGAGATTTCAATAAATTTCTGAAATTAACAAAATGATAATACTGGTGTTTCAGTGATTGTTTCATAAAATTCTGTGTTTGATACTCATTTTATTTTTTTAAAACATATTAAGAATTTATAAAAAACTTAAGAATCATTGAAATAAGTTAGTTAATGCATTTTAAATATAAAAATTTATGAGAATATTCTAGGACATAAAATTTATTAGCACTTGTCAAATATGTATTATCTTTCTAAAATAAATTATCAAAATAAATTGTTAAAATAAAAATAACTTATTTTCATAGGCTTTTGTTTCATCATTTGTAAATGAAGTTTTCCTATACATGAACTAATTTCAATATTCTCATCTTCATACCTAAAATTTTGGGGAAATCCTCCACTTTGCTGTCATAACTGAGTAATTTGTCTCCATTAATTGTGTGAGGTTGGTCATGAGGAATAATAAAGTGCTGAATTTTTCAAACAATTTACATTTTTACATTTTTTGTATCATTTTCTGGGCTATCTGTTTTGATAGTGTCACTCTCACTGCTTTCTAGTGTGTTTTTTTGAATTGGAGAGAAAGAGGTAGAGTTTCAGGTGGTATCCTGTGCAGTTGAATGTTATCTATCACTGGGGACCACAGAACATGGCTGAGAATGGATTCGTTTACATGGATCTCATCAGCAAGCCAGTTTTTAAAAACAGTGATTATATCATCATTTAGAGACCTAATGTTCTTTATTTTTTTAAAAAAATAATTAATTTATTTTTGGCTGCATTGGGTCTTTGTTGCTGTGCACGGGCTTTCTCTAGTTTTGTCAAGCGGGGGCTACTCTTTGTTGCGGTCCGTGGGCTTCTCATTGCGGTAGCTTCTCTTCGTTGCGGAGCATGGGCTCTAGGCGCACAGGCTTCAGTAGTTGCAGCATGTGGGCTCAGTAGTTGTGGCTCGTGGGCTCTAGAGCGCAGGCTTAGTAGTTGTGGTGCACAGGCTTAGCTGCTCTGCGGCATGTGGGATCTTCCCAGACCAGGGCTTGAACCCGGGTCCCTGCACTGGCAGGCGGATTCTTAACCACTGCGCCACCAGGGAAGCCCCAGCAAGCCATTTTTGACCACCACTGGTTTCTGGGAACCATTTCCTGATTTACTGCCTAAATTTGGGGGGGTGGGTCATCTTAATTTTTGAGATTGTGACCTATCTCCATTCCCATCAGCTGACTAAATTCTGTAAGATAATGAGTAATGGTGGAGCAAACTGGTTCAAAATCATTCATTTAATCTGGTTATGGCAAAATACCCTTGAAGCAAATGAAATATTAGGATGAATGTCTCTTATGCAATGTACTTGCCTCTTCAAACTGAAAACACTCCACTCTGCAGTCACCCAAAAACTGGCGGGTATAGGACTTTCCAAGATGTGTAAAGTATTTATCATTGGAGGAAGTGTAGACCAAATTCTCTATTTAACCTCTTGCTTGATTGGTTTCATCAGCTTGCATATTTGTACAAGAAGGGGTCAAGATCTACTTAATCATTTGTGTTTGTCAGTGTTGTGGAAATTTTGAAAAGAATTGTGGTTTTGGAAAAAATTGACACATATCCTCAGTGATGCTTTACCAGGAATATGGCTCATTTCCTAACATCTGGATTATATTAATCCCATTAGCATTGGACTCATGGTTAAAATGGTTCTGGCAGCAAGGTGATTAGATGAGTTCCCAAATTGAGGCAAACTAGCAGTGAGGGTCCTTGGGTTATGACCCATAGGGAAAATTCCTCCCATCCCTACAGTCCTGTCTAGTTCTGTTAGTATCTTTGTATTTAGGTGTCTGGAACAGACTCACTCAGATTCTTGGCCACCCTCTAGTTAAATAAGAGTCAAAGCAAAAGGACAGTGCTTGGTCCTTTGTTGTTTCACAATAAATGCCATTTTCTTTCTAACCCACCTCCCTTCCTCCTTACCTTTTCTCCTTCCATCTTTTTCTATTATGTTGCCCCTTTCCTTTTTTACTCTCCTTCCTTCCTTCCTTTTTCTTCTTCCTTTCTTCCTCCCTCCCTCCTTCACTCCTTCTCTCCCTTCCTTTCTCACTCTATTCTTTGTTTCCTCTTTCCCTCCTTACCTTCCTTCCAATGTCAGAGGGCAAATTACAAGATCCCTGTTGCTCAGCCAATTTTAGTGATAAAATCCTCAAAAAAAAAAAAAAAAAAAAGAACAAAACTTACATTCTACATTTAAACCACTAAACAAGGAGTGAAGCCTTTGCTTCTATCCATAAACTTTTACTTTGGACAAAAGAATGGGTTATACTTGCTCTGTCCCTGAACAGAAAATAGTGCAAAAAAAAAAAAATAGTGATAAATGAATCATCTGCCAACATTTTGATCCTATAAAAGAGGCTCAGTGAGGCAGAGGATCAAAGTATCTCCCTCCAAACCCCCACCCTCAAGTGAAGGTCTCTGCAGAATCCCAAGCATCAGAGACCACCATATTTGTGCTGATGGCCTTTCTGTTCTGGAATCTCGATGTCTGCAGGCCCCTATCAGTCCCAAATCTATTATACTTGTAGAGAACAAGATCTCCTCACCAAGGCAGAATTGCTTCTCACAGAGGTAATATCTCCTTCTCTTTTAGTTTTCCAAATTTAGCATGTAGTTGTTACATTTAATGGGTAAAATTGTGTGCTTTATTTCTAGCACTATTTGAAAGGCTTTTATCAACTCCCCTTGAAATGAACACATGGGAAGAAGAGCTCCTGGGGAATAGACTTCAGCACATGCGAGCCTTCTTTGGTCTACAAGCAAAAGGCTAACTAGATGCTGAAACTTTAAACCTTATGAAGCAGCTAAGGTGTATGTGTATGTGTGTGGGGAGGTTCCTGGCATAGTCGAGTATAATTTTTTCCTAAGAAAATGAAATGGCTAACTGATAATTTGACCTACAGGGAAAAAAGTGGCTTATAATTTTTTCTTTGTGCAATGTGTAATATTACTTTAGCTGGCAAGATCAGCTTTAGCAGTTTAGCATGTATTAAGAAGTAGTTGGAGGAATACATAGTATCCTAGACTATCCCAGCCAGCAGTCTGAGATTCTAATCCTAGCATTAACTTTGTCTTTTGGTGTGGTTTTGAGGAAGTTTCTCAATGTCCTTGAACCTGTTTTCCAGTGTAATATAAAGGGATTAGGTTAGATGATCTCTAGGTGTACTTTTGGGGTCTATATAAGTCTGTTATCCCTAAATCACATTCTTGTGTGTTCCAGGCCAGGCTAGTCTGGTCTGGAATATTTGAATATTGACTTAGTAAATCAATATTGACTTAGTAAATATTGATACTTGAATATTGACTTAGTTACTTGAATATTGACTTAGTAAATCTTCTCGAAAGGGCTTAACATATCTTAGAAGAAAATAATTTTGTAATTAAAAAATATGATGGAGAACTAATGATTTCATTTTTTCCTTGTGTAATAATTTTAAATGAAAATTGAATTTTAAAATAGTTAAAATCAGTTGTTTCTTGAAAACAGTAGTGTTAAGAATTTTCCTGCAAATTTAAAGAGCTCAAAAACAACAAATATTGAACCTATGTTATTGGGCGGAACTGATTCTTTTTTTTTTTTTCACAACTCACACACACACACTTTATTTTATTTTTACAAGAGATAAATAAACTGACACCAAGCATTGTAAATGGATGACCACAACAAAATCAACAATGATTGCAATTACCAAACACGAAACACACTCATACTATGTCATAATATTGACATTCAGTCCAGTAATCCTCCAATGTAACAGCTCCTTTACTTTGCAGTGAAAATTGGTTTGTATATTTTTTGCCTTTGAGTCCTTGTGGGATTTTTTTTTATTCAAACAGTCACAAAAATTATAATCATCCTCATCAGTTCACTCAGTACCATGTAATTAATTTTTTTTTAATCTTGATCTTTTGTTAGCACTTTTATGAATTCATCAGTTTTCCGTTAGAGTTCTGAAAATGCTTATTCATTCAGTTCAGCAGTATAGTCAGTTACCAGAAACCTGTACTTGTCAGAGTCTTTTCCATGAATTCCTTGAAGATGAAACCATTTTATAGGAACAATTTTGCAAAAGCATCAGAGTACACCCAGAACTGTCTGTAAATGACAAAAGACTTAAAAATGACCATGGTTAACAATTTGATGAAAGTTCATAATAATGCAATTGACAAGGAAATTTAGTTATTTCTGAGATATACATTTTAAAGTAATAACTAGAATTGTGACTTATATAACATTATACCAGACCATATAAGATTTTTAGAAATTTCATGTAACGTCTGAAACATTTATATTAACATATTTCCATACAAATAACCCAAAGAAAGTTTAGTATTAGTTGTTGGTTTTTTTTTGTTTTTTTATACTGCAGGTTCTTATTAGTCATCAATTTTATACACATCAGTGTATACATGTCAATCCCAATCGCCCAATTCAGCACACCACTATCCCCACCCCACCGCGGCTTTCCCCCGTTGGTGTCCATAGGTTTGTTCTCTACATCTGTGTCTCAACTTCTGCCCTGCAAACCAGTTCATCTGTACCATTTTTCTAAGTTCCACATACATACGTTAATATACAATATTTGTTTTTCTCTTTCTGACTTACTTCACTCTGTATGACAGTCTCTAGATCCATCCACATCTCAAAAAATGACTCAATTTCGTTCCTTTTTATGGCTGAGTAATATTCCATTGTATATATGTACCAGAATTTCTTTATCCATTCGTCTGTCGATGGGCATTTAGGTTGCTTCCATGACCTGGCTATTGTAAAAAGTGCTGCAATGAACATTGGGGTGCATGTGTCTTTTGAATTATGGTTTTCTCAGGGTATATGCCCAGTAGTGGGATTGCTGGGTCATATGGTAGTTCTATTTTGAGTTTTTTAAGGAACCTCCATACTGTTCCCCATAGTGGCTGTATCAATTTACATTCCCACCAACAGTGCAAGAGGGTTCCCTTTTCTCCACACCCTCTCCAGCATTTGTTGTTTGTAGATTTTCTGATGATGCCCATTCTACCTGGTGTGAGATGATACCTCATTTTAGTTTTGATTTGCATTTCTCGAATAATTAGTGATGTTGAGCAGCTTTTCATGTGCTTCTTGGCCATCTGTATGTCTTCTTTGGAGAAATGTCTATTTAGTTCTTCTGCTCATTTTTGGATTGGGTTGTTTGTTTCTTTAATATTGAGCTGCATGAGCTGTTTATATATTTTGGAGATTAATCCTTTGTCCGTTGATTTGTTTGCGAATATTTTCTCCTATTCTGAGGGTTGTCTTTTCATCTTGTTTATGGTTTCCTTTGTTGTGCAAAAGCTTTGAAGTTTCATTAGGTCCCATTTGTTTCTTTTTGTTTTTATTTCCATTATTCTAGGAGGAGGGATCAAAAAAAATCTTGCTGTGATTTATGTCAAAGAGTGTTCTTCCTATGTTTTCCTCTAAGAGTTTTATAGTGTCTGGTCTTACATTTAGGTCTCTAATACATTTTGAGTTTATTTTTGTGTATGGTGTTAGGGAATATTCTAATTTCATTCTTTCACATGTAGCTGTCCAGTTTTCCCAGCACCACTTATTGAAGAGACTGTCTTTTCTCCACTGTATATCTTTGCCTCCTTTGTCATAGATTAGTTGACCATAGGTGCATAGGTTTATCTCTGGGCTTTCTATCTTGTTCCATTGATCTATGTTTCTGTTTTTGTGCCAGTACCATATTGTCTTGATTACTGTAGCTTTGTAGTATACTCTGAAGTCAGGGAGTCTGATTCCTCCAGCTCCGTTTTTTTCCCTCAAGACTGCTTCAGCTCTTCGGGATCTTTTGTGTCTCCATACAAATTTTAAAATGATTTGTTCTAGTTCTGCAAAAAATGCCATTGGCAATTTGATAGGGATTGCATTGAATCTGTAGATTGCTTTGGGTAGTAGAGTCATTTTCACAATATTGATTCTTCCAATCCAAGAACATGGTATATCTCTCCATCTGTTGGTATCATCTTTAATTTCTTTCATAAGTGTCTTACCGTTCCTTGCGTACAGGTCTTTTGTTTCCCTTGGTAGGTTTATTCCTAGATATTTTATTCTTTTTGTTGCAATGGTAAATGGGAGTGTTTCCATAATTTCTCTTTCAGATTTTTCATCATTAGTGTATGGGAATGCAAGAGATTTCTGTGCATTAATTTTGTATCCTGCAACTTTACCAAATTCATTGATTAGCTCTAGTAGTTTTCTGGTGGCATTTTTAGGATTCTCTATGTGTAGTATCATGTCATTTGCAAACAGTGACAGTTTTACTTCTTCTTTTCCAATTTGTATTCCTTTTATTTCTTTTTCTTCTCTGATTGCCGTGGCTAGGACTTCTAAAACTATGTTGAATAAGAGTGGTGAGAGTGGGCAATCTTGTCTTGTTCCTGATCTTAGAGGAAATACTTTCAGTTTTTCACCATTGAGAATGATGTTTGCTGGGGGTTTGTCATATATGGCCTTTATTATGTTGAGGTAGGTTCCCTCTACGCCCACTTTCTGGAGAGTTTTTATCATAAACGGGTGTTGAATTTTGTCAAAAACTTTTTCTGTATCTATTGAGATGATCATATGGTTTTTATTCTTCAGTTTGTTAATGTGGTGTATCACATTGATTGATTTGCATATATTGAAGAATCCTTGCATCCCTGGAATAAATCCCACTTGATCGTGGTGTTTGATCCTTTTAATGTGTTGTTGGATTCTGTTTGCTAGTATTTTGTTGAGGATTTTTACATCTATATTCATCAATGATATTAGTCTGTAATTTTCTTCTTTTTTAGTATCTTTGTCTGGTTTTGGTATCAGGGTGATGGTGGCCTCATAGAATGAGTTTGGGAGTGTTCCTTCCTCTGTAATTTTTTGGAAGAGTTTGAGAAGGATGGGTGTTAGCTCTTCTCTAAATGTTTGATAGAATTCACCTGTGAAGCCATCTGGTCCTGGACTTTTGTTTGTTAGAAGATTTTTAGTCACAGTTTGAATTTCATTACTTGTGATTGGTCTGTTCATATTTTCTGTTTCTTCCTGGTTCAGTCTTGAAAGGTTGTACCTTTCTAAGAATTTGTCCATTTCTTCCAGGTTGTCCATTTTATTGGCATAGAGTTGCTTGTAGTAGTCTGTTAGGATGCTTTGCATTTCTGCCATGTCTGTTGTGACTTCTACTTTTTCATTTTTAATTTTATTGATTTGAGTCCTCTCCCTCTTTTTCTTGATGAGTCTGGCTAATGGTTTATCAATTTTTTTTATCTTCTCAAAGAACCAGCTTTTAGTTTTATTGATCTTTGTTATTGTTTTCTTTGTTTCTATTTCATTTATTTTTGCTCTGCTCTTTATGATTTCTTTCCTTCTGCTAAGTTTGGGTTTTGTTTGTTCTTCTTTCTGCAGTTCCTTTAGGTGTAAGGTTAGATCATTTACTTGAGATTTTTCTTGTTTCTTGAGGTAGGCTTGTATAGCTATAGACTTCCCTCTTAGAACTGCTTTTGCTGCATCCCATACGTTTTGGATCATCGTGTTTTCATTGTCATTTGTTTCTAGTTATTTTTTGATTTCCTCTTTGATTTCTTCAGTGATCTCTTGGTTATTTAGTAACGTATTGTTTAGCCTCCATGAGTTTGTGTTTTTTACATTCTTTTCCCTGTAATTCATTTCTAATCTCATAGCGTTGTCGTCAGAAAAGATGCTTGATATGATTTCAATTTTCTTAAATTTACTGAGGCTTGATTTGTGACCCAAGATGTGATCTATCCTGGAGAATGTTCCATGCGCACTTGAGAAGAAAGTGTAATCTGCTGTTTCTGGATAGAATGTCCTATAAATATCAATTAAATCTATCTGGTCTATTGTGTCATTTAAAGTTCCTGTTTCCTTATTTATTTTCATTTTGGATGATCTGTCCATTGGTGTAAGTGAGGTGTTAAAGTGCCCCACTATTATTGTGTTACTGTCGATTTCCTCTTTCATAGCTGTTAGCAGTTGCCTTATGTATTGAGGTGCTCCTATGTTGGGTGCATATATATTTATAATTGTTATATCTTCTTCTTGGATTGATCCCTTGATCACTATGTAGTGTCCTTCCTTGTCTCTTGTAACATTCTTTATTTTAAAAATCTATTTTATCTGATATGAGTATAGCTACTCCAGCTTTCTTTTGATTTCCATTTGCATGGAATAACTTTTTCCATCCCCTCACTTTCAGTCTCTATGTGTCCCTAGGTCTGAAGTGGGTCTCTTGTAGACAGCATGTAGATGGTTCTTCTTTTTGTATCCTTTCAGCAAGCCTGTGTCTTTTGGTTGGAGCATTTAATCCATTCACGTTTAAGGTAATTATCAACATGTATGTTCCTATGACCATTTTCTTAATTGTTTTGGGTTTGTTTTTGTAGATCCTTTTCTTCTCTTGGGTTTCCCACTTAGAGAAGTTTCTTTAGCATTTGTTTTAGAGCTGGTTTGGTAATGCTGAATTCTCTTAGCTTTTGCTTGTCTGTAAAGCTTTTGATTTCTCCATTGAATCTGAATGAAATCCTTGCTGGGTAGAGTAATCTTGGTTGTAGGTTCTCCACTTTCATCACTTTAAATCTATCATGCCACTCCCTTCTGCCTTGTAGAATTTCTGTTGAGAAATCAGCTGTTAACCTTACGGGAGTTCCCTTGTATGCTATTTTTCGTTTTTCCCTTGCTGCTTTCAATAATCTTTCTTTGTCTTTAATTTTTGCCAATTTGATTACTATGTGTCTCGGCATTTTTCTCCTTTGGTTTATCCTGTATGGGACTCACTTCGCTTACTGGACTTGGGTGGCTATTTCCTTTCCCATGTTAGGGACGTTTTCGACTATAATCTCTTCAAATATTTTCTCTGGTCCTTTCTCTCTCTCTTCTCCTTCTGGGACCCCTATAATGCGAATGTTGTTTCGTTTAATGTTGTCCCAGAGGTCTCTTAGGCTGTCTTCATTTCTTTTCATTCTTTTTTCTTTCTTCTGTTCCGCAGTAGTGAATTCCGCCATTCTGTATTCCAGGTCATTTATCCGTCCTTCTGCCTCAGTTATTCTGCTATTGATTCCTTCTAGTATAGTTTTCATTTCAGTTATTGTATTGTTCATCTCTGTTTGTTTGCTCTTTAATTCTTCTAGGTGTTTGTTAAACATTTCTTGCATTTTCTCGATCTTTGCCTCCATTTTTTTTCCGAGGTCCTGGATCATCTTCACTATCATTATTCTGAATTCTTTTTCTGGAAGGTTGCCTATCTCCACTTCATTTAGTTGTTTTTCTGGGGTTTTATCTTGTTCCTTCATCTGGTACATAGCCCTCTGCCTTTTCATCTTGTCTATCTTTCTGTGAATGTGGTTTTTGTTCCACAGGCTGCAGGATTGTAGTTCTTCTTGCTTCTTCTCTCTGCCCTCTTGGAACTGATTCTTTCTCAAGTGAGGTTCTAAATTACAACTCAAGTGAAGCAAAGGATTAAGACATGAGATAATTCCAGCATGAAATCTGTAGATACTCACATTGAGCCTGTTTTTATTTGTATCTGTTCATTTAATCATTGGTTTATCCATTCAACACATTTTAATTGAGTAACAAGCATGGGTCGAATCTCTAGGTATATTAAAATGAATAAGAAGCATTTTTGCACTCAACCTCTAGTACATCAGAAAGATATTTCTCCATTAGTGAATGCGTTTTAAAGTAAGACCTCACTGATTAAAAGCCTGCTGATATAGTTTAATATTTTATTTAGTATACGTAAATCTCATCTAGCAAAATGATGGAGAAAGGAAACAATTTAATGTTTTCTGTGCTAATGTTTAGTTTTACTTGAAAGGCAAATCCAGTTAGAGTGCAGTAGCTAATTTTTCCCAAGAATCTATGAACTTAATGTTTCTTTAATTTTTTTACAGTAATATTTTTTAAATGTTTTGCCTCTGAACTATGGGACCACCAATTCAATCATTTAGTGTGTTACTTATTGATATGTAGCATAGGCTGAATGTTAATTTATTAGTTGTACTGAATTATCTCTTGCCTGGTACTCCAATGAAATAAAACAAACATTCAAATATTTTATATTAAGTGGAATTTTGCACCCTTATTTAAAATTATTAATGTCTTATAGTAATTTTTAAATATTAGCTGATTATAGTGCAATTTAGATTTTTTTTAAGTGAGGATACTTGTATCACATAAAAATTAAGCCTGTCTCTAAAGAAATTTTAATATATCATAGTGTACCTTAGATTTCTGATTCTATAAGGAAATAAGAATCATGAAAAGGCTAGATCCAAGAGTACAACAATCTTTAAAATGTCACATTTTAATGTCTCTGTGTGTTTATCAGAATAGCAAATTACACTCCAACTCTTTTCCCTAAAAGTGTGGACCATGCTGTCCAAGCAGCATTCAAGGTTTGGAGTGATAAGACCCAACTCAAATTCACTAGAGTTTTCTGGGACACTACTGACATATAATTGTCTTCAAAAGCAGAGTTAATAATGATGAAAAGATTGTCTTTATTGAGGATGTCTCATTTTTTAATACACTCTACCTGAAGTGATAGGGTTTGTTCTTGTCTTGACAATTTTTCCACAATTATTTTCTGAGTTGTTTCCCTTTTAGAATATGGAGATTTCTTCCCCATTTGATGGGTCATTTGGACAGCGAGCGCATACTTTTTCTCCTGGTGAGGGTCTGGGAGATGATGTTCACTTTGATGTTGATGAACTCTGGACAAATGATTCCAAAGGTAAAGGTGAATGTCCTTCAATTAGAATTGATGTAATCCTATTCACTGAACTTGTGTAATCACTGACCTCAAAGAGTGGTGAAAGTTACAGAAATCCCCCATTTGGGAGAAAATTGCTTTTTCCATTTTATGTAAATAGGTTGTCAAAACATTGAGTTTTCCATCTCATATCCCCAACAGCAATTAAGGCAATAAAACAGAATCAACCAAAATGCTTTTTTAGGTCTTCGATTGTTAAGCTGACACTGCAGGGATTGTGTGGTAACACTACAGTTTGAATTGACCCAGGTTTTTTCGCTCCTATGGTTGAAGAAAGTGTAATATAGTTTGCTAATTGATCATTTAAACTTCCGTATGGTGGAAATAATTTATAGTGATTTACAAATAAAACATATTGTCATATATTCAGATATAAAGCAATGATCTTTATTTCATGTTTTGCTGCTTTATATTATATTCCTATTCTTCACTAACACTTTGACTAAATATCATATCAAGGGGTAGAAAACACAGGCATTAAATATCAATCTATAATCTCTCTTCTTTCTTATTAGAAAAACAATGTGTCACTCTGTCCCCGAGCTGGCATAGAAAATATATCCTTCATAGTAAACTAATGAACATTAGAAAAGCTTGCTGTAAAAACTTCTCTAACTTGGGCAAATGTGGAATTAGGAGGGTGTGTGTTTATATCAACTACATACTAATAGTCATGTTTGCCAAGTACTTTCTGTCGGAAGGCTTGCCTGAATCAACAAGAATTACCGTAATTGGCATGTTTATTGATTTTATGCAAATATTGCTAAATGCTTTAAAACAACCTAAAGCTTTGAACTTGAATACCCCTAGTGTGTGCATTATAGCTTGCAGTTCAGCAATTGTTTTCATAGTGCCAAAATAAACTCTGGATAAACTCCATTATCATTAATTCAGATTTTAATCTTTGTAGCTACTGTACATTAGGCACTTACTATTTGCTGGGTCCTTTGGATATTAATAATATAAACAACAACAAAAGCTAATCTCTAGTACAGTGATTGAATTCTTATAATGTGCCATGTGCTTTACCATTAAATTCTCTCACTAATCCTGTAAGACTGGTTTCATTATCCCCACTTCACAGGTGAGGAATCTGTCTGGCTTTGGGGCCCATATCCACTACCAGTACAGGATTCGTTATTTCTTTTACATATTCCAAACTGATTAAGTTTTTTTAAAAAAATATCTTTATTGGAGTATAATTGCTTTACAATGGTGTTTTAGTTTCTGCTTTATAACAAAGTGAATCAGCTATACATATACGTATATCTCCATATCTCCTCCCTCTTGCATCTCCCTCCCATCCTCCCTATCCCACCGCTCTAGGTGGTCCCTGTGCTACGTGGCTGCTTCCTACTAGCTATCTATTTTACATTTGGTAGTATATATAAGTCCATGCCACTCTCTCACTTCGTCCCAGCTTACCCTTACCCCTCTCTTTGTCCTCAAGTCCATTCTTTACATCTGTGTCTTTATTCCTGTCCTGCCCCTAGGTTCTTCAGAACCATTTTTTTTTTTTTTAGATTCCATATATATGTGTTAGCATATGCTATTTATTTTTCTCTTTCTGACTTACTTCACTCTGTATGACAGACTCTAGATCTGTCCACCTCACTATAAATAACTCAATTTCGTTTCTTTTCATGGCTGGGTAATATTCCATTGTATATATGTGCTACATCTTCTTTATCCATTCATCTGTTGATGGACACTTAGGTTGCTTCCATGTCCTGGTTATTGTAAATAGAGCTGCAATGAACACTGTGGTGCATGACTCTTTTTGAACTATCGTCTTCTCAGGGTATATGCCCAGGAGTGAGATTGCTGGGTCGTATGGTAGTTCTATTTTTAGTTTTTTAAGGAACCTCCATACTGTTCTCCATAGTGGCTGTATATACTTGTACAGTTGTGTGGTGCCCAAAAGTTCTTTTTCACTGAAAGTAAAGTGACCATAGTTTTTCTCTTATTCATTACCACCTAATAACACAGCAGTCAAAGGGCACAACAAAATCAGTAATGGAATCTCAGTGGCTCCAACCTGCACCCCTTGGGCACTTGCTGTGTCAGGGTCACTGACGAAGGTATCCTTACAGATTTTGGTTTTTGTCCTTCTTCATTAAATATGCAACAAGGGAGAGATGTAATTAATAAGGCTTAAAGAATTTGTCCAAAAAAGTCTTTAAAAAAAACTGATTTTGGTGTGGTTCTACTTAACATCATCAACACTGTGTTCCTTCATAGACATTAACCTGTTTGCTGTTGCTGCACATGAATTTGGCGACAACTTGGGCCCCCATCACTCCAGGGACCCCAAGGTTCTGATGTACCTTATCTGATATACACCCACTTTAGCCAGAGGAAGATCTTCTCTGAGGATGATGTCAAAGGCATCTGGACTTTCTGTGGTTTGCTGACATTTGGTTTTCTTCTCATTCTAGAAGTATTCATTTGCCCTGCTAATCTCCTAAAACAGCTTTTCTCAATCTGTGTACTGTGGAATTCCAATGCTGCAAGAAGCAACTGAAAAGACTGTTCCAAGTTCAAATAACTGAGGGACTCATTCGAAGCTCTAGCCCTTTTCTTAGATTTCATAATGTCATGAAGCTCTAGGAAGTCCTCCAGGAAAGAAACGGTTCACAGTTGTTTAACCCAATGTCTCCTAAGTTTATTTGACCATAGACATTTCCCTCTTTTTCTCCCTCCTTCCCTCGCTACCTTTCTTCATTCCCACCATTAATATTGGTGGAACACCTCTGATATATTCCATAGAATGAGGTTTCACATCACCCCCTTTGAAAAATGCAGTCTTAAGACACATAACAGTGAGGAATGATTTTCTCCATGAGTTTGTGGAAGTCCAAATCTGACAGAATCAGGATTACCAGGTTGGCCTCCATTTACTTTTCACCCAAAATTTCAATCTTATTTCAAAAGGCATATTTTATAGTAATTTAGTTATCTCTGTACCTGTAGTTTACGATTCTCCAAATCTTTTTCCCATCTCAGAAGAGAGGCTCATAATTGTATGCTGCACTTTAGCAAATACATGGCTGGTGCAGACTACAGAATACCATTTTATAAAATCCATTCTGTTAAAATTCATATAATTTATATTAAATTCATTCCAAATTTTGTATGAGAAGAAATTTCTGGGAGCTCCCTGGTGGCCTAGGGGTTAGGATTCTGGGCTTTCACTACCGTGACCCGGGTTCAATCCCTGGTAGGGGAACTGAGATCCTGCAAGCCGTGTGGTGCATCCAAAAGAAAAAAAAAACACCCAGAAATTTGTATTAAAGGTGGGGTATTTATTAATTGAAATACATAATCTAATTAAAATATAACTTACCATAGAATCTAATTAATGAAGGACATGGCATCAGTCTTTGGCCAGACCTAGGAGAAAATGTTCCTTACCTATAGGTCCTGGGGACCGGGTAAAATAATTATTACATTTGCTGTCAAACTACAATTTGCATTTCATTTTCTCACTCTCTGTGAAATTTAAAAATAGGGAGCTATTATTATCCTTGTATCTGAAAATAAATATATAATTTATACATGAAGATATACATTAAACTATACAAGAAGATACAGTAAGTCAGTGCTGATTGGGACTGGAAAATGTATTACAGTTTTCCCATTTTAATCCTTATATTGTCAACTTTATCAGTCAGGATCCAACCAGGAACCAGAAATCACTTTAGGTATTAAAACAAGATTAGGAGAGAAACAGAAACAACCCACAAATTAGCAACACCGAAAACCTCTACCAGCCCCTGGGGCTAGAGGGACACAGGGAGCAGATGATGTGACCAACCCAGAACCCTGAGTGATGAGGAGTTAGAAAGCATGGTGGGGCTGCCTGGGAGGAGCTGGAACCACAGAGGGAGGGGCTGTCTACAGAGAACTGGAGACAGCCACCACTCTTCCCAAGGAAGAGAGAGGAGAGGACAAGAAATACTGGCTTTTCTCCTGCTCTCCAGTGCCTCCCTTTGGCTGACCCTACCTAGAAGCCATTTGGCAAGAGGGCCCAGGAAAAGTACTAATTAACAGAGGAAGGGTTGAATATAGGAAGTTAAGAACATCAACTTCACCTTAAAGCTAAGCAGTGGCCCTTCCCCCAGACACACGGAAACACAGGTCAGTATTTGAGACTAAGAATTAGGAATAAGCCACAATATATGATCTGAAGACGTTTTCCTATCTCATTTTAATCTAGACATCAAAACTAGAATGCTAAGGTTATTTTACTTTTGAGAAGAATCTGAAGAAAATCAAGGGACCATGTTGGGTCATTATTTTCTTACTTTTAGGTCCAAGAAAGAGATCATTCGGTGGGCAAACTCCGAAGAAATGTGATCTAGACTTCACACTTGATGCTATTATGCAGTTACGAGGAGAAAAAATTATCTTTAAGGACACGTAAGTCAAATTTGGGGCCTAACATCAGTGGAATACCTGGGAAACACCCCAGGTTGACAGTCTTCAAATTCCCCAGTTCAGCTTTTCCCACCACTCTCCTTGTTGGCTACAGTCTGGCACACGTTTTTCCTCTTCCCTGAACAGAAGCTTTCTTCCATGCTAGTGCCTTTGTGCTTGCAGTTCCTTCTGCCTAGACTAATACTCTGCTCCCAGATATTTTCATGGCTGAGACTCTCTTGTCATCTGGTCTCAGTTTTAAGTGTATCTCCTTGGAGAGGCCTGCCTTGACATTCAGGTGAAAGTGTCCATCCCCCCAGCCCTGCCTCCAACCATTCTATAGCATCACTTCTTTTACATTCTTAATAATATTTCTAACTAGATAAACTTGCCTTTTTTTTTTTTTTTTTTGCAATGTCTACTTTCTCCTTCTAATATCTAAGAGTTCTCGTCAATACTGTTTATGCAATATCCTGTATGCCTATAAGAGTGCCTGGCACAATGGATTTGCTGGGTGCTAGGTAGGTTAGTTATTGTTAATTAATGATATATATCAGGTGCTTCCTGTGTGCCAGGCACTGTTGCAAATGCCCTCAGTCCTCATATAACCTATAACACAGGTACTGTGATGATCCCATTTGTATAGTTAAGATTGAGTAACTTTTCTCCTCACTCTGCTCCAGCCACACTGGTCTCCTTGCTGCTTTCCCCAATTATACCAGCACATTCTTACCTCAGGGCTATTGCACTTGCTGTTCTCTCTGCCAAGAGCATTCTTCCTCAGACAGTTCCATAGCTCATGCCTTCACTGACCTTCCCTCAGGTCTTTTCTCAAATTTCACTTCCTCAGTGATCCCTTCCCTGTCACCATATATAAATTACAACAGTCCTCCCTGAGCCCTCAACTCTCTATCTTGCTCTATTTTTCTCCTTTTCTCTCTCTCTCTCTACTAGAGTGTTCGCTTCATGAGGACCAGGATTTTGATGTGTTTTGTTCACTGTTGTATCATTGAGATTAGGGAGCTAATAAATGGCAGAGTTGGGATTTCAGTTGGTGTAACTGATGTCAAGCCCTGTGCTATCCATCTCTATGTGAGCTCCACAGACTTAGCTAAGGACTGGATCCTGGAGAGGTAAAAGAAACAAACACACATCCTGTAGTCCATAACTTAGAAGGATTTCTTTGTAATTTAGTTTATATTCAGTCAGTTTATTACATTCTTAGCCTTAGACATGTCCCTTGCTTGGTCATAACTTTCCAACCAAAAATAAGGTCTTTCTTTGATTCATTGTTATTAACAAGAAAAAACTTTAGGGCCTTCATGTCGTGCTAGATGAATGTCCCAAGGGAATTAGTGAGCTTGGATTTCCAGGAGACACCTAAGAGATTGATACTGCTGTCCATGAACCTAACACTGGGATGACCACCTTTTTCACTTGCAGACCAGTGCTGAAGGGATGAAATCATCTTAGCAGCCAGGTTGAGGTAGAAGCCTTTGTTGGTAGTTCATGGTTGCAGTGAATTCCTGTCTATACTTTTCTGAAATTAACTAACTAGAGCATATAGAAAAAATTTAAATGTTAACCTCTTTAATGTATAGCATTATTAAGATACATTTTGTGCATTTTTAGTTCATTCTCAATTTTATAATAGACTCAATCAAGAAAGGCAAACTATGGAAGATGGCTACCCCAAATTTATTAAAGATAACTTTCCTAGAATTGAAAATAAAATAGATGCAACGTATGACTAACCTGGCAAGTTTTTCTATTCTAGAAAGTACTGTTTTTAAAAACTTTTAAGGTTGACTGTCATCTAAATAAATCAATTTAAAGGATATATATATCCTTAAATTTTATATATATATGGGGTTATCTAAAAAATCTTGGGGTATTACAGTAAATTTTGTCTTCTAGTTTTCTCCCTATTTTCCAGTCATTATGCAATAAGTTTATTACTTTTTTGTATTTTACTTTTTAAATCAGAAAATTTATTGCTTAAAAATATGTAACAACTTCTACTTTAGTGAATTGAGGTAGCAAGGTGAGGTTAGGTTGTTTTAAAAATAGACTTTTTGATTCATTGTTTAAATATTAGGGATTTTAAAATACACTGAAATTGCTTGTTGTTAAAACCTCAGGCCCCATTTCTCGAGCTGGTTTTCATTTCTATTATTCACTGCCAAACCCTGTTTTTTTTCCTTTTCAGAGACATTTGGACATGTATGGGCTTGAATGTGTGTTCTATTCCTGGTTGTTTTCTCTTACAGTATTTGGTTAAAGCTAGCAGAGGTGGACATTCAGTGACCACCCTTTTGAACAAAGCACAATAAAAATTAAAATTCATTTAGGAATAGAGCCCAGGAAATTGTGTCTTGACTTTCAGATGTCATACTCGAGTAAGAACTGAAAAGACTTTTATTTTTTCTTGCAGATTCGATTTATTTTTTTTGTGGATCAACCCAGTATGAATGCAGGATCTCTGAAGACTATACTATTCAAATGTTAAAAGTAAATGACCTCCTAAATTGCTGACCTTCTGCTTTGTAGCATCTAAAATAGTGGATTATGTCATGATTGTGCATAAGTAGGTTAGGTGGGGCACTCTTACACCTTAATCTAGGGTGTAAATATGATTAAATGTTTAAATTCTAGTTTAGTTTTCTTTTTTTAAGAGCACGTGAGCCCATTTCATGGGGTCATGGGCAAAAAAAAAGGACAGAATGAAAGAAAATCAGAGACTAGAGCAAAGCAACCATCAGAGAGTGTTTAAAAAAATCATTTATGCAGTTACAGAATTAAATCTTTTGCCTTTTAGAAAAATAAAGATACTACTAAGTGTCGTTGTCAACACTGATAATTTACAATGCTCTAAGCTGAAGCCAAATTTTTTATCATAAAGGTTCTTTGATTTACAGAATTTTCATAATTTTAACCCAACTCAAATGGCCCATTGTTCCTATTATTTCATTATTTCTAATCAGGAACACCCCTGTGCTTTACTCAAGCGTTGTTCATAGACATTTTAGGTTCTCTTCTGGGTGATGTTTTGAACTTAGAAACTGATGATGACATATGTTTTAAAAAGTCCCACATTGCTTATATCTGAATCAGCAGTAGATACACATACCTGCACATATCTAATTTCGTCTACAGTTTTGCTTGCTTGTTCTACAGGTTTTCAAATTTCCCAGTGATTCGTAAGCTGCTTAGAACCATTTGTATATACCAGTTCAGCCTCTTTGTGTTTAAGTTGTCATTTGAAACCACAAACCACATCACCAGTGATAACCAGAAGGCCTGGCTTTCATTTTAATAATTAACCCAAGGTAAGAACTTGTGTTGACAAGCAGTTTGTCAACACATTTCCATGTGTGACACATCCTGATCACTGTGTAAAACCAGTCCTCCGTGAACAATAGCCTACAGTCGAGCAGTCTGATGATTTTCCTAAGAAATCAATTTCTACTTTAATCTTCTGAGGAATTTTTATTTATTCCACTAGAGAAAATTGTGAAATGTGTGACAGCATGTTCTCATTAAACTTTCTGTGTTTTATCTTTTGCACTGTTTATATTCTTAAATGAAACAAGAAACTAATAAAATATTAAAGCGGTTTGACATAAGCATAATTTTGAAAGTTGAAAATGGTGACATTTATTTTTATTGTTCATTAAAAATCCTTCTTTATGGGGGAGATAATATTGCAATCACCGCAAGTAAAAGGCTCTTATCTGACCCTTCATTCCATCTTCATAGCGACTAGCATAGTATCCTGCATAGTTGATGCCCAATCAGCATTCATTGATTTAATAATGAAAAGGGCTTTAAAAAAATTCTAGTTTCAGGTGGTAACATTTCTATAAATATATGAAGATCTATAAGTAGAGTTAGCCTATTTGATTCTTTTCAGCCACTTTCAAACATAAAACAAAATGACACTTGTTTTTAAACTTCTTGTTCAAGGACTTCTTTTTTATTATCTAATGTGACCTTAAAAGACTATAAAAATTTATTGGTAAAAGGAAATGCTTTCTAATGAATCGATTTCTTGTAAGCTAAATAGATGAATCAAATTTGTGGATAATTTTCACTTAATCTCAAAGTTAAATGTTATACATGGAAGAGGCTTAAATCAAATTATTATTTTGTATTGCTGATTGAGCCCAAATCTAATATTGAACTCATTGGAAATAATCTATTGTAAGGATCTATTTGGCTCTATTTTGGATAAAAGCATAATGTTTCCCTCAAGTGATTGCTTACATGTGATAGGTTTTTCTGGTTTTCTCTGAGGTACTGGCTAATTTAGATTATAGCATTTTACCCACATGTTGGGATACCCCTTCCCTACTCACCTTAATCTGTCTTCATGCTCCTCCTGTTTGTCTTAGTATTTTCTGACCTAAACTTCTCTCTGACAATCACTTAAATTAACTTGCGTTTTCAATCATTCAGTCAATCTGAAGATCATGGTCCATATTTCTGGTCCATATTATAAAATGGTCCATATTATCCATTTACATCTGCAAGGGACCAGAGATGGCATTCTGATTTTATGGTATTAAATGTGTGAAGTTCTAAAGGGAATAATAGACTAGAGGCCCCTAAAGGACAGTTTTCTGGAGTTAGACCAAAGGTACTTCTATTATTCAAAATTAAAAGTGAAAATCAAGAAACTTGAAAATGGCCATAGAGTCTTAGTTTTCCTGAGCACTCCCAGAGGTGTGGGCACTAAGCAGCTCTGTTTTTGAGAAAATATCTGAGAATGGATGGAGTAGAGGTCATATTCCATGGTGGTCAAAAACATGAAGTCTACTGGCCTGGATTCAAATGCTGGTAGTAGCATTTATTAACCATATCACCTTAAACAAATATTTAACTTCTCTGTGTCTCAGATTATTCATACATAAAGTGAAAAACAAGCCTTCCTACAATACCTACTTCATAAGACTATTGTAAGGATTAAATGAGGTAATACCTTTTAAGTCTAGCATGCAATAATCCCTCAATATGTGTTAGCCATTATACTGTATTCCAATATACTGTATTCTAATACATTCTTCTACCTCTGCCTGGACCTGTAGGGAATTCATGCAGGGCTCCATGTTTGTTGAGAGGTCACACCAGTGCTTTTAAATTTGAGCTGCTGCACTCAATCCTGTGATGAGTCTCCAAGCTTGGTTCTGGTCCATTTCTGTGGCCTTCAGGTATATATAATATTTCCCTCTTAGGTTCTCTGGAGAAAATGAAGTTTAAAACTCACCAGGTTATAAACATTCTGGAAACAAGACTAGATTTCTTCTTACAGAAGTAAGTGTACCATCTTGATATTCTTATCTGAAAACGTAGAAGTAGCTACTTTCCTACAAAGGGGAAAACATTTTTGCCAAGTGAAGTGAAAATTTTACTCTTCCCACAATAGCCATAAATATGCTGAGGCCGTTATTTTGCCAGATGGTTTTTGAGACCCTGCTGAAATAAGAGAAGCCCTCATTTTATATTTCCCTCAAATTCTACCACAAACCACACTTCTTGGGAGGAAAAAAAGTCCCCATGTAAACATGTTTACCTTTAACTGACTAGAAAGTTGAAACTTGTCCACAAATGATGACTCACCATCATAGGCCTATAAAAGTAAAGGTACTTGCCTGTGGAAAAGCAGCAGCCTCCAGGCACAACCATTCAAGATGCACCCAGGTGTCCTGGCTGCCTTCCTCTTCTTGACTTGGACTCATTGTTGGTCCCTGCCTCTTCCCAATGATGGAGATTCTGACGATTTGTCCGAGGAAGACTTCCAGTTTGCAGAGGTAGAGTATTTTGCCAATCCCAATGGTGTGATACATTTCATAAATGTCCTTTTCTTTTAAAAGAGGATCATTTTGGTCTCTTTCCTAGAACTACCTGAAATCATACTACTATCCTCTGAATCCTGCTGGAATCCTGAAGAAGACGGCAACAAGCTCTGTGGTTGACAGGCTTAGAGAAATGCAGTCTTTTTTCAACTTAGAGGTGACTGGCAGACTTGATGATAACATCTTAGACATCATGAAAAAACCAAGATGTGGGGTCCCTGATGTGGGTGAATACAATGTTTTTCCTCGAACTCTCAAATGGTCCAAAATGAACTTAACCTACAGGTAAATCATAGACTATCTTTCTTTAATATTTGTTATATTTTGTAATATCAGATGTCTAATTTTCAGCACAAGCTACAGGTGACAGAACATGTGTGGTCCCATTGTTTTACGTAGGCCTTAGATATTAAACTGGAAGTTAAGTAGGTCCAGGAATAACTTTAATACTGTTGATGAGAATATCTCATAGCATCTATTATTGTTACATAAACCCAGCATTACTTCTCACTGCAAATCTCAATTTATTTCTTTCAGATATGAAATCAAAATAGAGGTAAAAGTAGTTTCAAGAAAATTTGCAGATGCAGTAATCAGGCATATTTATTATAACAGTGCTAAAAATGGAGAGTTTCATTCTCTATGAACTTTACAGAACTATTTCATTTGTTTAGGCTATAGTGATACAGAACTTTTAGCATGCAGTATAAGCTTTATTAAACATCTAAATACTTTAAGATGTCAAATGGTCAAATATTTGGAGATACTCAAATATCTGATTGAATTCTTCATTTTATAGTCTTTCTATGGCATCATAATTAATAAGTTCTTGGAAACAATGGACCTTTAGTAGAACTTTTAGAGAAGCCATTGCATTTTGAGTAGAAAAGCAGTATTCCAAGAAAATATATTCTAAAATAGCTTTCACCTTCCAAAATTTTGATTGAAACTTTCTCTGTTGAATAGAATTGTGAATTATACCCCTGACTTGACTCATTCTGAAGTTGAAAAGGCATTCAAAAAAGCCTTCAAAGTTTGGTCTGATGTGACACCTCTGAATTTTACCAGAATTCACAGTGGCACTGCGGATATCATGATCTCTTTTGGAACTAAAGGTAATGATGCAGAATTTTTATATTCTGCTCCTTAATTGGCTCCATTCTTTTATTCCTTCTTTCAGTTATTCATTAATTTTTACAGAATTCAACAAAAATTCACCAAGCACCTGTGCTAGGCACTACTTCATATAATTAGAGTCTTAACTCTTGTTTTTGTGTATAGAGCATGGTGACTTCTACCCATTTGATGGACCCTCTGGTCTATTGGCTCACGCTTTTCCTCCTGGACCAAATTATGGAGGAGATGCCCATTTTGATGATGATGAAACCTGGACAAGTAGTTCCAAAGGTAGTATTTCTTATAAAGATATAATTCATGATTATCAGATTAGATTAGATTATTAACCCATTAATAAGAAGTTTAAGCATACTGTAAATTATATTTGGTATTTGATCCTATTTTCCAAAAAAGTTTAACAAGTATGATAATCTTCCACTTATTAGTCTCTACAAGTGACATTTCTATAAGCCAATATGAAACATTAAAAATGAGCAAAATCTACTAAGTCTAGTGGCTCAAGGGATACTAGCTAACTTTGAAACAGGATCAGAATGCTTTCTGTCAACCAAGGTATTATTATTGTGGATTACCTTTGACATGTTGAAGAAGTACAGTTTATTACAAATATAAATCTAAAAACTATTAAGGCTAAATATGTAGATCATAAATGAGTTGGATGTGAGTTGGAATTTTTTTTCCTTGTAGAAATATTAATGGCACAAGTGCAGTCAAATTTCTGTTCTCTGTTATATGTTACTTGCTTTAGACTTGTCTATATCACTGATTTTACAAATACCACTCTAACAAATCAATATAGTGTCTTACTTGAGAAAGCATGAGACAAAACAGATTAAATTGTATTTACAAGAGCAAAATGAAACTGACTGTTGAGTGAATTCAGTCAGTAGTTGAATCGTCAAGGCTCAAAAGAATTGGGAATGTTAATTTAGGCAGAAAAGCTAGATTATCCCAACTAGGACTTAATTTTGGAGCTATATGGACTCTTAGTTGTGAAAATTAGAGGGTAGCCTTCAAAAACAGCTACTTTTTATTATTCATTTAAATAAAAAGAATTATTTTTCCAAGAAGTAAAACTGGGCCTTGAATAGTCAATGTCTCAATGCTTACATCTCCAATCTGTCTTTGGAAGGAAAGGTGAGAATTTATATATTTAAGGTCTGAATATTTCACAGGTAAGAATGATTTTAGGAGGAAAGAACAACACATAGTATTGTTAAGACATAGTCACAGTAAGCTTCAGTTTTTGGTTCCTGCATAAATTCTGGGTTTGAAATATTTAAGTGAAATGAATGAAAACATCCACAAGTCAGGATTAATTTTTCAACTGAAGGCCAGGAATGGTACCCACTGCTAGTTATTTCAATGAAGAATTACTTGTCATTCAGATTATCATGAACTTTGATCACTCTTATGGTCTGCACAATTCACTAAATTTGTTATACATTTTCTTCATGTATAGGCTATGATAGCAAAGTGCATTCAAGGTCAAATTGAAACCACTGGCTCCAGCTTTCATGTGTTCTTTTTCTTTTAATATTTTATTATTTTTTTCCAATTTAAATTACCAGTATTAGGAGGCTCAAAAATTGGTGGAAAGAGTGACTAGAGGAAATAATGTAAATACATTGACATAGTAGTCTTCGAGAATAGAGGAAAGTTGGCCAATCACGTCCAGAATTTCTGTTTCTTTAAATTCTAGAGTCTAGAGATATTCTGGAAAGGATCATTTGGTTGGAATTTGCTCCCAAGTAGATTCCTGGAGATCCTGTTTAATGCATCCTCTATGCTTGGTCATTATACCTTTGGATGATGCCTCCTATTTAGATGATGTTCTAGGCAGTACCGTAGATATGTATCACCCTATATTTTTTCCCATGAGTTTCCAGTTAAAGTCATCACTGTCTACTTTCCTCATCTGACATGAGAAAACAAAGAGCAAATCAGGATTACTAGTGTCTTCACAATAAATCTTTTTTGATTACTAATCAATGTGTTGGTACTCTGTGTAGGCAGCTATAATCAAAGACAGCACCAAATTATTTATAATGATTAAATCAATGTTTTAAATCTTCCTTTAAGCCACTGAATATTAACTTTAAAATGTGAGTTAAATAGCCAAGAAAGAGAAATGGTGACATACCAGATAGATGAGGAAAATAATATTTATTCTGTGAATTGGTCATTGGAGGACATTTTTTTCTCAATTTCTTTGTTTTCTTATAGGCTACAACTTGTTTCTTGTTGCTGCCCATGAGTTTGGCCATTCCTTAGGTCTTGACCACTCCAAGGACCCAGGGGCACTCATGTTTCCCATATATACCTACACTGGCAAAAGCCACTTTATGCTTCCTGATGATGATGCACAAGGGATCCAGTCTCTCTATGGTAACTATTAATTTACCAGTTTAACAGCAGAAGAGATATATACATTTATTTTCTAAATTATTAGTGAATTTACCATTACCAATATTGCTGTCCTGGTTTTGTTATTAAAACCTGGGGAAACACGCTCATTTTTTCTTTCCGAATCAAACTACCTGCTCAAGTAGAAAATATTCCATTCTCCAAAGTTTTTGCAGAATGTAACTCCTCATGTTTGTATTTTATACATTGCAAGGTACATTTGATACCCTCACAATACCTCTGACATCAGAAAGGGAAATATTTTATTCACCATTTAACCAATGAAGAAACTAAGCCTGTAGAGTTTAAATAGTGTATCGATAGCAGCACAGCTGGGTGAAACACAGCTGGATAGTAACACAGCTTTTGGGGTAGCTTTTACCCAGCTTATACAGGGAGAAAGTGAGATTTTAACCAGCTTTTACAAAATCTGGGTATTCTTTCAACTACTCCTGTTTGCCACAGTAGAAACCATTCAAGTGGCCTGTGTTAGTTTTTAACCAACATCTACAGTGGCCATTTGTAAGAATCTGTTCCTTTTTTTTCTTCCAAATTTTCAATAATATTTTCAAAATAATTAAACTTCAACCCAAACAAGCAAAAGTACCTACCATAAATGGAAGTAAAACCACAGTACACAGTCATCAGTGTAAACACTTCTAGAACACAGAGCTCAGAAAACTAGCTCAGGCCACCCCAACCTATTATTTTCCCTTCTGGATTTAAATCTACTACAGCAGCTAGTGTAGCCACAGGCAAGAATTTTGCAACTTTTACTATTTCTACAATATCTTGACTGAGGAACTTAATGATAGAACTAATAGGACCTATTTAGGGAAAAATAAGTTTAGAATTATTTTATGTACTGCACCTCTTCTGCACTCACGTGAGCTGGTGGAACATTTCCCAACATGTGGCCAGTCATACCAGAGTGGCTGAAGACCTAGCTTTTCACTGAGATGCAGTTGTGATGTGGTCAACTGATAAAGCGACATGAGCTGATGCTGACAGCTGATAAAATAGGCAAGAGAAAGACCCCAAATGAGGGCTCCCACAGAGATAACATACCACCAGAAATGACTTTGAGAGGAACGTGTTTCTCAATAGAAGTCCGTCAATAGGTTGTGCAAAGCATGGGGAAAATTTCCTCAAAGTCTTTTCTTCCCCCCTACCCCATTTCTATCACCAACCTCAAGAAAGCTAAATTTGTAGCTGAGATGATTCTCAAGGGTCTTGAAAGATGAAAACAGAAGGAGAAGTCCCGTAGGCAAGAACTTGGTAACCATGGAGGAAGAAAGTAGGATTACAGGTTCTTTGGAGCATTATGTAAGGGTGGCAGGACTTACTGACCTTTCTGCTCTCCATTGGCAGAATCAGGTCATCCTCAGTAACTTCCTTCACTCATTTCATGACTGCAGGTCCAGGAGATGAAGACCCCAACCCTAAACATCCCAAAACGCCAGACAAATGTGATCCTTCCTTATCCCTTGATGCCATTACCAGTCTCCGAGGAGAAACAATGATCTTTAAAGACAGGTACTCTTCATATTATTTTATAAAACCTGCATGTAACAAACATTTGTGAAGCCATGTCTTCAAATTGCCAAAACATGTGGTCAAACTTCCAAAGAAAGGTGAAGTTAGTGAAAATAATAGAACTTTGGGTAGTTTATTTACATATATGAGAGGAAATAAATAACTGATGGATAAATGTTTTACTTTTCAATGGATAATCTTGGCATTGTATAGCTTCCTTTTACATCTTTGGTTGTAGTTTTTCTTATAAAGACATATTTACAAAGTAAATATAAAAATACAATTTATTTATTTAAAAACGCAGTTATTGAAATCAATTACCATATTAGTAAGCTGTTACTCATAATTCCACATGAATTCCTTTTGATATGGAAAAACTTTGGTTCTGGTAACATATATTGGAACTTAAGAGAGGAAGCACTGTACAACCTAAATCTATAGGTGATGAAAAATGAAATACTAATTTTTAATTTTGATATTGTTTTAATATCCTTACTTGTTCATTTGTTCATCTATTCAATGAATTAATTGTTCCCTCATCTGTGATCCTATAGCATTCCTACCTCCTCTACTATAGCTTTAATTTCATTGTGCTCCAGTATTTTCTCATATATCAGTTTCCCCAGGCCATGAGATCTTGGGAGCATAGTTTGTGTCACTCATGTTTTCTTTACAGAGCCCAGCACAGTGCCTGGCGCATTTGCTTGCCACTTGCAAGATATGCAAAATTGAACAAAGCATGGTCCCAGCCCACAAATGACTTGGAGCCTTCACAAAGGCTCTGTGAGATTTTAGACTTCAATACTATAGGATAGAGTTAAGATAGCAACAGCTTGTTTAACTGGCACTTAAGGGAAGTGGAAATCTTTCCCCTTCACGGATGCTAGGGAATGGTTGTGTCTAACTTACCTGTATTGATGTGGAGACAGGTGGCTAGCAGGATAGACATATTGTACTTGAAAAAATGATGGCAAACTCTGCATTTTTACTTTTGTGTTAGATTCTTCTGGCGTCTGCATCCTCAGCAGGTTGACGCAGAGCTGTTTTTAACAAAATCCTTTTGGCCAGAACTTCCCAACCGTATTGATGCTGCATATGAGCACCCTTCCCATGACCTTATCTTCATCTTTAGAGGTAATCTTTCCACCAGTGAGACCTCCCACATGTCCAGAGCAGGCAGTGATGAACTTGATGCTACCAGAGACTTAATAAAATGATTGTTGTCAAAAATACACCTAAATTAAGAATCGAGTATAACAAAATGGGAACCAGAAAGCACCTGAAACCTTTCTACCAAGTGTCCCCAAATTTGATAAGTAAAAAGTCTACGTTATTACTTATCATATCCACTCTTTATTTCATACCAATCATGTCAGTTTTTTTCTCTTATTTCCTCTTAAAAATTATTTACTAAGCAAATGTTATAACAATGTACATTTTGAAAAATTGAAAAAAATTATCCGTAATTCCCCTTCTGAAAAGTCAACTTATTTTATTTTCTCACTTTATTTTCTAGTCTTTCACCATATGAAATATGTATTTTAAATATTTATATTCATAATGTATATACATTTTAATATTCTACTTGTTCCCTTGACATAGGTTCTCAAATTGCTATTCCAGCTTCATGATCATAATTTATAATGGCTACATAGCATTTTACTGACATTGTTTCTATTGTTTGACTATTTTAATTAATGCTATAATGAAGTCACTTTTTAGAGAAGAAAATAATTTTCTACTGGTATAAAATTTGAGTTTTCAAGTTAATTTCCTATTCCTACTGTGCTGCTTATTCATACAGAAATCTTAATGTATTTTTCACCCAGTTCCAAACTTAATATTCAGAGGTAACAAATTGTCAAACTAATCATGATATTTAGTTGGCTATACTTACAGTTAGGAAACTGGCATCTTAAATCCTTTTTTTTTTGTTTGAAGAATGTGCATATTTCTTTGTTTCATAAACATGGTGACCACAAACACTGACTAATTTATTTCTAAATGTGCAAAATGAGTCTTTCTTTGTTAAATATCTACTTATGTGAGTTTTAATAGATTCCCTTGAATAATAAAACAATTCTTTTACTTATTCTAGGCAGAAAATTTTGGGCTCTTAATGGTTATGATATTCTGGAAGGTTATCCCAGAAAAATATCCGAACTGGGATTTCCAAAAGAGGTTAAAAAGATAAGTGCGGCCGTTCACTTTGAGGATACAGGGGAGACGCTCTTCTTCTCCGGAAACCAAGTCTGGAGGTATGGCAGCCATATTTACTGACCCATCATCTTGTGTCATAGAGGCAAAGTGAGTCTCAAAAATCTCTTGCTACTTAAAATTATCTCATGCAGTATTTTAAACGTCATACCAGTCATTCATTTCTCTTCCATGCCAGCTCCAGCAGGTAGCTCCTAACACAGGTATTTAAAAGTCTCAAGCTCTCTTGAAAATACACATATAATTCTTGCCCTTTCTGGGCCACTCTTCTCTTTCTTAGGCATTTGTTGTACTTCAACCATGGCACAACTCTCTCTCTTATTTTGACATCTTAATTCCTTGTAATCTTTCTCCTGGATTCTCTTTCTTGTCATCCTCTCCTAATTTACATGGAGCTTCATCTTCTGTGGCCAGAGAGGACACAAGAATAGGTACAGGAAAAGACTGAGCGAGAGAAGGCTACAATTTCTAGTCTGTTGATTCATTGGAGAGGTTGGCCAGAAAGCTGCTAGGCTTGTAGTTTGTGAAGCCAGCTCCTTTTGAAGAACAAGTAGAACAGGAATATTGAAAACACGTGTAGAGCTCAAGGCAGCATTGACATTGGCAATATTTATGAGCCCAAATCCACGTCTATATTCAGGGATGATTATCTCATAGGTACACAATAGTTGAAATTTTTAAAATGGTAACTTTACTCCCTCTATACACACACACATATATATACACTCACCATATATATATATATATATATATATATATATATATATATATATACATATATACACTCATGCATGCATGTGTACACACACACACACTCTTACATATCATCTTTACCCTTTGGTTTCTTTATTTCTGATAATGACACTTACAACGTTAAATATTACTGCCAGGTTCTACCTGCACTAGTGTTCCAGTCCGTTTACCCTATATGAGGTCTATGGCTCCGTCAAGATGGATTGCTTACCATATCTCAAATGCACTGTGCTTTTATCTCCCCATAACCTTCCCTTATGAAATTTTCTTTGCTAAAGGTCTTTCCCTACATCTCTTCTCTTTGGAAATTCTATCCACTGTTTAAAGTTAACTTGAAAGTCTTTCTTGATCACCCCATTCAAAGTTATCTCCCTTCTCATGTAACTCCCATGACATCTCATGTTTACTCTCTCATGATGTTTAGCCGCTATTGCCTAGTGTTGCAGTTTTGTGTGTATACGTCTTAGCTTTCTTGATAGTGCAGTGGTTCTTACTTTTTATCTATTGAAACATACCTCAAAAATATAAAAAACTTTCATCAATAACAGTAGGAATATTACATCACAGGAGGCTGTTCTCTTAGGTTAATTTCAGAGTGTGTTTGGTTGGCTAGGGTGTGAGCATGTGCAGAGGAAGAGGAGTATGGAATATAAAGTTATGAGAGGGGAAAGCTGTGCTCCTCTTCCTAGTTTTATTTCCACTGTATGCCTCTATAACTTTTTAGTGCAGAAATTGAACCTTAAATAGTTTGGCATCCGTTACTGCACATAGCAAGTTGTCTTACACATAGTGGGAGCTCAACAGATAATTGTTCAATGCATAAACATATATTTATTTCACTCTAAGAACAATTTCCTAATAATATACTTTTATAACAGCTATGCAAATTTTGAAATGGAAATGAGCTTATAACTGTCTTTACAAAGATGGTCTTTAGGCAAGTCAAAATACCTCACCAGGTATCCACTATGTACTCAGTATTATAATTCCTAATTTTAAAAAGCTACTGGTTGTTTCAAATGGACTTAAAAATTTGAAACTTCTGTCAATTTTGAAAGCTTCCATTATATCCATTGTATTATTTCTAAAGTAATTTACCTACGACCTACTCAAGAGTTTCTTTTTCTTATTAAATAGCTATGATGAAGCTAACCGTATGATGCATAAAGACTACCCCAGACTAATAGAAGAGGACTTCCCAGGAATTGGTGATAAAGTAGATGCTGTCTTCGAGAAAAATGGTAACTAGTTCCATTTCACTGACCTTAATGGAGGGCTTCTGTAACCCCTTGAAATAATTTCCTTATAAAGGAATTTTACACAGAACTTAGATGTGCTGATAAATGTCTGGCAGTTAAGGGATTACTCATTCTTGTGTGACTACTTACACAGACAGCAAACAAAAATTAATATGCTTAGAATAAATGAGAATTTTACTTAATGACTGCTAATTCTATGAATAAAAGATGCCAAATCTTAAACACTACCTTAAATTTAAAGATATTAAGATGCAAAAAGTATAGTTCAAATCAGGGGTGGAGTGGGGAGTAATTTATATATGAAGACCAATAATCATAGCTATATAATGATTTTTTGCTTGAATTATGGAAAGGGATGTTATCTCTAACTTACAAAAAATAACCAATATCAATAATTCAAGCATCAAAACTGGAACTCCTGCCAATACAGCAATTAATTCGAGGTGACAGTTTAAGAGAGCTGGAGACATTCATACCTCTCCCCCTCTTTAAATTATAAACAATATATTAAAGCATTAGTAGTATTTATAAAGATAAACACTGGAATGTTAAAAAAAAGTGAATCTAACAGATTGGGCTTTTAAAGGTAGCTAGAGTAAAACATTATTTTCAAACTCTGAAATTTTCTTTTTGGTCTTTTTCTTATAGGTTATATCTATTTTTTCAATGGGCCCATACAGTTTGAATACAGCATCTGGAGCAACCGTATTGTTCGTGTCATGCCAACAAATTCCCTATTGTGGTGTTAAATGTTTTAAAAATATTGTTATTTAAATCCTGGAGACCTTTTGGGATAATGCTTCCAGATGTTTTTGGGGGGGGTCATGGGAGAGGGAGAGATATCAAGGGAAAGCCTAGTTCTGTGAACAAGCTTCAGTAAGTTATCTTTGAATATTTAGTATCTATACAGCTATGCATGGGGGTGGAACCACAATGAATTTTAAAGTCATGAAATTCATTAAGGATCACCTAATTCTTGTGTGCTATACAGAAGCAGTAGTTGACAATATTCAACATCAAAAATGGGATATATGGTCTGTCAAAGAGAGTTAACTTAATATATTTATAAGGAAACTTTGCAAAGACATAAAAGTAAATCACATTTATATAATTAATGAATCATCTTTACCAAATAGTATAAAGTCGTATGAAAATGCAATTTTAGGGGAGCGTATGACAGCCATACACAAACAACAATAAACCAAAGGGAAATGTCTGTAATAAATATACTGTAGACAACTTTCCAAAGAAATAACTTGGGCTTTTCACTAAAAATATTTGGATGTATGTGCCCCTCTTCATTCAGAAATATCAGAGTCACTAAAGATATGAGACAAAGACTAATGGTGAGGACAGCAGATGTGGCCTTTGTATTGTGTTTAATTTTCACTATTGACAAGGACTACTCTCAAAGAAGACAAATATTTCTTTTCATATTTATAGAAGACAAAGAGAGATGATCTCTCTTTGTATGAAAATATTTCAGGTCTTTCAAAAATATCAAAGTATATTAAAATTGTTAACAAAATGATCTAAGGCCACAGAATCACTTTTTCATAAATCATCTGATTATTTAAGGCTAAAAGTAGTGTTTTAACCCTATTTCATCTAAACAATTGTTTTAATTGTCCAGTTTACCTTGGGTATATAAGCTATTTTTGAAAGAAATAGACTAAAATATATCATAAATTGGAAGTATATATGTTAAAACAGAGATATCCTAAATAAAGGAAACATTCTACTGGATTATGGTCCTCTTGCAAAATGAAACTATGCCTTTTTTCTCCTTTTTATTTTTTTTTCTTTAATCCCCCAGAACTTTTTACAGTGCCTGGCACTTGGTACTTATTGAATATATGAATGGTCATCAAGGGAAGAACCATTGTGTTGAGAGATCATGTTCATAAAAACTCAAGCAAAGAAAAGAAAGTGTATTATATATGCAAAAAGTATTAGGAAATGTTTATATTGTTTATAATAAAAAGTTATTTTCAACAGACATTGTCATACAGTATATTTTTGTCTTTTGGTATAATTTTAAGCTTTTCCTCACACAAAGAATGTCCATTTAAATTATTCCTTTTTCTTGCTAATCTTTTTGTTTGGTTGTTTTTTATAATAACACTAAATTCAAATTTAGTATTAATTGTACCCTGCTTTGTTAACTCAAGTTCTGGTCGAGTTTGGTCAGCCTCGTGCTGATGAGCCCCCTTTTCTGGGCCAGCTTCCTTAGATCGAGCCCACAGGCTCCTCAGAATCTTCTCTGCTGAGAGTATTACTTGGTAATGAAGTGGAGAAAGCAGTATATCTAGGTTAGGAAGACTGAGTCCTAATGCCGACTCTGCCATGAACTCGGGCATGTTACTTCAGGCAGCTCATTTAATTTGTTTGGGCTTTACTTTGCTGATGTTTAAAATGAAAGGATTAGCAGCTTTGGGGAAATATGAGGAAGCAGGGAACTCTAATGGGGAAGACAAACACTACCTAGGAAACTCAGGGCCACTGAGCTTAAACATTAGGTCTTTTGTGTTTTCTTAAACAGTGTTCATCCCCAAACATTTAATAAGTATCCGTTCTATGTCAGGCACCTAAGACATTGAGATAAACTAGAAAAACTTGATTTCTACCCTTGAAGAGCTTCTATCCTACTATGAAAACAAAGCGATTAAAATTGAGTAAATAAAGTGCTTTTCCGGGGAGAAATGACCACCTGTTATGGGTGCAGAGAAGACTGCTCTTTCCTTCCTCCCAGTGCACCCCCAAAGTCAGACTATGCACTTTTCATCTTCCTTGACAATTTAATAGGATTCCTGATTTCTAAGTTTTGCTATTGGTGTAGAACATCATCCATCCATCCATCCATCCATCCATCCATCCAATAAATATATAAAGTATAATAAGTATTAATTTCTGTCCTGTGTCAGAAACTTAAGTAGATTCTGGGAGTACAGTGAAAAGCAAACCCTCATTACTTTCTTGGAGCTCACAGTGTAGTTGGGGAGACAGACATTAATCAGATAAGTAAAAATTACAACTGTGATAAATGCTACAAGGTAAGGAAACTTGCTCTGAGATCCTCTCATAAGAGGGATTTTACCTACTGTATATATTGGGGGGAGGGACACAGGAGGGTCTTTCAAGAAGGACAACACAAAGGAAGAGATAGATACCCAAACTGACATAAAAAATCAGTACAAACAATGCAGTGAAGGGAATTAGGGAAAGGGTTCCAGGCCCATGCCTTCAGACTAGAATGGGTCTGTTGGAGCCCAGTAGAGAGTTACAGAGAGGTTTTTTTTGGCTGCACCACACTGCTTGCAGGATCTCATTTCCCCGACCAGGGATTGAACGAGACCTCAGCAGTGAAAGCTCAGAATCCTAACCACTAGGCTACCAGGGAACTCCCTTACAGATAATTTTATGATGATGTTGACAGAGTATGGTTAGGTAAATCGTACCAGGAAACCCCCCTAAATCCAACCATGTTCCTCCTATCCTTCACAATACCAAATATAAATCAGAGAATCTCTCTATGATCAAGAAAAAATAAAGTATTGATTTTTAAAGACTGTTAGCACAAAATAACTGTCTATGCTAAAAATAAACATAGGTCATTGTAGGGGTTGGCATGTGAATATCGACTTCTTGGTAATTGAGTCAGTTGATGGAAATATTAACTTTTTTGAGCATATGGGTGTCTACATTATTCTGAAACAAGGTGGGGACCTGTTTCCCTCAGAGCACTGGGGAGGCCCTTCCCCAGTGAAGGCCTTGGTCCTACCTGGCGCCCAGTGAGTCAGTGCATGGTACTGGTGTGGTAAAAGGCCACTCACCATCCCCACCCCTCGTCTTAAGTGGATGACTTAACTCTCAGGGAAACCCCAGGTGGATGGTGTCTAATTCCTCTCTGCATAAGAATGGTTGCTTTAGAACAATACTTCTCAACGTGTGTTCTGTAGGCCAGAAGCATCAGTGCCACCTGGGAACTTGCTAGAAGTGCACATTCTGTGCTCCCCCAGAGCCACGGAATGAGATCTGTGTTTTAACAAGGCTTCCAGTCCCTCAGGTCCCAGAGTCCCTCAGAAAATCTCTAAGGAAGTGCTCCTTGCAACCCTTTTTCTGAGAGAGATGACATTGGTGTTCCCAGGGGTCAAAGCTTCTTAAGATCTTGGGGAACACTGTATTCTACACCCCTTCCAGAAGTTTCATAGTATATACTAGCATATTAAAGGCTACAAATAATCCTGTGTCAAAGAAACTGTTTAACCAATTGAACAAGGTTTTCCAAACATATCTGAACATGGAACATCATTTACTTTCTTTTACTCTCTTTTTAAAAGAGATGTTTAACTTGAATTCAGAAAAAATTTCATTTGCTTTATTATTTGCTTGCATGGTCTCTCTCATGGATGGCTAGATAGATAAACCAATAGATAGAGATATATAGTCAGGATTTTTCCCAACTCCCATCTCTGCTCCAGCTTCAATTTCAAATGCCCAATCTGATTGGTGTTACTTGGATCAGTGTCTTTCCACTGTGGCCAGAGCACCAAATTCAAATTACACCAAATGTCTATTTGGAGTTTACCAATGGGGGCAGGGGTACTATTTAAAAAGAACTCAATATGAGTTGAGTGGTCGGGCTTAATAGGCTATGCTATAAAATATGTTACAGTTAAAATACAAACAGCCTGTTCACACAGATATTCACGTATGATGTGAAGAGACCAAGTTAGGGTGCATTTGCCCAACACACTGCACTCAAGTCGAATTGTAGCTAGTAATAGCCTCTTCATCAAATAATAAGGGTGAAAAGTTTGAAAACCCCCTCGAAGTGAACCAGTAGTTTAAATGTTTTGAAATAGGAGCAATTGACAAGATTCTATGCTGGTGAAACAAATTTTGCCCTGGAAATTATCCTGGGAGAACTTTCACGTTAAATTAAAAATAGAGTCCTCAATCCCTGCATCCTCATATCAGAATAAAAATGCCAAGACATATATAGCAGACCTCACAAAAAGATAGCCACCATACCTCTCTACTAAATTTAAGTCCCAGTTACAGGAAATACCTTGGTATTTAAGGATTCATCATAAGGTTGAGATTCAAAATAGTTCCACTAGGTGGCATCAGCCATACTGTTTTGAAAATGATGAATCGATTTAATTACGACACAAAACTAATACTTCGTTCTTTAATGTAAGGATGAGGAATCTGGCCAAATCGCTGATGGTTTAATTCCTGACTTTATGCCGTTGACTTTCAAATAAGGTTTAACAGCTAAGGAATTCAAGAATAGCTTGCTCTAGTTTCCTTATGTGTCCCTGTCACTCATCTCAACTCTAAAGTTTTCCTTCACGGGAGGTGAGAGTCAGGAAGGTGTGTCACACCAAGCCACCAAGACCTGCTGCAGACCCCTTGGAGCTGGGGTTTGTGCTTCACCACAGGCCTCTGGGTGACAGGCTCCAACATGAACCACAAAATACACAATGTACACAGAGAATGGAATCACACTAAAAAGAAACCAAACTAGCTGGCAGCAAGAGGGAAGAAAATCCCAAATTACCAGTCCAATTACCTGGAGACAATGTTAAGCTTAGAGGAAGAGAATGTTTAAGCTTTCCAAATGTTCTTTCTCACATGGTTTAGTTTTTCTAAATTTTTTGGACTTTTATACCTGCCTGATATTCCAGAGTTCGTGAAATGCTGATTTAGGATTTCCTGGCTTTGCTCTACCTCACTGCTCACAAGGCACTCAAATGGGACTACAACTATTCTATTAATGACCTCTGGAGGATCAAAGATATGGTAGGTTTACACCAACAGCATGGCCATTTTGGTAAGAGTTTATCATGGTATCTTATTGGACATAAATGGTGAAAATTATGCCCTAAAATTAGATGCTGTGAGAAAGAAAATTTCTCTTCCGTATATTTAAAATTTGTTATAACCCAGTCCAGAAGTCCGTCATTCAATAATGTCCCCACACAACAACTGAGCAAGGAAAGATTATAAGTACTTGATATCTGGTGAGTCTGTGAGACTCTTAAATCTTGGTTGAAATGGTAATGGACTCACATTATTCAAAATTGGCTTGTTATATTTTACAATTCTTTACAAGTGAAGATATTACTCTTTTTCATTTTCATGGCTTTTTGCTGGATTAAAGGACATCATCCAAGCATCCTTAGCTATGGCCCCATCTACTATGCCAAAAAGATTTAAAATTAGTAACTAAAAGTGTGTTTTGGGTTATTTGTGTTTTAATGTTTACATATACCAGTAGGCTTCCTTTTCTTGACAACCCTCCCTTTCCTTTAACAGACTGAGAACTAAAAGCTAGCACAGTACAAGTCGCAAGCAAAACAGTTCACAGAACCCTTCAAATTCTATCTGAAAAGGACTATTGTTTTCTGTGGTTAAAGGTGTGGCCTTTCTGTGTTTTATCCTCTAGCCAGTCTGTGCCTCAGCTTAATGAGTGCCAAGTGGCTTGTGACTTTGCTTCCAAAGCAACACAAGGAAAAAGGAAATCTGTGAGTTCTAAGTACCTCTGAGCACATGGGGCACAGTGTGTATGCTTATGCTGGCTCTGTTTCTGGAAAACTCTGGTTTGGATCATTTTGAGCTGAACAGAGGGCTGAGAAACAGCAGCTATGCCTCCAGCCAAGCCCACCTTTCTGAATTCACTTATCAGGATTTATCCCATAATAAGTAAGATACCTCCTAAGTAGTTGTATTCCCAATTTCATAGGGAATGTCCAAACTGATTAATGGTTTGAATAACAGAGATAAAATAAAGGCCAAGGAACCAGGGTAATGAGGGAGTGAAATAATGGGCAATATTTTGCAGTAGTGGTAATAGAAGCAGAATACTTGTACAACAAAGTTACCCAGGGATTATGTGGCATTAACTGGAATATGAACGAAGAACTCAGAGCTATTTTACTAGAATTGCCTTATACCCTCTGTATATGTAATATGCTTCTGCTTGATATTTACATTTAAGTTCAAAACATTTCCTGAAATATTTCAATGTGGCAAATTTGGGGGCTGGGGGCACGAGGCAATATTGTATATCCTGTGTTTACTTAAGATGAAAATAACTAGAGGAACCAATTAGATCATCTGATTCATTTTTTATTTTTACGAATGAGAACTGAGACCAAGAGAAAGGAAATGATCTCTTCAAGACCATACGTAGTGTTGGAAGCTGGACCATAAAAATCCTCAAGATCTCGGGTGGCCTCGGCCTGCAGCGCCTTGAGGCAGAGTTTCGGTTCCCATCTAGTGATTGAGGTCAGGTTGTGGCGGTGAGAGCACTGAATCCTAGCCACTAGACCAGTGGTCAGTGACAAGGCCCTGGCCCTACAACTTTACAGAAATAGAATTCCCACAAAGAAAGTAGTGAAACAAGTAAAGTATTTATTAGGGAAAAAAAGAAGTACAGTATGTGTGGATAGACACACTGGCGGGCTCAGGGAAAGAGTCACGCCCTCTTGGCAGTTTGAATCACTTATATGGGGCATTTCTTCCGTGTTTCCTTTGACCAATCATTTTGATTTGCCTGGGTCAGAGTCCATATTTAGTGTATCTCAGGATCTTCCCATGTGTGCACGTGCATCTCTTAGCCAAGATGGATGCTACTGAAGAGGCCTATGGGTAGACTTAGCCACTTAGCATCACTCCCTTTTTGACCTCCAAGGAACCTTTCTGCTCATGTGTAGTCGGGGAGGTCTCCTGACTTCGAGAATGAGGGATATGTGGTCTCTTATCTTCTATCTGTGCAGGGCCCAGCCTCCTCTCTTAATTGTCCTGTTATTCCCATCTCAGAGTATCGGTCCACAGGGAACGAACTCAAACCGTTTAGCTTGAGGGCCCATCTATCACCTGCCTCAATCCCACTTTTCTCCTTCTAGCTTATTAATTCCTCTACTTCCACAGTCCACTATGTGTTTAGATGTCCATTATTTATCAAGGATCATGAAATACATTTAATTCTACCATAAGGGTACCACTAATCTGACGGTACAAGGGGAGCTGAGTCCATGTGTCTACATTATCTTGGATAACAGTCAGGCCCCCCCAGGTTCTTAGCCTTTGCTGGCCATCTTATCCCCACAGCTCAGGTCTCTGATTGACCTTAGTCAGGAGAGATTAAAAGGGCTCTGGCTCAGTTGTCTGAGATTCAGTAAGAAATTTTCTTTGCCAGGACAACTTTGGTTTTGCATCCAGTTTTGACAACTCAATTTCTGTGATTTTCTCAAGACTGAGTCCCTACCTTTGTTACAAACTGTCTCCTCCTTTAGTCCCTATGCCAGAATCCCTGTTTCTTAATACTCTGTGCCCAGAGGATACTGCCTTCTTTTTACCAGATTTTACCGGTCCAAGTTCTGGTCCTTGCCTCAGCCCAGAGGCTGGGCCCCACTGCTATTTTTTTATTTAATGAATTTTTGGGGGGCTGAATTGGGTCTTCGTAGCTGTGCACAGGCTTTCTCTAGTTGTGGTGAGAGGGGACTACTCTTTGTTGCGGTGCTCAGGCTTCTTATTTTGAGGGCTTCTCTTGTTGAGGAGCACAGTCTCTAGGCACGCAGGCTCAGTAGTTGTGGCTCGCGGGCTCTACAGCGCAGGCTCAGTAGTTGTGGTGCATGGGCTTAGTTGCTCCATGGCATGTGGGATCTTCCTGGACCAGGGCTCGAGCCTGGGTCCCCTGCATTGGCAGGCAGATTCTTAACCACTGCACCACCAGGGAAGCCCCCCTCCCCCACTGCTTATGGATGAAGAGCTGGTCTCTTCCTTCAGTGAAGGCAGAAATATTGACAAATACATACAACTATCTCAATTTTCTTCAGTCCATCTCAAACATCTTAAATTTTTCTTCCCCCTCTCACTCTTAGCCATCCAATTGGCTTCTTCAGGAAAAAAAAAAAAGTACAACTACAAAGATCGCTCCTTCACAGCACCTGAGCACCCACCCCATAGCCCCACTGGATATCATCAGTACAAAAGCTAGTCACAGCTGTCTGTCAGGAAGAAAGTAATTTTCCTCTACCCTTCTAGGTTCTTCTGGCTGGTGTAAGAATTAAATTCATGTGAGACAGATTAAAAGAAAATCAAACAAAAGTTTAATAACATGTACAGATGGGAGAGACCCAGGAGAACTTAGTAACCTGCCAAAATGGCTGAAACCCTCACCTTAAACACCATTTTCAGCTGAAGACAAAAGAGGATGTTGGGGGCAGTGGTCTGGGACTTCAAAGCAATTCACATGGAGATGGAAAAGCAAATGTTTGGTAAGCAAATGTTTGCTGGCCCATGCAGAGACAGTGGGGCACAGAGAGGAATTTTAACAAGCGACTTGACTTTGTGGGGTGCTTCCCTGTGTGCACCTAGTTCATACTATAGTTACCCATGGTGGCAGCTCCCTTCCTGGAACAGGTGCTCTACCTTCTTTCAGGCAGTTAGGGGAAGGTCAAAGTTTCTTCCTGAGTCTTTCGGGCCTTGACTGTTGAAACAATCCATATGCATATGAAATAATCCATATGCCAAAGAGACATTTTGAGGTGGGAATTTTGCTGTAATCTGAAAGAATTCATGTAGAGCCCTTAGCAGAATCCTAGGCCTGTAGCAAGTGCTCAAGAAATAACAGCTGCTAATTCAACAATTCTGAAGATGGAGGTAGGGGTGGGTCGTGGGAGGGTAGAGGTATGGAATGACGGGTCTAACTAAATCAGAGACAGGAAGCACATCCTCAAAATCAGTAGGTGAAGTCATTCTTGTTTTTTTGTCTTTTTTTAAAAAAAATACAGTATTATTTATCTTCCCTCTGTTAAACCCTGAGTCAACCACTTTCCCCAGACTGCCTGGAGGCTTATAGGAAAAAGAACATACAATACAGGGCAGATGAAACATGGGAGAAAGAACTATGGGAGAGGAGATGGCTCCTTCACATGGCACAGAGGATGAGAAAGGCCACCATCAGACAAAAGAGCCCCTTGCCTCTAAGAGGACGAAGTCCTTCTCTGTTGCTTCAGAGAAGGGTTCCTGGCATAACAAATAATGAGACTCCCATACACAGTCCCAATTCCACCCCCAGAGCCAACCACCCCTAACTTGGAAACCCAGCCCCAGTGAACGTGGCTTCTGTGTCAATGTCCCTTGAAATGGTGTTGGTTTGGAAGCCGTGGCTAGGAAGGACTGAGATCAGGATACCTGAGCAGCCAACCTGCTGGGGCTCCCATCAGTCATTTCCGCACCACTGCAGACAGTGATGGGCGCAGTGGCTGACCAAGGAGGGGGGTGGAGATGGACTTAGTGCAGGCACACATTTTCAGGGGATGAGGGGCTGTGGCCGGAGAGCTGTTCTCAGTGCAGAGAAGACGGTGGAGGGGGGAGGCAATAGTGAAAATGAAGTCATTTTTTCAGGTTTACAGCTGTAATCCTTAAGTACTCCCTTGTTCACACAAACTAAATGTTACTTCTCTTCAGTTTAGTCAAATGACTAAGTGCTTGTATGTCTGCTATTTTTCTTGAGAATATGGAATTCTTTTTTTTTTTAAGACTTTTTTTGTTGTTGTTGATCATTTTTAAAGCCTTTATTGAATTTGTTATAATATTGCTTCTGTTTTATGTTTTGGTTTTTTTGGCCGGGAGACATGTGGGATCTTAGCTCCCCAACCAGGGCTCGAACCTGCATCCCCTGCATTGGAAGGCGAAGTCGTAACCACTGGACTGCGAGGAAAGTCCTGAGAATATGGAATTCTGCTATTAAAATTCCTAGAAGGAGCTCTCTGGAATTGAAAATAAAAAAATATCAGTCATCCATTTCTTTACAGCTAATGAGCCCTGACTCCCTTTCTTTGGTTCTGGGCCAACAGAGGATTCTTCTTATGTGGGTGGTAGCATCAAAAGGCCCTTCTGTCCTTTGCAAGGATCATCTAGTCAACTATTGTACTATCTATACTAACAGTAGATATCAGCATGTGAATACAGTAGTTTAGAAAAAAAGAAAGAGTACCTAATAAAGGATTTATTATTATTTGTCCGTGAAATACATTTTAAGGTTTATTGGAAGAAATAGATTTTCTTTACTAAATGTCTTATTTAGGTTAGTTTTAAAATTTATCCATATTTCCTCAGTATGCGCAAAGCCTAGTGGAAAGACCCAGAGGCTTCTAAATTGCAAGGAAGATTAGCCAGTCATCAAGGATTTCTCCCAAGGAAAGGTAAGGTCTAGGTGGGATGACAGAGACACTGCACTCTGGGGTATAGCTCATCTGAGACTAAAGTCCTGCTGGATCCTCAGGATGAGCATGGACAGAAATTGTTGATATCCAGCCCTTTCTTAAACCTATTTCTTCTGATATGTTATACAACTTAACCATGTGACATGGCCCAGTCAGCTGAAGCACAAGATAGTCAATTTTTCCAGACATGTGCCTGACTTTATTTCTGCATCAGTAGCTGAATCAACTCTGAGCATTCATATTGCAGCTGAAAACGCCACATCCTCTGGGCCTAAACCTATTGTTTTAAAGCTATATGGAGTGGATGTACTCATTCCATAGACAGTACATCTACGTGACCACACCCTTAGGTTACAGCATTACACGTGTGTTTCACGCTACCCGGATATGCTGACTTATCTCTGCCCATCTTCAACCCCAACTGACAGCTGATGTTATCAACTCCCAGTCCCTCCTCCTTGGGAAAAGAAAGAAAATGGATTAAGGTGTTCCCTTTGGTGTGTTCCCTTTCGTGGTATAATCATTGATGATTCTTTACTTAGTGAAGAAGAATTAAGACTTTGGGCCCGGGGGGCAAGACACACCCTATAGAAGCATGGTTTTATACCAGCTGAATGACTGTTACTGAACATGAAGTCATGATAATCAGAGTTGAGTCAAGCTTGAGAAGGCTTTTGCTATATGCCCTAGAGTAGAATTCTCACAGCTGAAGCTCTCAAAGAGACTGGCAAGCTTACCATTGATAAGGTTGTCTTCCAAATTTCTTAGAATAAAATTTAACTGTTAGAGTTTTCATTCATCACTTCCTCATTCATTAAACAAAGTAGTTTTGAGTATATTGCAGCCTAATTTTGCTAACTGAGGTTGTTGGCGTATTTCTCAGGGAGGAAGTGAAGTTAGGTTTAGGTGTAAAACTGGGCCAGGGCCCCTAGGCAAAAAATTTCAGTAATAAGTGCCAGGACATGAAACTGAGTCCCCCTAAAACCAAGTTCACCTGTGAGTTTATGATTAATCTCTCTATCCAAAACTTTATTCACTTTCTTGTCTGACCCCTGTGACCATCAGGATTGAGGAGTATCAAAAGAAAAGGGGGATTGAAACCAAGCAGAACGCTGCAGGACCTTCCTGGTACAAAACCGCTCCATATTCCCCATTTGTTGTTTGTAGAAAAAGGTTTTAGTCTCCTAGGCCTTCCCTGAGTTACAAAGAGCAGACTCAAGCAGTTAATGATTAAAACAGTAGAGTCACAGGACTCCTAGATCTCCCTGAAGGGATATAGGTAACAATCTGATGCATATCTTTGAAATGTTCTGCAGAAACTAGGACCCCCGAGGAGGATGGTGTCTAGTAGTCTAGTGTCACTCCAAGACGCTGCTCCTATTTTCAGCAGGCAAACATTCATTAAGTGTCCCCTAGTTCATTCTTAAGCCTAGTTGAAGGAGCGAGACAGGCAGGACCCCTCAGCCCATTAACAATTACGAAGTTGTGCTCTATCAGCTTTATATGACTGAACAGGAGGGCTTGGCAAAGTCCTACCCAACCTTCTAAATGCAGCTGAAATGCCACAGTTTGTTGAATTCAGCTAGAGCTCAGTTAGAATTGAAGGCTCCCTCTTCTGAACTTGCAAACACATTACTTTTATTTTTCTTACAGTATTTCTATTTCTTACTAACTTGTAAAAGTACTGAGGGTTGGGACCATTTCTAGTGGCTAGTGCTACAGCTTTTGTATAGAAAGTTCTGAATAAATGTTAGTCACATTGAATTGAAGGCTGACCCCCATATGGAACTGTGGGTTTTCACATCACACAGGTTCTATAACACAACAATTGTGCCAATGTTTCTAAATGAGCAAATGCTCTAACAGAAATTGTGTCCTGAGCAGTTTCATCTTTGACACATTTAACATTAAACTTCTGGTGTGACTGTGAATACACTTGATTTCAACAGACTGTCACACTGTCCTAGGATGTTTGTTTCCATATCTCTTTCACTAGGCAATACTGGAGTGTAGGGTCACATTTACTTATCCCTTTTCATTGACAATTCTTTATTATCTCTCTATCTCCAATACCAAGTGCTGCTATAGCATGTGTAAGTACACAGTACGTAATTTATAACTGCACTGAGTTTTACTGATACTTCTGATTGAAGTAATTCACTCCTCAAATCCTTGCTATTTGACTTCAACCAAAAGCACCATCATACTATGGAGACTGTGTTTCAGGTCACCTGGACAGCTGTTTTCCTAGTTGCCATGCCCAGAGTCTTTATATCTAGTGTCTTTGACTTTTTTTGGGGGGTGGAAGCATTTGACACTGCTGACATCCTCCCCAATTTTGAAGGTCATGGCACCCAGGGCTTCTGTGAGAATGTGCTTAACCGGTGCTTCTCTTAGCTCTATTCTGTGATTTTTCCCCGTTTCCATAAATGTTCCCTAAGTTTCTCTTGTCAGCTCTTTTTCCTTTCTCCTTGCATTCTTGCCTTTGGCTGCCTGATGCACTTCCAGAGTTTCCCTGAAAAGATGCAACCTTGTAAACATGTATCTCTACCCTGAACTTGATCCGAATTTCCAGTTTCTGCTAGACCTCTCTATTCAAACATCTTGCTGGTAAACCAAACTTCACAAAGCAAAGGCATGCATGACTGGCCCCAGTTTGCCTCTCTGACATCGTTCACCTCTTATCATTTATCTCATTTATTCACTGCCTTTCAGATACACTGATGCCTTTCTGTTCTTCAAACATATAGAGTTCATTTCTTCCTCAGGGTCTTTGCAATTGCTCTTCCTTTCTGGAGCCCACTTCCCCTGGTTCTTCACACAGCTGGCTCCATCTTACCCCCTACCAGTCCCAGCCTGGCTGCCCTCTCCCACAGCAGTCTGTTCTGTTTCCTCCGTGGGGCTCATCACTCTGAATGTATCACTTGTTTGTTTAGAATATAGGTTCTGTGAAAACAGACTGACTATCTCTGTCACATTGTAGACTTAGCACAGGGCCAGGCACACATTAAACATTCCATGAGTGAACTGTGCATTAGGAAATCTGGGGTTTTGTCTTAGATCTTTTATTGACCAGCTGTGTGCTCTTGGGCAGTTCATTTTCCTCCTTGGACAGCAGTTTTCTCCATCTATAAAAGAGCGAGCACTTTCCAACTATTTTCCATGCATCATCTAAGATGCTCACTTAGGTATGTGTCAAGAGTGGGGACGTAATAAGAGCAGGGTTGAGTGGGAAGGCTCTGGGACCCTCCTACCCACTCCTACCTCAACAAGAATATTTTTACTTTTATTTTGCTTGACATATTGGTCTTCCACTTATGATTTCATTTAAAGAAATATGTCCACATTAAAATTAAAAGTATAAACTTTTAAAATGTCTGATTCTGATCATAGCAAGGCAACTTCTGTCTTGAATGATGACTATGTCCTAAGCAGAATTCATCTCTCCTGTCCTCCCACAAACCGCTTTGAATTTCCTATTACTATTTTTGGAATTGTCACACAAATTCAAAACTTCAGAGTTATTTTTGACAGTTCCTTCTTCCTCCCCTCCTCTATCCAATCTGGTGCCTAATTATTCTAAATGCCTTCCTCATCAATTTTTCATTTCCATTCTCCAAGGATGGAAAGGAGGTCCTGCCTAAGCCCTAGGTCAGGATCTGGTAACCTTTTACTTGGACCCTTACAGTAGCCTCCACACTGCTCTCCCTGCAACCTGTGCTGGCAATTCTTTCCCCACAAATTACTAACAGATTTTTCTAAATAATATTCTAATAGTTAGTCTTTCTTCAAAATCTTCAGTGGCTTTTTATTGCCTATAAAATGAATCCAAAAGACTTACCTTGGAGCCTCTCCTGGACACAGCCCTATTTGAGTCTACCGTGTCCACAGTCTTCTTCTCACAGTTCCATACACAGGGGTTACTGTTCTCTGTGACATAGGATCCCACTCTCCTGGCCAACGCATCTGGCCAGACATCTACAGTCTGGGCAGTGGCCTCTAGGTCAACCTGGCAAAAGAACCTTGTCTAATAGGTGTTCTAAACTGGATGGCAGTTGACTGACCAATCGATACTTACTCCTGGGAAATTTAAATGCAAGATTTGAGAGAATCTGCAGATATTAGGTTGGAAAAGAGTGAAGAGAAAGATAGAGAAGAGGCACTGGGCAGAAGTCAAGAGGCAGGAAAAGTTGTGAATGGGAAGAGACCATCATGCAGAGAGCAAAGTTCCTTGACAGCAAGCGTAGAAGTGGAAATGGAGATAGAAAGTGACTGATCCACCTGATGGATGCCTGTTGGATATACTACCTCCTCCATGAAGTCTCACCTTGTCACGCTAGGCAAAGTCATCTGCCTTCTGAACCCAGCACTTAGCCCCTTTATTTTGGCCTTATTGCACTTTGTATCTCTCTCAGGGCTCTTTGAGTGTGAGAAATATAGAACTCAACTCTGGCTAAGGATTCTGGGTAGTTCACAGAATTGAAAGAAAAGCTAAACTCCTAGATATCAGAAAGGACAGATTCCAGCCCAGTCCTGATATCTCAAGAGGAGGAATCCAGACTTTCTCTGGGCAGTTCCATTGAAATGATTCTACTTCACTGCTTCCATTTTATGTCAGTCCACTCAAGAGTCAGTTTTCAGGAAGAGAGAGTTGTGTTCTCTCAGCTCAAGACCGCTGGCCACCCTTGGTAGGGGCGAGTGGCAATGGGCCTGAACTGGACTGACAGTTCCACAGCACAATCATCCCGTGGGATAGAGAAGAGAGAATCAAAGTAAAGGAGGATGCTTTTTACTAAAAGAAAGAAGAGAGAATATTGTGCAGGCAAACAAACAAAACAAAACCAAAACAGATGTGCAGTACACACCCTCCTCTATTTTACAATTATTTGCAGAGTTGTCTTTGTCACCTACTTAAATGGGGCAAGTAATACATTTTCCTCTTCCAGGCAGGGTCCATTCATTAATTTTATTTGATCCTTTAATAATCAGAATATTATTATCAATGTCTAACATTTATTGAGCAAACACAGTGATATTGTGTTGAGTGTCTTATATGCATTATCTCATCTGATTTTCTCAGCAGATGTATACAGTAGTTGTCTTATTAAACTCACTTTACAGACAAGAAAACCATGACTTGAAGAGGTTAAGAACTTTCCTAAAAACACAGCCTGTAAGAAATAGAAAAGGCTTTGAAACTCGGTTTGTGTGACCCCAAAACTCAGGCTTTTAACCACTCTGATATATTGACTCCACATTATATGAGATGATTGATGCATATTTTAACTAATTAATTAATTAATTGATGGCTGCGTTGGGTCTTTGTTGTTGTGCTTGGGCTTTCTCTAGTTGTGGTGAGCGGAGGCTACTCTTCCTTGCAGTGCGTGGGCTTCTCATTGTGGTGACTTCTCTTGTTGCAAAGCACCAACTCTAGTATGCGGGCTTCAGTAGTTGTGGCTCACAGGCTCTAGAGCACAGGCTCAATAGTTGTTGTACACTCAGTAGTTATTTGCTCCGTGGCATGTGGGATCTTCCCAAACCAGGGCTCGAACCCGTAAACCCTGCTTTGGTAGGTGGATTCTTAACCCCTGTGACACCAGGGAAGTCCTGATGCATATTTTTAATAAAAGTATTTTTCCATGCTTGTACAAAATATCTTTTAATAATTTATGCAGCCCAGGACACAGCACCTCAATCTAAGACTTAAAAAAAGCTGGAAAAGACTTAGAGAAAAGCTATTGAGAGGCAGCATGGTAATGAAGAAATGGCTGATGAATGAAAGTCTCAAAAATCTTATGACTGTCATGTGAAAAACTCCAAAGTACCTGGTCAGGTAAGCCCAGTGTCCACGGACTAAGCGACAGCCAATGTAGGGAAAAATAAATGAGACTTTCTATGAGGACTTCTTGTAGACTGAAAGATTCTAAGTAAAGAGAAGACTTGGTTATTTTTACTCTAACCTATAGAAAATATTGAAATGTAAGAAGTAAAACCAACAAGTTTTAAATAAATTTATAGTTTACACAAAGGCTAAGGTGTTCCCTGGCTGCCCCTAGTCTTGTAGGCTGAGGTTGGTGGAGTTCTCTAGCACTCCCCTGGATACTGCTGACTGGGCTGGAGAGAATTTTAACTTGCCTCACTTTGGTAATCCTCATGTTTTTAGAATGTGACTTCTCTGCAGAGAAGTGAAACTACAGGTACACCTTGTTTTATTTTGCTTCGCAGATATTATGTTTTTCACAAATTGAAGATTTGTGGCAGCCCTGCATTAAGCAAGTCTTTCAGCATCATTTGTACAACAGCATTTGCTCACTTCATGTCTCTGTGCCACATTTGGGTAATTCTTGCAATATTTCAGACTTTTTCATTATTTTCATATTTGTTATTGTGATCTGTGATCAGTGATCTTTTATGTCACTGCTATGACTCGCTGAAGGCCCAGATGATGGTTAGCATTTTTTAGCAATAAAATATTTTAAAATTAAGTATGTACATTGTTTTCTCAGACATAATGCTATTGCACACTTAAGAGACTACAGTATAGTGTAAGCATAACTTTTATATGCACTGGGAGACTAAAAAATTTGTGTGGCTCACTTTATTGCAGTGGTCTGGAACCGCACCCACAATTATTTCTGAGGTATATATCCATACCAGGCGTTTCAAGCTAGCTACTGCTGGACACATCCATTGTAGGGACAAATTTGTTTCAAAGAGATCTCAAGTGAGTCATTCGTGTTCCTAGAATGCAGGCCTGGGGACAGGAAGAAGACATCATGGGCAAAACTGGTCTGAAATGAATGGAATCCAAATACTTTTGGAAATCCAAGTGACCAAGTCCTGTGCACTGGCCATCAAAACAAAGAGTCATGGTCTTACACTGGAGACAAAAGTCATCTAGTAGTCAGTGGCTTTTGTTCCTGGAGGAGAGAGAGAGATCTGGTCAATTCCTCCTTATTTAGCAATGTGTCACTCCCTTGCATAAAACCCAGCAATGGTTCCAGTTAGCTCTCAGGAAATAATCCAGCTGCTCAGTGTGGCTTACAGACATCACCTCGTCTGACCCCATGCCCCCACCTGACCCTCTAGCCTTGTCTCTCATTTCTGTGACCCTCCATTCCCTTATGTCCCCTCCCACCTTTCCACTGCCCTCCCTGATTCAACCATCATTCTTTCAGTTCCTTGAAGACACCAAACCCTTTTTCCTTTCTGGCCTTAGAATATGTGTTTACTTCCTCTTCAACTTTCAGATCTAATTTTAAATGTCTGGGAAGCCATCTGGGAAGCCTCCCCTGACCCTAGGTCTGGGTTAAGGACATGAGCCTCCTTTTTGCATTATAATTGTGTGTTGTTTTTTTTTTTCTGTATTCTCCCCTAAGACTCTAAGCCCAGTTATGGCAGGAAATGAAAGCCTTATTCATATATATATATATACACACACACACATACATATATATACACTTATATATGCATATATATATATATATACACACGTGTATACACACACATACATATTATACACACACAAACTGAGAGGAAAGAGGTAATGAGGTAATGTGACTTATCTTACACCTCACGATCTAGTTCCCTGCAGTTATGTTCATTCAAATACTGAGCACAAGAAAACACTGGGTTACACGATAGTGGGAGTTCCTGGTGAGGATACCTTTGCCTGCAGACATGAGGAAGATAGGCAGAAGCTCCACAGGCACACAGCCAGTGCCACCCTTTAAGCAGGGCAAGAAGGGCCCCCAAACTGGGCCCCATACTTTAGAGTGTCTTGCATATTAAAAACTCTAAATAAAGCCTCTTTTTTCCCTGTTTTATATCTTAAGAAGGTTTTCTTGAAATTTTGCTACCACCCTGAGTGAACGATATTATGGGAGGAGGATGCACAAGTTGCATTGGCCGTTCAAGTCAGTACAGGCAAGACTGAGGGTGTGGCAGTGTATATATGTGAGTGATGGGAGGGTCAGGTGAGAAGGATGTCTCCCCCAAATCACATGAAGTGGGTGTCTTTGCAGGTGAAGCTCCCCAGACATCTTTTCTCCTTTGCTCCTCTGGGGAGGTGCCTAGAACTACCTGGAAATCTTGAATCAGAAAAGTGAAGCATTGGGGAGGGCGCTTGATGAGGAAGTTCTGGCAAGAGCCCAGCTTCTGTCCTGCCCCAGAAGATGTGCACTATCAGGTTCACAGGCTGCTGAGGGATGGGGGCTGGATGGGGGGTGGAGGTGGAGAGAGTGTGGGGAGAGGTGCGAGCCCACAGCTTCTTTGGCCTCTAGTCTAAATATTTAGACATGTAGTAAGTAGATCTCTACTTGGATCCTTCCTCCTTGGTCCCCCACCAATATTTGGAGTAGACCTGTGCACAGTCTTGCTTCATTAGCTATGAAGGCTCTTGTGTGCTTCTCCTTGGAAGGGGGCATGGTTACTCCTTACTTTAACTTTCTATTCAAGGAGTCACTCAACTTTTAATGTGTGCTTATATTGATTCCTCTTCTGTCTGACCCAACTGGTTGACCAGTCACTACTTGGTATGGAGACTCTCTGTTGAGCAGACCTTTTATGTCCATGTCTCAGAGACCATCTGCCAACACATAAGTGTCTTGGGTGAGGCATCCCTCTCTGAGCTAATCATCTGTTGGCCACAGAGACAGGTCACATTTTACACAGAAGTGTGGTGATTTGAGGATGAGGAAACCACTTGGCATTGGCTCTGAAGAAGCTGTGAGCAGAGTAGGCACTCAGAGCTCCATGCCCTGTACATGCTCTTTCCCATATCCCACACTGCTACCCAGATCACTGAATGCTACTTATTTTAAATTTAATTTTATTTTTTATACAGCAGGTTCTTATTAATTACCTGTTTTATACATATTAGTGTATATATGTCAATCCTAATCTCCCAATTCATCCCACCACCACCACTCCTGCTGTTTTCCCCCCTTGGTGTCCATACATTTGTTCTCTACATCTGTCTCTATTTCTGCTTTGCAAACCGGTTCATCTGTACCATTTTCCTAGACCGAATGTTACTTTTGTACTAATTTTTAAGTCATTTATGCAGTTATTCTCATTCCCACCTAAACTACGCCAACTACAAAAATGTGTGAGAATCTAAATTAAATCATCCTGACTCTTCTGCAAAAGACAAAGAGAAAATAAGAACTCTTCAAACTTCAGTGCATGACTTAGAGTTTTTCAAGTTATTTAGAAAGATGTGGTCAGTTCTTTCACTGTAAATTTACCCTGGTTTCAGAAATGTGTTGTATGTCTGGGAATGGTTTCATTTCCTCTACAAAGGTCACTAATAGTTGTCATAAAATTAAGACTGGGAAAAAAAGAAGCTGCGTCTATATTTAGAAAACAGATCAATTCCTTTCCATTACACAACAGTTTGGGCAATTTTAGTGACTATTTTTGCATAATTTATACACAAGTTTAGTTACAGAATTTATATAATCTACTCATTAAGCTGGCCCAAACACTATGTAGTCCAGTATTTTGGTCACATATACTTAACCATCCCTCATAATGTTATGTGGCTCCTACCACTCTGAGTGTTGTGCTCTCCTTAAAAGTAAACCAGTAAGTTGACCTCAGTCTCCCTTCATGCCTGACATTGGCTCTTTACTGGCCTTCCCTCTCCATAAGTGCAGCAGGCGTGGATAAAGGGCGCCCTCAGGACCCTTTCGAGTTGTGGGTCCTGGCACCCACACCCAGCCCTAGAAAATGTGAACGTGGATGTCACTGGCTTCTCCACAGATGAACTGTCTCAAAGTCTTTGTCCCATCCTGGGAAAAGAGGAGGAAATAGATGAGAAAAGGTGAAATTTAAGTCTACTACCCCAAAGAATGCAAGTTCTCAGAATCAAGGAGAGCTTCAAGCATGGATTCTCAACTCTGATTATTCATTGGAGCTAATCACCATGTTTAAAAGACTCACACTCTACCATCAACCTGAGAATTCTAATGCCAAAGTCATGGGTAGGGATTGGCATATGTACAGGTTTCTAACAGTAATTTTGATGCTTAAGCAGGATTCAAAACCAGTGCTTTGAATGAGAGGTTTACAATTTGCTTTTATTTCCCCCTCCACAAATGAGCAAGAGATTCATTTCACCGAATGACAGACTGCACACATTGGTGCTATTCCAGTTTTGGGAGGAGAAAAGTTGGGTTCCAATAATAATCTCCTCAATCCTCCATAGGCCTTAAAAGAAGAGTGTACAGAATCATCTAAGCAAAATCACACAGCAAGAAAGTCTGTCTGACTTTGGATATTTACTTCCATTTCAACGTGTTTGTGATTCAATATGGCTTCCGTTTCTCAGGTGTTGAGTTTGATTTGGGGGAACATCATTATCAGGTATCCTTCGTACACTATTACATGAGGGATTACAACCAAATTCTTGAAAAAGTCAAAAAAAATGGAATATTACTCAACAACTAAAAAAACAAACCACTTTTAAAAAAAAAAAGTATTTATTTATTTATTTTTATTTTTTGGCTGTGTTGGGCCTTCGTTTCTGTGCGAGGACTTTCTCTAGTTGCGGCAAACGGGGGTCACTCTTCATCGTGGTGCACGGGCTTCTCACTTATCGCGGCCTCACTTGTTGCAGAGCACAGGTTCCAGACGCGCAGGCTCAGTAGTTGTGGCTCACGGGCCCAGTTGCTCCGTGGCATGTGGGATCCTCCCAGACCAGTGCTCGAACCCGTGTCCCCTGCATTGGCAGGCAGATTCTCAACCTCTGCGCCACCAGGGAAGCCCACAAACCACTTTTGATACATGTAACAAAATGGATAAATCTTAAAAAGTGAGAGAAGGCAAAAGGTACTGCATGATTCATTTCTACAATATTTTAGAAAAAACCAAAAACACAGGGATACAAATCAGCTCCATGGTTACCAGGGACTGAGTGTGGGAGAGGGGGGTTTTATGCAAAAGAGGAAAAGAACTTTCTTGAGGTAATAGAAATAGTTTATGTCTTTTTTTCTAATACATTATGTTTATTAGAGGACAATATGACCCAGACTTTTTATCTATCTATCTATCATCTATCTATCTATCTATCTATATCTATCTATCTATCTATCATCTATCTATTTACATCTTTATTAGAGTATAATTGCCTTACATTGTTGTGTTAGTTGCTGCTGTATAACAAAGTGAATCAGCTATACGTATACATATATCCCCATAACCCCTCCCTCTTGCGTCTCCCTCCCACTCTCCATATCCCACCCTTCTAAGTGGTCACAAAACACCAAGCTGATCTCCCTGTGCTATGTGGCTGCTTCCCACTAGCTTTCTATTTTACATTTCGTTATATATATATGTCAATGCCACTCTCCAACTTTGTTTCAGCTCAGCTTACCCTTCCCCCTCCCCATGTCCTCAAGTCCATTCTCTACACATGCATCTTTATTCCTGTCCTGCCCCTAGGTACTTCAAAACCATTTTTTTTCTTTTAGATTCCATATATATGTGTTAGCATACGGTATTTATTTTTCTCTTTCTGACTTACTTCACTCTGTATGACAGACTCTAACTCCATCCACCTCCCGACAAATAACTCAATTTCTTTTATTTTTATGGCTGACTAATATTCCATTGTATATATGTGCCACATCTTCTTTATCCATTCATCTATAGATGGGCACTTAGGTTGCTTCCATGTCCTGGCTACTGTAAATTGTGCTGCAATGAGCATTGTGGTACATGACTCTTTTTGAATTATGGTTTTCTCAGGGTATATGCCCAGTAATGGGACTGCTGGGTCATATGGTAGTTCTATTGTTAGTTATTAAGGAAACTCCATACTGTTCTCCATAGTGGCTGTATCAATTTACAGTCCCATCAACAGTGCAAGAGGGTACTCTTTCCACCACACCCTCTCCAGCATTTATTGTTTGTAGATTTTTTGATGATGGCCATTGTGACTGGTGTGAGGTGATACCTTATTGTAGTTTTGCTTTGCATTTCTCTAATTATTAGTGATGTTGAGCAGCCTTTCATGTGTTTGTTGGCAATCTGTATATCTTCTGTGGAGAAATGTCTATTTAGGTCTTCTGCCCATTTTTGGATTGGGTTGTTTGTTTTTTTGATGTTGAGCTGCATGAGCTGCTTATATATTTTGGAGATTAATCCTTTGTCAGTTGTTTCATATGCAAATATTTTCTCGCGTTCTGAGGGTTGTCTTTTCGTCTTGTTTATGGTTTCCTTTGCTGTGGAAAAGCTTTTAAGTTTCATTAGGTCCCCTTTGTTTATTTTTGTTTTTATTTCCATTTCTCCAGGAGGTGGGTCAAAAAGGATCTTGCTGTGATTTATGTCATAGAGTGTTCTGCCTATGTTATACTCTAAGAGTTTATAGTGTCTGGCCTTACACTTAGGTCTTTAATCCATTTTGAGTTTATTTTTGTGTATGGTGTTAGGGAGTGTTCTAATTTCATTTGTTCACATGTAGCTATCCAGTTTTCCCAGAAGCACTTGTTGAAGAATGGTCTTTTCTCCACTGTATACTCTGGCCTCCTTTATAAAAGAAAAGATGACTGTATGTTTGTGGGTTTATCTCTGAGCTTTCTATCCTGTTCCATTGATCTATATTTCTGTTTTTGTGCCAGTACCATACTGTCTTGATTACTGTAGTTTTGTAGTATAGTCTGAAGTCCGGGAACCTGATTCTTCCAGCTCGGTTTATTTTTCTCAAGATTGCTTCAGCTATTCGGGGTCTTTTGTGTTTTCACACAAATTGTGAAATTTTTTGTTCTAGTTCTTTGAAACATGCCATTGGTAGCTTGATAGGGATTGCATTGAAGGTGTACATTGCTTTGGGTAGAATAGTCATTTTCACAATGTTGATTCTTCTAATCCAAGAACATGGTATATCTCTCCATCTCTTTGTATCATCTTTAATTACTTTCATCAGTGTCTTATAGTTTTCTGCATACAGTTCTTTTGTCTCCTTAAGTAGGTTTATTCCTAGATATTTTATTCTTTTTGTTGCAATGGTAAGTGGGAGAGTTTCCTTAATTTCTCTTTCAGATTTTTCATCCTTAGTGTATAGAAATGTAAAAGATTTCTGTGCATTAATTTTGTATCCTACTGCTTTACCAAATTCATTGATTATTTCTAGTAGTTTTCTGGTAGCATCTTTAGGATTCTCTATGTATAGTATCATGTCATCTGCAAACAGTGACAGCTTTATTTCTTCTTTTCTGATTTGGATTCCTTTTATTTCTTTTTCATCCCTGATTGCTGTGGCTAAAACTTCCAAAACTATGTTGAATAATAGAGGTGAGAGTGAACAACCTTGTCTTGTTCCTGACCTTAGAGGAAATGGTTTCAGTTTTTCACCATTGAAAATGATGTTGGCTGTGGGTTTGTCATATATGGCCTTTATTATTTTTAAGTAAGTTCCCTCTATACCTACTTTCTGGAGGGTTTTTAAGATAAATGGGTGTTGAATTTTGTCAAAAGCTTTTTCTGCATCTATTGAGATGATCATATGGTTTTTATTCTTCAATTTGTTAACATGGTTTATCACATTGATTGATTTGTGTGTATTGAAGAATCCTTGCATTCCTGGGATAAACCCCACTTGGTCATGGTGTGTGATCCTTTTCATGTGCTGCTGGATTCTGGTTGCTAGTATTTTGTTGAGGATTTTTCATCTATGTTCATCAGTGATATTGGCCTGTAGTTTTCTTTCTTTGTGACATCTTTGTCTGGTTTTGGTATCGGGGTGATGGTGGCCTCGTAGAATGAGCTAGGGAGTGTTCCTCCCTCTGCTATATTTTGGAAGAGTTTGAGAAGGATAGATATTAGCTCTTCTCTAAATGTTTGATAGAATTCACCTGTGAAACCATCTGGTTCTGTGCTTTTGTTTGTTGGAAGATTTTGAATCACAGTCTCAATTTCAGTGCTTTTTATTTGTCTGTTTATATTTTCTATTTATTCCTGGTTCATTCTCAGAAGGTTGTGCTTTTCTAAGAATTTGCCCATTTCTTCCATGTTGTCCATTTTATTGGCATAGAGTTGCTTGTAGTAATCTGTCATGGTCCTCTGTATTTCTTCAGTACCAGTTGTTACTTCTCCTTTTTCATGTCTAATTCTATTGATTTGAATCTTCTCCCTTTTTTTCTTGATGACTCTGGCTAATGGTTTATCAATTTTGTTTATCTTCTCAAAGAACCACCTTTTAGCTTTATTGATCTTTGCTATTGTTTCCTTCATTTCTTTTTCATTTATTTCTGATCTGATGTTTATGATTTCTATCCTTCTGCTAACTTTGGGGTTTTTTTGTTCTTCTTTCTCTAATTGCTTTAGGTGTAAGGTTAGGTTGTTTATTTGAGATATTTCTTGTTTCTTGAGGTAGGATTTTATTGCTATAAACTTCCCTCTTAGAACTGCTTTTGCTGCATCCCATAGGTTTTGGGTCATCGTGGTTTCATTGTCATTTGTTTCTAGGTTTTTTTCAATTTCCTCTTTGATTTCTTCATGATCTCTTGGTTATTTACTAGCATATTGTTTAGCTTCCATGTGTTTGTATTTTTCACAATTTTTTTCCTGTAATTGATTTCTAATGTCATAATGTTGTGGTTAGAAAAGATGGTTGATATGATTTCAGTTTTCTTAAATTTACCGAGGCTTAATCTGTGACCCAAGATGTGATCTATCCTGGAGAATGTTCTGGGTGCACTTGAGAAGAAAGTATATTCTGCTGCTTTTGGGTGGAATATCCTATATATATCAATTAAATCTATCTGGTCTATTGTGTCATTTAAACCTTGTGTTTCCTTGTTTCTTTTCTGTCTGATGATCTGTCCATTGGTGTAAGTGGGGTGTTAAAATCCCTAATATAGTTGTGTTACTGTCTATTTCCCCTTTTATGGCTGTTAGCATTTGCCTTATGTATTGAGGTGCTCTGATGTTGGGTGTATAAATATTTACAATTGTCATACCTTCTTCTTGGATTGACCCCTTGATCATTATGTAGTGTCCTTCTTTGTGTCTTGTAATAGTCTTTATTTTAAAGTCTATTTTGTCTGATATGAGAATTGCTACTCCAGCTTTCTTTTGATTTCCATTTGCATGGAATTTGTTTTGCCATTCCCTCACTTTCAGTCTGTACGTGTCCCTAGGTCTGAAGTGGGACTCTTGTGGACAGCATACATATGGGTCTTGTTTTTGTGTCCATTCAGCCAGTCTATTGGAGCATTTAATCCATTTACATTTAAGGTAACTATCAATATGTATGTTCCTATTACCATTTTCTTAATTGCTTTGGATTTGTTATTGTAGGTCTTTTCCTTCTCTTGTGTTTTCTGCCTAGAGAAGTTCCTTTAGCATTTGTTGTAAAGCTGGTTTGGTTGTGCTGAATTCTCTTAGCTTTTGCTTGTCTGTAAGGTTTTAATTTCTCCATTGAATCTAAATGAGATCCTTGCTGTGTAGAGTAATCTTGGTTGTAGGTTCTTCCCTTTCATCACTTTAAATATGTCCTGCCACTCCCTTTTGGCTTGTGGAGTTTCTGCTGAAAGATCAGTTTTAAACCTTATGGGGATTCCCTTGTATATTATTTGTTGCTTTTCCCTTGTTGCTTTTAATATTTTTTCTTTGTATTTAATTTCTGATAGTTTGATTAAATGTGTTTTGGCATGTTTCTCCTTGGATTTATCCTGTATGGGACTCTCTGTGCTTCCTGGACTTGATTAATTATTTCCTTTCCCATATTAGGGAAGTTTTCAGCTATAATCTCTTCAAATATTTTCTCAGTCCCTTTCTTTCTCTCTTCTTCTTCTGGGACCCCTATAATTCGAATGTTGGTGTGTTTAATGTTGTCCCAGAGGTCTCTAAGACTGTCCTAAATTCTTTTCATTCTTTTTTCTTTATTCTGTTTTGCAGTAGTTATTTCCCCTATTTTATCTTCCAGGTCACTTATCCATTCTTCTGCCTCAGTTATTCCGCTATTGATTCTTTCTAGAGAATTTTTGAGTTCATTTATTGTGTTGTTCATCAGTGTTTCTTTGCTCTTTAGTTCTTCTCGGTCCTTGTTAATCGTGTCTTGTATTTTGTCTATTCTATTTCCAAGATTTTGGATCATCTTTACTATCATTACTCTGGATTCTTTTTCATGTAGACTGCCTATTTCCTCTTCATTTGTTTGGTCTGGTGGGTTTTTACCTTGCTCCTTCATCTGCTGTGTGTTTCTCTGTCTTCTCATTTTACTTAACTCACTGTGTTTGGGGTCTCCTTTTCACATGCTGCAGGTTCATAGTTCCTGATGTATTTGGTGTCTGCCCCCAGTGGGTGAGGTTGGTTCAGTGGGTTGTGTAGGCTTCCTGGTGGAGGAGGCTGGTGCCTGTGTTCTGGTGGATGAGGCTGGATATTGTCTTTCTGATGGACAGGGCCACGTCCGGTGTTGTGTTTTGGGGTGTCTGTGACCTTATTATGATTTTAGGCAGCCTCTCTGCTAATGGGTGGGGTTGTGTTCCTGTCTTGCTAGTTGTTTGGCATAGGGTGTCCAGCACTGTAGCTTGCTGGTTTTTGAGTGGAGCTGGGTCTTAGCGTTGAGATGGAGATCTCTATGAGAGGTTTTGGTTTAGCTCTTTGATATTACTTGTAGCCGGGAGGTCTCTGGTGGACCAATGTCCTGAACTTGGCTCTCCCACCTCAGAGGCTCAGGCCTGACACCCAGCCAGAGCACCAAGACCCTGTGAGGCACACGGCTCAGAAGAAAAGAGAGAGAAAAGGAAAGAAAGAAAGAAAAGAAAAGAAAGTTATTAAAATAAAAATTTAAAAAATTATTAAAAATAAAAAATTAAAAAGTATTTTTAAAAACAGAAAAAAAATAAAGAAAGAAAGAAGAGAGCAACCAATCCAAAAAACAAATCCACCAATAATAACAAACTCTAAAAACTATACTAAAAAACATAAAGTAAAAAGGGACAGAGAGAACCCTAGGACAAATGGTAAAAGCAAAGCTATACAGACAAAATCACACAAAGAAGCATACATATACACACTCACAAAAAGAGAAAAAGGAAAAAAATATGTATATCTATCTATTTAAAAAAAAAAGAAAAAGCAAGAGAGCAGCCTAATCAATAAACAATTCTACCAATGATAATAAACTCTAAATACTAAAGTAAGATAAACATGAAATCAGAAACAAATTAAATGCAGAAAGCACACCCCAAGTCTACAGTTGCTCCTGAAGTCCACCGCCTAAATTTTGGGGTGATTTGTTGTCTATTCCGGTATTCCACAGATGCAGGGTACATCAAGTTGATTGTGGAGATTTAATCTGCTGCTCCTGAGGCTGCTGGGAGAAATTTCCCTTTCTCTTCTTTGTTCTCACAGTTCCTGGGGTTTAGCTTTGGATTTGGCCCTGTCTCCGCATGTAGGTCACCTGACAGCATCTATTTTTTGCTGAGACAGGACAGTGTTAAAGTAGCAGCTGATTAGGTGACTCTGGCTCACTGAGGCCGGGGGGAGGGAGGGGTTCAGAATGCAGGGTGAGCCTGCGGTGGCAGAGGCCAGTGTGACATTGCAACAGCCTGAGGCTCACTGTGTGTTCTCCTGGGGAAGTTGTCCCTCGGTCATGGGACCCTGGCAGTGGTGGGCTGCACAGGCTCCCGGGAGGGGATGTGTGGAGAGTGGCTTGCACACAGGCTTCTTGGTGGCTGCAGCCACTGCCTTAGTGTTTCATGCGCATCTCTGGTGTCCGCACTGATAGCCACATCTTGCGCCCATCCCTAGAGCTCGTTTAGGCGATGTTCTTAATCCCCTTTCCTCACCCACCCTGAAACAATGGTCTCTTGCCTCTTAGGCAGTTCCAGAATTTTTCCCAGACTACCTCCCGGCTAGCTGTGGCACCCTAACCCTCTTCCACCTGTCGTCACACAGCCAACCCCAGTCCTCTCCCTGGGATCTGACCTCCAGATCCAAGGCCTCAGCTCCCAGCCCCCACCCACTCCTGCAGGTGAGCAAACAAACCTCTCAGACTGGTGAGTGCTTGTCGACAGCCATCCTCTGTGTGGGAATCTCTCCGCTTTGCCCTCTGCACCCCTGTTGCTGCGTTGTCCTTCATGGCTCTGAAGCTTCCCCCCACCACCCGCCGTCTCCATCAGTGAGCGGCTTCCTAATGTGTGGAAACTTTTCCTCCTTCACAGCTCCCTCCCAGAGGTGCAGGTCCTGTCCCTATTCTTTTGTCTCTGTTTTTTTCTTTTTTCTTTTGCCCTACCCAGGAACGTGGTGAGTTTCTTGCCTTTTGGGAAGTCTGAGGTCTTCTGCCAGCGTTCAGTAGGTGTTCTGTAGGAGTTGTTCCACATGTAGATGTATTTCTGATGTATTTGTGGGGAGGAAGGTGATCATGTCTTACTCCTCCACCATCTTGAAGGTCCCTCTCCTTTCCACCACTTTAAATATGTCCTGCCACTCCCTTCTGGCTTGCAGAGTTTCTGCTGAAAGATCAGCTGTTAACCTTATGGGGATTCCCTTGTATGTTATTTGTTGCTTTTCCCTTGATGCTTTTAATATTTTTTATTTGTATTTAATTTTTGATATTTTGATTAATATGTGTCTTGGCATGTTTCTCCTTGGATTTATCCTGTATGGGACTCTCTGTGCTTCCTGGAGTTGATTGACTATTTCCCTTCCCATATTAGGGAAGTTTTCAGCTATAATCTCTTCAAGTATTTTCTCAGTCCCTCTCTTTTTCTCTTCTTCTGGGACCCCTATAATTCAAATGTTGGTATGTTTAATGTTGTCCCATAGGTCCCTGAGACTGTCCTCAATTCTTTTCATTCTTTTTTCTTTATTCTGCTCTGCAGTAGTTATTTCCACTATTTTATCTTCCAGGTCACTTTTCCATTCTTCTGCCTCAGTTATTCTGCTATTGATTCCTTCTAGAGAATTTTTAATTTCATTTATTGTGTTGTTCATCATTGTTTGTTTGCTCTTAATTCTTCTAGGACTTGTTAAATGTTTCTTGTATTTTCTCCATTCTATTTCCAAGATTTTGGATCATCTTTACTATCATTACTCTGAATTCTTTTTCAGGTGGACTGCCTATTTCCTCTTCATTTGTTTGGTCTGGTGGGTTTTTACCTTGCTCCTTCATCTTATGCATATTTCTCTGTGTTCTCATTTTGCTTAACTTACTGTGTTTGGGGTCTCCTGTTTGCAGGCTGTAGGTTCATAGTTCCCGTTGTTTTTGGCGTCTTCCCCCAGTGGGTAAGGTTGGTTCAGTGGATTGTGTAGGCTTCCTGGTGGAGGAGACTGGTGCCTGTGTTCTGGTGGATGAGTCTGAATCTTGTCTTTCTGTTGGGCAGGACCATGTCCTGTGGTGTGTTTTGGGGTGTCTGTGAACTTAGTATGATTTTAGGCAGCCTCTCTGCTAATGGGTGGGGTTGTGTTCCTGTCTTGCTAGTTGTTTGGCATGGGGTGTCCAGTCCTGGAACTTGCTTGACCCAGACTTTTGAAGTGATGCTTGGTTGTTACATGTAGCTTCAAAACTGGGATTTGGATTGTATTTCATACCAGGAGGAAGGGTTTGAAATACTCTGGATAGAATGGATAGATTCTGTCCCACAGGGAAAGAAAAAATATTGTTGTGGCAGTTAATATTTTTAAAGACAAAAATGTCCTATAGTGGGAAGAACATACACACACACAGGTGATAACCTAGTTAAAAAGTGGAACACAGGGAACTCTACTCAATATTCTGTAATAACCTATATGGGAAAAGAATCTGAAAAAGAATGGATATATGTATATGTATAACTGAATCATTTTGCTGTGTGTCTGAAACTAACACAACATTGTAAATCAACTATACTTCAATAAATATTTTTTTAAAATGGGAAATGAACTTGAATAGACATTTCTCCAAAGAAGACATACAAATAGCCAACAGATATTTGAAAAGAAGCTTACTAATAATCAATGAGTAATCAACATTATTAGTTGCTAGTGAAATGCAAATCAAAACTACAGTGAGACATCACATCACACCCATTAAGATGACAATTTTTATTGTAGAAAAAACATATAACATGCAATGAATTCTTTTAACAATTTTTTTAGTGTACTGTACTGTATTGTTAACTATATCTACATTGCTGTATAGCAGATTTTTAGAAATTTTTCATCCTGTGTAACTAAAACACCATACCCATTAAATAGAAACTCTTTATTTCCCCCTCACCCAAACCCCTGGAAACCACCATTGTATGTTCTCCTTCCGACTTCGATTTTTTTTTTTTTTTGGCTGTGTTGGGTCTTTGTTGTGGACTTTTCTCTAGTTGCAGTGAGCAGGGGCTACTCTTCACTGTGGTGCACGGACTTCTCATTGCAGTGGCTTCTCTTGTTGTGGCGCACAGGCTCTAGGCGCACAGGCTTCTGTAGTTGCGGCACGTGGGCTCAGTAGTTGTGGCACGCAGGCTCTAGAGTGCAGGCTCTGTAGTTTTGGTGAATGGGCTTAGTTGCTCCAAAGCATGTGGGATCTTCCCAGACCAGGGATTGAACCTGTGTCCCCTGTATTGGCAGGCGGATTCTTCACCACTGCACCACCAGGGAAGTCCCTTTGATTATTTTTGATACCTCATTTAAATGGTATCATACAATATTTGTCTTTCTGCAATTGGCTTATTCACATAGCATAATATCCTCAAGGTTCCTTCCTGTTGTAGTGTATGACAAGATTTTCTTCTTTTTAAGGCTAAATAAGATTCCATTTTATTTATATAGCATATTTTCTTTATCCATTCATTCTTTGATGAACATTTAGTATGTTTCTATCTCTTGGGTATTATGAATAATGCTGTAATGATCACAGGAGTGCAAATATCTCTTCAAGATCCTGTTTTCAATTCTTCTGGATAAATACCCTGAATTGGTATTGCTGGATCACATGATAGTTCTATTTTTATTTTTTTGAGGAACTTCCATACTGCTTTCTATAGTGGATGCATTATTCCTACCAACAGTGTACAGGATTTCTAATTTCTTCAAATCCTCACCACCTGTTACTTTCTGGGTTTTGTTTGTGTTTTTTGTTTCGTTTTTAATTGGGGAGTTTAATCATTTGCATTTAAAAGTAACTGTTGATAGAGAAGGACTTACCATTTGCCATTTTGCTAATTGTTGATCTGTCTTGTAGCTCTTTTTCCTTCTTTTCCTCTCTTGCTGCTTTCCTTTATGTTTCACTGATCTTTTTAGTGACATGCTTTGATTCTATTCTCATTTTCTTTTGTGTGCCTGCCATTGGTACATTCTTTGTGGTTGCCATGGGGTTTATATAAAACATTTTATAGTTATAGTAATCTGTTTTAAGGTGTTAACAACTTAACTTCAATGGCATACAAAAACTACATTTTTACATCACCCCCACTTTATGTTATTGATATCACAAATTACATCTTTCTGTATTGTGACTCCATTAATGTATTTTTATAGGTATAGTTATTTTTGATAGCTATAGTTATTTTATCTTATAGTATAGTTATAGTTATTTTATAGTATAGTTATAGTTTACTTCCTTCTCCAGATTTGGGAAGTTTTCAGCCATTTATTTTTCTTCAAATAAACTTTCTGCTCCTTTCTCTCTCTTTTCCTGGAATTCCCATAATGTTTATATTGGTCCTCATTATGATCTCCCGTAAGTGCCTTAGAATTTCCTTACACTTTTTCATTTATTTTTCTTTTTCTCTGACTGGATAACTTCAAATGACTTGTATTCAAGTTCACTGATTCTTCAGCTTGATCAAGTTTGCTGTTGAACAAGTCTAGTGGCATTTTCAATTCAGTTACTGTATTCTTCAGCTCCAGAATTTGTTTGATTTCTTTTTTATATTTCTATGCCTGTTGATATTCTCATTTTGTTCATAAATTGTTTTCCTGAGTTGAGTATCTTTATGACAGTTATTTTGAATTCTTTGTCAATTAATTCATATACCTCTGTTTCTTTAGGGTCAGTTTCTAGAGGTCTACTGTGTTCCTTTGATTGGGTCACATTTTCTTGTTTCTTCATGTGCCTTGTAAATTTGTATTAGGATCCACACATTAAAAAAAACCAGCCACTTCTCCTGGTATTTATGGACTGTTTTGTATAAGGAAAAGCCTTCACCAATCTGACCAGCTAGAGAGTCTGGGAACCTCTCAAACCTTCCCTGTAGATGTGTCTTCTTTGAATTTGCACATGTAAATTCGAATTAGATGGATTTGCTGCCTTCTTTTTTTCAGGAGCTAGTTATCTCTTGCTTCCTGGGGTCTGTCTGCAGTAGTGCAGGTTCTCTGGAGCTACCTCAAGCCACCAGCGTCTCTTTTGTTTTCAGTGGTCCCCAGGCTTCTGGAGTATGTCAGGTTCTGTAAGCACTGAGTCAGATGAAACAGAATCTAGTCCCTTGGGCAGTTCCCTGAAAAATCAGAATGTTAGATTCATGCTTCACTTCTCTTCCTTCCCCCCAGAAGAGAGACTGTCAAGTTGTATCAACCTCTGTCTGCTGTACTGTAGGTCTTCTGGAGAAATAGCATGCAGCTAAGGTCTCATTTGTTCTCAGAGGTCCCTATCCATCTGTGTTGCTTGGTCCCATCAGTGCTCCAAGACAGGTGAGATGGAAACCAGTACCTTAGGCAGGCCCCTGAAAACCTAGAGGATTGGACACATGTTCCAACACTTTCCCTTCCCAGGGAGAAGCCAGGAGTTGGGGCTTCCCTCCCACTTGGTTCTGCACTGAGCCAGTGGGAGAGCATATGGTGACTGAGTGCTCCAAACCATTGCTTTTGTTTTCAGCAGCCCCCAACTTAATGCCTTTTCCTGTCAGCACTTAGATTCAGGCAAGACAGAAACCAATTCCTTGGGCAGCTCTCTGAAAAGTCTGAACATTGGATTTAGTGTCTAGTCTTTTCCTTTTCTCCTGAAGGAGAAGCATGGAGCTAGGAATTTTCTCCCTATTCACTCAACTGAGCCAGGAGGAAGCACTATGGTAAGTGAGTGCCACGAATTTTGCTACTGACTTTGGTAAGGCTAGTTTTGCACTCACCTGAGATGCAGGAGCCTCTTAACTGGTTTCTGGATTTCTCAAAACCAGAATTGGTTCATGTATTATTGTTGAGTCAGTGTCCTAATAGGGAGAGGGAGAGTCTGGAGTTTCCTATTCTGCCATCTTGCTGACATCACTCCTCAAATGGTTTATATCTTGATTAGGGGGGGGTAGTTTGCATACATTTGCCAAAACTCACCAAAATATACATTTTACTGCATGCAAATTATACCTCAATATAATTATGTATGTAAATTATCCCTCAGAAAAACTGACTTTAAAATAAATTAATTTAAAAATTAATGCAACAAATTAAAAGAAAAAAACTCTATGGCCTAAACCGCTTCTAGATACTCTACTTCAATACTCAACAATTTATATACCATTAAATTCCATTTAGAACATAGATTTATATGGGTAAATTTTTCTGATATATGGTCTGTGCTTACTTTTACTGTTTGATTTTTTTCTTAGTTTCTATTCTCAAGACTGATTACTTTACTGATAATTTGTGTCAATTCTAATCAACTTTCAAGAGACTTGAAAGGCCAATTCGACTGTTTCTTTGAAGCCTTATACTACCCTCCCCAAATCTAATTACATTACTCATTTTCATTTTTAGTGGTTGATTGAACCTATCAGTGCCTAAAATAAACTATGCTTTCAATAAATTTTGTGTTCTTTAATCACATGTTTATGGCCATTGTTTTTCATGTTCTCAAAGCTCTATCCTTGGCCGAGTGCAAAAGAACCACATTAGAGTAGAACGTTGGTGGAGAGATCTCATCTCATCTATTTATATCTTACTGCATTTGCTTCTCTCTCCACAATTCTCATCCTAATAGTCTTGTGGAACAGTTTCCTCTTATTTCTCTACTTCCAATATCTTGGATGTTGCTCCTGGCTCTAGCCTCTGGCTCTGTTCTCTTGACTTTGTTATCTTGGTTCTCCTTACAACCACCATTACTATCTAGTCATGGGACCTCTCCCTCTGTCACCTCTCACCCATGATCCACTGTTATAAAAGGCAAGCTCCAATTGATATCCTGTGAACCCAGGCAGTGAGTGTGTTATTAAATCTCTAGGTTTATTATATTTGCTTCAAGCTGTTGTTGTTGCTGTTTTATTTTTATTAACAATAATTTATTATATATATTTATGTATAATATATTATTAAATATGTATTTAATGTATACTGTAATGATTTGTTATATTTACTATTTCTGTAATAATTTCATTTATTCTTATAACAAAATTTAATGTATTTCTTATAGAAAAAATATTACAGATATCGTTGAAACTCCACCTTCCACATAAGTCTAAGAGGTTTTTTTTGAAGTAAAAGTTGACTCATTTCTCCAGAGTGATACACACTTGACTGAAAATTACTTGGTAAAATTTGAGTAACTCCTAAAGAGTATGGATTTGAAATCAACCCAGGAGTCCTCCTTGTCTTGCTTCCTTTGAAGCATGCCTAGCAGAAAGCTTACTCTTTGCCTTCTCACTCACTCAATTCTGGAAAGCCTAATGCAACTCAAATTTTGCATAAATAAAGCTTCAGAATTCATTCCTTCTGTTATCCAACAAGACCTGGAGACTGATACCTTTACCTTATAAAAGCTGGCAGAGGATTTAGGGCTATTGAACCATATACTTTTGTGACCAGACTGATTTTCTTCTTCTTCTTCTTCATTCTTCCTCCTTTTGAGAAAACAGATTTTTTGTTTGTTTGTCTTATAGTATAATATTATATCAGTTCTACCTTGAGGCAAAATCAAAATTAGCAGGAGAAAGTTTTCTTTATCTTGTAAATTCTTCATCTGAAGAGATCCTAAAGCTAGAAAGATCTGACATGTTATTTCCAGAACAGTCAGAGAACTAAGCAGGAATTGATGGGGTAAGTAGGAGGGAGAGAGAAGGAGAAAAGTACCCAGGAGATGGAAGGGATTTGATGCCTTCTCTTCTGGAGGAAATTCCATTTAGACAGAAAGGGACTGGATAGGAAAGTGGAAGAAATATTCTGCATCAATGGTTTTCAAACTTTAATCTGCATCAGAAAAACCTGGAGAATTTATTAAAACCCAGATTGTTGGCCCCAATCTCAGAATTTCTGAAGTCTGATCTAGGGCCACTGGAGAATTAATATTTTAACAGACAGGTGAGGCCGGTGTTGCTGGTCTGGGAACCACATTTTGAGAACCACTGTTTTTCATCAACCTCAGTACTCTGGGTCTCTGCATAGATGACTTTTGTGTAGTGTCCTAAATCTCTATGACTCCCAGATATTATTGTCATAACTAAGGGGTTACACATTGCAGTAGAATCCCCAAAAATATTTTAACCTGTGCTCAAAAAACAAAACTCTTGGCATCTAATTTAAGCCATCTGAGCCTCAGCTCCCCTTTAGACTCACCTTTCCTTGGATCATTTTCCAGACATTTTTAGATGTTTAAAACTACAGTGAAACACCAGTATAACAGGCTGCTAGAATAGCTAAGATTTAAATGACTTGACAGTTCTGAGGGTTGGCAATGATTTGAAATAGGTTGGAATCTCATACCTCGCTACTAGGTACCGAAGTACCACCTCGGTAAATTGGTACCACCAGTTTGGAAAATTGGTCATATAAGTAACTGAGTATATAAAAGAGGGATAAGATGAGGCATCTGCCCTAAAGAGTTCTTAGGAGAAGATGGCTATATAACCAACTAATTGTGGTGTCATACGATGAGTGCTCTAGTCTCCATTAGGTACATGCTATGAGAAGGAACATTACAAAGGATTGGAAGATTCTAAGTCAGTCCAATCTCAACTCTGAGACTGAGCAGTGGAGCACAAGGGGAGGAAGGCAGAGCTTTGGAAGCAAAACTGAAGGCATGAAACCAGAGAAGGCATGAACCCAAAGTAGCTGTGCCTATGGAACCATGAGGGGTAGTATGTCATCTTTGTGAGTAAGAACTCAGACTGGATCCAGACTTCTTGGGTTCAGATTCTCACTGTGCCACTTACTAGCTGTGTGACCTTGAGTACATCCCTCAACCTCTTGGTACATGTTTCCTCCTCTATAGAATATAGTTGTGAAGAGTACATGTGTTAACATCTGTAAAGCACACAGTATCTGGCACATAAGAAAGCATTATTACTACTGTGAGGTTCAATGTCTACGGGAGTTACAGACCATGCTTCCTATACAAATTCAACTTTATACAAATTTATAAAATAAGCAACTGGTATAATTTTAAAAGGTGACAGAAATTCTGTGTAAAATATGGAAACACAAAGGCAGCAAGTTTGCAGCAAGACCAGGATGCTATCAATAAGAAAGCTATTTTATTTTCAACCTTCAGCTGTCTCTGTTACAGTTTGATGCTCCATCAGTCAGCTGGTGGGATTTCAGTCTTACCTGTGCTTTCCCCTTTTTTATGGACATCTAAAATGTCTGGAAAATGATCCAAGGAAAGGTGAGTCTAAAGGGGAGCTGAGGCTCAGATGGCTTAAATTAGATGCCAAGAGTTTTGTTTTTTGAGCACAGGTTAAAATATATTAGGGGAATTATAATGATTTTTAGTGTTCAGAATGGTAAAGGATACCATAATATATAAAAGACACTACATATATACATATAGGTATACATGTATAAAATTGACCCAGACATTCCACTCCTGGGTTCAGAGAAATAAAATGAGTAATATGATCATCCATACCCATGTATAAGAATTTTCATACCAACTTTATTCCCAATATTCCAAAACTGGAAATAATGAAATATCCAGGAGAATGGACAAAAAATGGTGACATATTCATAATATGAGATACCACACAACATAAAGAATACATTTCAGCTACATGCAACAACATGGTGAATTTCTCAGATAAAATTTGAGTGAAAGAAGTCAAACACAAGATAGTACATGTTATGATTCTATTTATATAAAGTTCAAAATATGGCAAAACTAATATATATCAATAGAAATCATAATAGTAGTTACCTTTGGAAGTTATTACCTTTGGAGGGAGGAAGAACAAGGAAGCCTGGGAGGCTGGAAATAGTCTATTGATTTGGGTGGCAGTTACACAGGTATATACATATACAAAAGTTAACTGAGATGTGTGCTTAAGATTTGTATACTTTTCTATACATGTTATAGTCCAGTTAAAAACAAAGTTTCAAAAAATTTAAAAAACATATATTTATGACCTGTCTCCTCCAACTTGCCCCATAAGGGTAAGGATTTTTGTCTGTTTTATTTACTGTTACATCCTCAGTGTCTAGAATGTACCTATGACATGGTAGGTGCTTAATATTGAATGAACATTGTATTAATGAATGTGTGCTTGCTCAGTTTTCATATTGAAACAGTACCCTCTGGTAGTACTGCCAGTACAAGCCACATTTTGATGTTTTATCTATTTTCCTTCAAACATCTTGCTGGTTAATTAAATCACATTTAAAAAGGATTAGCCAGTAGAAACAGCCCACTTAAAGATGTATATGAGCAGGAAACCCACACTGGCATTATTCTAAGAGGCAGCTGAGCAGCTCTGTAGCAGTTCCTGGGGCTTCTGGACACCACAGCTTATTTCCAGGGAACATGTCTAGACAGCTGTGAGTAGCTGAATCATATACAGTTACAGGAACCTGGAGAAACTTTGACCTGTAATCAAAACAGGGATTTCAACAAGAGTTTAAAAATTAACCTATAAAAAAAGAATGAAAGCTAAGAGGAAGAGCCAAGTGTAAAAGGAAATTTGATATATGACAAAGGTGGCATTTTAATTCTCTTAGGGACTTGATGGTTAATTTACAAAATATTATTGGGATAACTGCCTATGAGAAGAAAAATGTTAGCTTCCCATTCACATTTATAGAATTAAATTCTGGATTGATTAAAGATCCAAATGTAAGAAAGAAAATATTTTAAATGCTTAAAAAAATTTAAGAGAATATACCTATAACATTAAGTGTATGGGAGATATGCTTAAACAAATCTAAAAACCAAAAAAAAAAAAAAAAAAAAAAGAAAAAAGATGGACAGATATTATTACATTAAAAACTTACCAAAAAAATGTTTTGAATTGTAAAAGACACCATAAACAAAGTCAAAATTACAACTGGGAAAAAATATTTGCAGTGAATATAATGGAATAATAGAGTCAATGTTCTTTAAAAATATAAAAGAGCTTTTATAGATTGATAAGATAAAAAGAAACTAACTCAATAGAAAAATTGAGATACTAAAAACTAAAGATATGATCAAGGTAGTCAAAGAAAAGCATATATGTAAAGAAGTTGACTCTCTCTATTAGTCATGAAAATGCAAATCAAAACAATAATAAGATGCCATTATTTTATCAATGAGACTGGCAAAAATGAATTAACTTTTTCATTTGTTTCATTCTTTAGGTTAGTTGGTTTTGTTTTGTTTTTTTTAATTCCTATTAAATACCTTTTGAAGGGTAAATTGAAACAATATTTCCTTTGGAAATTAGAGGACTGCTGGTTGAGAGCCTAAAATAAACAGTGTAGGTTAGAAAGCTGACAAAAAGGAAGGGCAGCTGCTTAGAAGTATGAATGCAATGACTCACACTTCCTCTGACACCTATCTCATAGGTGGAACCCAGGTATCTTTGGCTGCTGCTTTTCTATGCCCTGCCTCCAAAATAGACCCAGCAACTCATGCACATTTTTGCCTTTCATCATTTGCTAGGGACAAAATCTTAAAGAAATACTCTTTTTTACCTCTTGTTAAGAAAAATTAGACAAAACTTGTAACTAAGGAAAAGAGAAGACAGCATGTCCTTTCAATGTCCTATTAGAGCATTTTTTTAACTGGTCCACTCAAGGACTATTTAGTCATGTAGCTGAATGTATTTTTACTTGACTTGTTATTCACGATTGATTAAAAGTCTGGAGTTAGTGAAGTTACAAGTTAATTTATAATTTTCTTGCCTATCAGCAATATCAACAATTTCTGTCCAATAGTAAAGATAACCCCAATTGTTATGGTTTTATTGTCTTGTAGGATATTAACCAGTTTTGCACCTAAACTAAACTTATTCTAACATTTTTTTAAAATGCCTGTACAAACTTCATTTTTCAAATATCTTTGGACTAGATTTACCATCCTGCTGATTCTCATTAATTAATTGAATAAATCTTTATATAAGTCATGTTTTTAATTTTTTGAAAACTAGTATATTTTGATACTGTCCTTTTAAAATTTTACCCAATTTTCAAAGCCCCGCTCTATGCTCATTTTTTTTCAAAGAAAACTTGCTTAACTACCCAAGAAGATCTCTACCTGTTCTTAGCTACTATAGCAGTTGCTGACCTGAAACAAATAGACTACCAGATATTTCTCCAGCAAAGATGAATTCATTTGGGATCAGCAGAGAATTGCAATTTGGTGTCTGTGACCATGGTGAGCCATGTGCAAATCCTCACACAGCAAGGGAAGGAGAACATTTTTAAAGAGGGGAAAAGTAAGTTGAGAGGGCTTTAGTAAACAGAGTCCATGGCTTTTCATTGGCTGAGTCCTTGCCAGGAAAGAAGAGGAGTTTTCCTTCTTCCTGTTGGGCTCTGCTATCATTGTAAGGCATGAGAGCTCCCCTTTCTGGTCTCCCAACTCTATTTAATTGAGGCTTCTGTTTATTAATTTTTTATATTTACCCCTTTTGATCAAGATCTTTCTATGAAAGCATTGGTGATCAAGAGTCGGGTTTTCCAATTACAGCAACTTTTTGTCCCTCAGTGTCACGAAGGACCTTTCTTGGGTTTAGTGTCTCACACTGGAGGTAAAGTACACAGACTGGAAACTTTTAAGTTCACATTCAAGTAGCAAGGATGGTTAGGAGGAAGAACTCTCAGGCACTTTTTGTCTAAAGTCTATGTGTTATCAAGGTCATAGACCTTGGAGATCTGATCATCAAAGGTTTGGTGACAAACTTCCAACAGACCTTGTCTGGATAGCTTGGGAAAGCTGTCACATCAGATGTCATCTGCTTCAATTCAGAGAAATATTTACTTTTCCGGTCAACCAGTGATATGCAGGTCTGGTCAGGGTTTGGCACTTTCTTTAGGTGTATCACGTGAATCTAAGAGGGTTGGTTAATAGTACTTGGCAGAGGCCTTTCCAGTGAAGTTGAAGAGAATTCTTCTGGAGGTGTCTTTTTCCAATAGATGAAATCTCCAAGTTGAATGGTGTGGGGCTTAAGGTCTTTGTCTCTCAAGGGCAAACTGTGAAAGAAGTGCTCCACCAAAACATGGCTATTTTTAATAGAAACAATTAAGCCTTTGCAATATTAGAGTATCTTTCCTTTTATCAGTTGCAGGTCAAAAGAAGTAGGAGCCAAATGCATTGGGTGTCCTAAGACTATCTCAAAGCGTAAGAGTTTATGAGTTCCAAAAGAAGTGGATCTGAGATTTAGAAGCACCAATGGCAGTGCTTTTGGCCAAGGTATTTGGAGGGCCTCTACAAATTTTGCCAATTTTTAAAATAATGCCATTAGTGTGTTTGACTAAACCAGAGTACTGAGGGTGGTAAGCCCAGTGAAAATGTTGTAAAATCGACCAAATATCACAGACTTGTCAAAGCACCTGGCCAGTAAAATAGGTTCCTTGGTCACTGTGAAGTTGGAGAGGATTTTCCCAGATAGGGATAATCTTTTCCAAAAGGACTTTAGCCACAGAAGAGGCAATGGCCTGTCTGCAAGGGAAAGCTTCAGTTCACTGTGAAAGCATATAGACATGACTAAAACATAATTATATCTTCTAGGTAGAGGAAGATGTATGAAATCCATTTAGGCAGTTTAAAATGGGAATAGTGTGAACAGGCTTCTCTGGGTTGTTCTTTGGACAAGTGGGACAAGTGAGGTCGGCACTCTTTGTGGCCTTGTTAATGTTTCCCCACCAAAACTGATTCATGAAGTCTATCATTTTGTTAGTAGATCAATGGTTTAATGCATGTACAATGGTGAGGGTTGAAAATTTTAAAATCTTTAGGACTGGTTGTTACTTGCTCCAAGCCAAAGTGTTCTTATTTTATCAAACCAACAATTGCTGAATTTTCAATCTTGTTTTTTCTTTTCTGAGGCTAGTTGTTGGGCCTCTCTAGCAAATTTGTCTAAATTATCTTTTGGGGAAATATCCCTTTAGACCATGACAGAGGTTTGGCTGCTGTTGGTCCCTTTAAGGGCAGTATTCCTTGCAGAAATATCAGCAAAGTGATTTCTCCTAGCTTCCAGAGAGTCAAGTTTAGAATGCCTCAGAATCTTAATAATAGCTAAAGAAGCAGGTAAAATATTGCATTCAGTAATTCCTGAACATAAGGGCTATTTTAAATTTTATTTCCATTGGAAGTATCGGAACCACATTACTTCCACAACTTTTCAAAATTATGAGCTGCTCCGAAAGCATATCTACTATCAGTGTAAACATTGGCAGTTTTGTCCTTGACTAAAGTACAAGCTCATGTTAAAGTGTATAATTCAGCCTGTTGGGTCAAAATAGCTATAGGTAAAGATGCTGCCTCAACAACATCAAAAGGAATTGCAATAGCATACTCAGCACAACGTTCGCCGTTGTCACCTTTTAAATAAGAAACATCAGTGAACCACGAGAAGTCAGTGTTACCCAATGGGATTTCCTGTAGAACATTACAAGGAATCAGGATGTGGTCTGTCATCATTAAGCAGTTGTAAGGGACTTCACTGGTGACAGAAGGGAGAAAAGTAGCTAGATTAAAGTTATAACAACACAAAAGAGTTATGTGAGAGGCAGTTAACAAAAGAAATTTGTAAGAGGTGAGGCAGTGGACTGAGAAATGTTCAGTGTGATGAGAATTCAGGAGGGCTTGTACTGCATTAGGTACAAAAATGGTTAAAGGGGATCTCACAATAATTTTCTCAGTGACCTTAACTGAAAGGGCAGTGGCAGTAATGGCTCTAAGGCAAGAGGGGTATCACCTCACCAGAGGGTCCAGTTGCTGGCTATGGTGGTCCTTGTGTTTTAGGGTGAGTACCTCTAGGACATTCCCTCCATTTTCATATATAAAAAGGTAAAAAGGAATCTGATAATTGGGATGCACAAGGGCAGGTGGGTTTATCAAACTCTCCTTTAAGGCCTTGATGGCCATGTTATCCAGTTCTTCCCACAAAATTGGTTTGGGCTTGTTATTATTGAGTAAAAAATATAAAGATTTGGTCATAGGAGAGAAATTTGGAATCCAATTTTGACAATAACCAACTAGTCCAAGAAAACCTCACAGCTGGTACTTAGTTCTGGGTTTGGGGAAACTTAGGACACTATGAAGTCTATCTGAATCTATCTGTATATCTTGTTCTAATATCCAATGCCCTAAATATCAAACCTGGGTTTGGGCAAACTGCAATTTTTCTTTGGCAACCCCTTGTCCCTTTAAGGCTAAAAGCTTTAGCAAGTGGATGCTGTCTTCCTGTGAGGAGGCTTGAGAAAGAAAGCAAAGCAAAGCATCCACATACTGCAACAAAGTAGAATCTCTAGGGAACTTTAGGTTATCCAGATCAGCCTTCAGGATTTGATAGAAATAAGGACTCTCAGTAAAACCCTGAAACATTACTGTCCAGGTGAATTGTTTTTCTTCCCAAGTGAAGCCAAAAGGTTTGACTAGCTTCATCAACTGGGCTACTAAAGAATGCACTGCATAAATCAATTTCAGTAAAAAATTTACTTCTGGTGGGATTGGATGTTGATAATGTATGAGGGTTAGGAACAACAGGGTTTCAAGTTATAATGATGTTGTTTATTGCTCAGAGGTCCTGAACAAACCTCCACTCACAGCCTTTAGCCTTTCTCTCTGGTAAAATGGGAGTGTTATAGGGACTAGAACAAGGGATAATGAGGCTTTGAGGTTTGTAATCTTCCATTGTGGGCTTTATGCCTTGAAGGGCTTCTTTACTTATAGGAAATTGATTAATTTTGGAGAGAGGTTTTAAGGGGTTTATTTGAATCTCGATGGCAGGTGCTCTGTGAATTTTGCCAACATCAGTTGGAGACTTTGCCCATAAGGAAAGTGGTAGCTGATTCAATAGGGGTAAATGATCAGTGTTTCCAGAATCTGTTCTAGTATCATCAGAGATGGAACAAATAAAAGATGTCAAAGGGTCATTTAATTCACCTGGTGTGTTACTTTAATGACTGCTGTCAATTTCTAGAGTTATTTTCCCCTTTTGGGAGGAAGAAATTCTGGCACAATACTTCTCTAAGAAGTCTTGGCCTAATAAATGGATAGGGCCAGAGGAACTAAGGAGAAAAAGATAGGAATCTCTCAAAGGGCCAAAACAAAAAGAATAAGTTCAGAGACAGGAACCTCTTGATGATCACTAGAGAGCCCCATTATTTGAACTGTCTTAGTACTCCGAGGCACGTGCTATTTTATAGTAGTGGGGCTGAGTACCGAGAGTGTAGCCCCAATGTCAGGACTGGAAAAGATTCATCCCCAATCTGGAGAAATATTTCTCTAAGTCAATTAAGAGGAAGGTTTGGGAAGAGCCCCTGTAGTTCCTTGAAGTGTCATCATTGAGAATTGGGAGGATGTTGGAAAAAGTGGTTAGAGGGCTGGAGGTGCCTAATGCACTTAAATGCATTAGCAAGGATCCAGTGTCCTGAATCTTTGCAATAAAAGCAGAAACTAGGAGGCTTTGGTTTTATATAGGAGGCTGCATTTGTTGAAGTTTAGGAATTTTGGCTGTCTTCCTTTTAGGTGACTCATCTAGAGTATGGGAGAGCTGGTTTGCCAGATTTGTTAAATCTGGAGTAGACATAGTTTCCCATTCCATCTTGGTCCCTTTTACTAGAAGGGAAAGGTCCTGGTTCAGCTCATTAATAAACATAGAGTTAAAAGCTACTCAGATGGAGTCAACATCTGGAGGAAGATCATAATTTTCTTCAAAAACATTCTGAAGTAGATTGTAATATTCATGAACAGGTTTGTTGGATTTTGTGTGGAAGCCTGACTTTTGTTCCAATCAATAGGTTTTGGAAAAGCCCTAGGAATTGCTCAATGAATTTGCCTAGCAATTGCCTGAGCCTAATCTTATATAGTAAGTTAGCAGGTTTGTCTTCCTGATGTAGTTCTATAGACCTTTTAAGATTTTCCCAAATGGTTTTTATCCAATGCTGAGCCTGGTCTTCACTGACAAGCATATAAACCAAATGACATAAGTCAGAGAAACAAGGTTCATAAGTTTTAATGACTTTATTAAATTCCTCAGCAAATCTGTGAGGGTTTTCAGTTACTTTGGGAAAATCCTTTGACTATGACTAGTACTTCAGCTTTAGTCCAGGGAGTATAAGAAATTAAGGGGTTAGCCTCTGGATCCTCAGAAGGCTTAATTTTAAAGGGAAAGTTTCTGAGAAGTTCAGAGGAAGAGGCAGTGGGGAAAGTTTGTGAAAAAGGGGGAAGTTTGGTGAGATAATTAGTACGGGAGATTTGAAGGCATAGAGAAAGCATAGGCAGCATAGAAGGAAGGAAGGAGATGACACAGGAGGCAGAGTCTGGCTATGAGGAGCTGAGGGAGAGAGAAAACATGGCTCTGGAGGTGAAATCTGAGACAAAGAAGTCAAGGAAGAATGGGTTCAGTAACTGAGGCAGGGGTCAGAACACCATCAGTAAAGGGCCAGGTAGTCAATATGGTAGACTTTGTAGACTACAGAGTCTTTGTTGCAACTACTCAACTCTGCCACTGTGGCAAGAAATCAACCATATACAAAATACAACTGAATGAATAGGGTTGTGTTCCAATAAAACTTTATTTATAAATACTGAAATTTGAATTTCATACCATTTTAATGTGTCAATTTTTTTAAAAAATGACCATTTTAAAATGGAAAGATCATTCTTAGCTTGCAGGCTCTACAAACACAGGCAGCAAGCTGGGTTTGAATTGGCCCACAGCTTGTCTGTCCCTGTCTTCTTACACTGTTTAATGACCATAGAATTATTTGATAAATTCTGTACAGTCTATATTGTTATTCATTTATTTTTTTGGTCAAGGTCGTATGTCCTTAGCTAGGTTGTAACTTTTCTGAGCAGAGATATGTCATACTTCTTTAGAAACCTCCTAAAGACGAAGTTCATTGTTTGGAGAAAAGCAAGCAATATAAATGCTGACTAGGAGAAACAGTTTTGCCCAGGATTAGCCTGGCCTGAGGAAACTGTGGGTGGTGGAGGATTTGGTCATTTTAGTGTGGGGAAGATTCAGGAAGAATCAGAGGGAACAGAAGCCTCAGGGAAATTCTTGAAAGAATTGAAACTGCATGCAGTGTTGCACTTGATTAAGATCAAGAGGAATTAGAAAACAGATACCCCTTTTTCATCAAAGTTGTGAAATCAAAGTGAAGCCAAGCAGAAAAAAATCAAATCCCTACCTAGATTGGCTCTTGCAATTCTCTACTATATCTTTAAGGATCAAGATATTGACAAGGCAGTCTTTGTGACTTTCTACAGCTTGGTTCTCTGCCTAAAGTGCACGTTCCCACTTTTTAAAAAATTTTATTTATTTTTGGCTGCGTTGGGTTTTCGTTGTTGCGCTCAGGCTTTCTCTAGTTGCAGTGAGCGAGGGCTACTCTTCGTTGCAGTGTGTGGGCTTCTCACTGCGGTGGCTTCTCTTGTTGCGGAGCACGAGCTCTAGGCATGTGGGCTTCAGTAGTTGTGGCTCATGGGCTCTAGAGCGCAGGCTCAGTAGTTGTGGCACACGGGCTTAGTTGCTCCAAGGCATGTGGGATCTTCCCGGACCAGGGATCAAACCCATGCCTCCTGCATTGGTAGGCGGATTCTTAACCACTGCGCCACCAGGGAAGAACCCTTCCCACTTTTTGCCAGTCTTCCAACTGACTCATCATTGCCAAAAAGGCTTCCCCACTTTCTACTCCACTACCATTCCCAGCAAAAACGCACAAATACACACACACTGGTTTGTGCAGGCCTCCTCTAGGGCAGGAATAGTCACTCATCTTTGCATTTACTATACATCAGACAGTGGCTGGGACACCATAGGTACTCAGTAAGTTTTTTTTTTTCTTGGAATGGGGCCTTTAAACTGAGCCTTCTTTCTTTCTTTCTTTCTTTTTTAACATCTTTATTGGAGTATATTGCTTTACATTGTTGTGTTAGTTGCTGCTGTATCACAAAGTGAATCAGCTATACGTATACATATATCCCCATATCCCCTCCCTTTTGCATCTCCCTCCCACCCTCCATATCCCACCCCTCTAGGTGGTCACAAAGCACCGAGCTGATCTCCCTGTGCTATGCAGCTGCTTCCCACTAGCTTTCTGTTTTACATTTGGTAATGTATATATGTCAATGCCATTCTCTCACTTCGTCTCAGCTTACCTTTCCCCCTCCCCATGCCCTCAAGTCCATTCTCTAGATCTGAGTCTTTATTCCTGTCCTGCCCCTAGGTTCTTCAGAACCTTTTTTTTTTTTAGATGCCATATATGCGTGTTAGCATACAGTATTTGTTTTTCTCTTTCTGACTTACTTCACTCTGTATGACAGACACTAGGTCCATCCACCTCACTACAAATCACTCAATTTCGTTTCTTTTTATGGCTGAGTATTATTCCATTGTATATATGTGCCACATCTTCTTTATGCATTCATCTGTCAATGGACACCTAGGTTGCTTCCATGTCCTGGCTATTGTAAATAGTGCTGCAATGAACATTGTGGTAAATGACTCTTTTTGAATTATGGTTTTCTCATGGTATATGCCCAGTAGTGGGATTGCTGGGTCATATGGTAGTTCTATTTTTAGTTTTTTAAGGAACATCCATGCTGTTCTCCATAGTGGCTGTATCAGTTTACATTCCCACCAACAGCGCAAGAGGGCTCTCTTTTCTCCACCCCCCTCCAACATTTATTGTTCGTAGATTTATTTATTTGTTTGTTTGTTGTTTTTCACTGTGTTGCGTCTTCATTGCTGTGTGCGGGCTTTCTCTAGTTGTGGTGAGTTGGGGTGACTCTTGGTTGGGGTGCGCGGGCTTCTCATTGCGGTGGCTTCTCTTGTTGTGGAGCACAGGCTCTAGGCACGTGGGCTTCAGTATTTGTGGCACGCAGGCTCAGTAGTTTGGCTCGTGGGCTCTAGAGCGCAGGCTCAATAGTTGCGGCGTATGGGCTTAGTTGCTCTGTGACATGTGGGATCTTTCACACCAGGGCTCAAACCCATGTCCCCTGTGTTGGCAGGCAGATTCTTAACCACTGTACCATGAGGGAAGTCCCGTTTGTAGATTTTTTGATGATGCCCATTCTGACTAGTGTGAGGTGATACCTCATTGCAGTTTTGATTTACATTTCTCTAATGGTTAGTAATGTTGGGCATCCTTTCATGTGTTTGTTGGCAATCTGTATATCTTCTTTGGAGAAATGTCTATTTAGGTGTTCTGCCCATTTTTACATTGGTTTGTTTGTTTTTTTAATATTGAGTTGCATGAGCTGTGTCAGTTGCTTTATTTGCAAATATTTTCTCCCATTCTGAGGGTTGCCTTTTCGTCTTGTTTATGGTTTCCTTTGCTATGCAAAAGCTTTTAAGTTTCATTAGGTCCCATTTGTTTATTTCTGTTTTTATTTCCATTTCTCTAGGAGGTGGGTCAAAATGGATCTTGCTGTGATTTATGTCACAGAGTGTTCTGCCTATGTTTTCCTCTAAGAGTTTTATAGCCTTACATTTAGGTCTTTAATCCATTTTGAGTTTATTTTTGTGTATGGTCTTAGGGAGTGTTCTAATTTCATTCTTTTACATGTAGCTGCCCAGTTTTCCCAGCAGCACTTATTGAAGAGGCTGTCTTTTCTCCATTGTATATTCTGGCCTCCTTTATAAAAGATAAGATGACCGTATGTATGTGGGTTTATCTCTGGGTTTTCTATACTGTTCCATTGATCTATATTTCTGTTTTTGTGCCAGTAGCATACTGTTTTGATTACTGTAGCTTTGTAGTATAGTCTGAAGTCAGGGAGCCTGATTCCTCCAGCTCCGTTTATCTTTCTCAAGATTGCTTCAGCTATTCGAAGTCTTTTGTGTTTCCATATAAATTGTGAAATTTTTTATTCTAGTTCTATGAAAAATGCCATTGGTAGTTTTATAGGAATTGCATTGAATCTGTAGATTGTTTTAGGTAATACAGTCACTTTAACAATGTTGATTGTTCCAATCCAAGAACATGATATATCCCTCCATCTCTTTGTATCATGTTTAATTACTTTCATCAGTGTCTTACCGTTTTCTGCATACAGGTTTTGTCTGCTTAGGTAGGTTTTTTCCTAGGTATTTTATTCTTTTTGTTGCAATGGTAAATGAGAGTGTTTCCTTAATTTCTCTTTCAGATTTTTCATCATTAGTGTATAGGAATGCAAGAGATTTCTGTGCATTAATTTTGTATCCTGCTACTTTACCAAATTCATTGATTAGCTCTAGTAGTTTTCTGGTAGCATCTTTCGGATTCTCTATGTATAGTATCATGTCATCTGCAAACAGTGACAGCTTTACTTCTTCTTTTCCGATTTGGATTCCTTTTATTTCTTTTTCTTCTCTGATTGCTATGGCTAAACTTCCAAAACTATGTTGAATAATAGTGGTGAGAGTGGGCAACTTTGTCTTCTTCCTGATCTTAGTGGAAATGGTTTCAGTTTTTCACCATTGAGAACTATGTTGGCTGTGGGTTGGACATATATGGTCTTTATTATTTTGAGGTAAGTTCCCTCTATGCCTACTTTCTGGAGAGTTTTTATCATACATTGGTGTTGAATTTTGTCAAAAGCTTTTTCTGCATCTATTGAGATGATCATATGCTTTTTATCCTTCAATTTGTTAATACAGTGTATCATCTTGATTGATTTGTGTATATTGAAGAATCCTTGCATTCCTGGGATAAACCCCACTTGATCATGGTGTATGATCCTTTTAATGTGCTGCTGGATTCTGTTTGCTAGTATTTTGTTGAGGATTTTTGCATCTATGTAAATTGAACCTTCTTTAAATCAATCATTTATAGGTCTCAGAAACGCCTGGTTTTTATTTGTTTTTATCTTTGTTTCCAGGAAGCATGAAAGGGGGGAAGAAGAAATAATTTAAGTCAGATTTTAGTGCAGATCTTTGGTAGAGTCTCCCTTTAAACTCTAGTGCAGTGGTTCCCAAAGCACTGTTGCTGGGCCCACCCTAGAATTTCTGATTGAGGAGGTCTGGGGAAGGAGCCAAAATTTTACATGGCTAATGGATTCCCAGGAGAGGCTGCTGCTGTTGGTCTGGGACCACACTTTGAGAACCAGTACTCTAGAGGAATTGCTCAAGTACTGCCCTATACCTCTAAGAAGTTTTGCAAGCTTGTCTTCTAACTTGGTGGCTTCCATTCTTATTATCAACCATCACTCTCCAAGCCCAGACTCCTGATTTTTCATTCCAGCCTCACATTATCATTGCCATCTGGATAGGACAGAACAGAATCAAATCCCCCAAAAGTGATGTGAGATTGTTTCAAATTGGAGTAAAAAATAAATAAATAAAGCAATAAATTAAATTTGTTTCTTTTTCTGCTGTTAATCTTGTGCCAATTTTATTATTAGTCCAGCCACAAGAACTCAAAATGGGTAGAAACTCAAAATTTCCCCTCCCAGACAAGTCCCATCTCTAGAGATGTCCTCTCTCCCCAACACACACATACATACACACACACACCCTCTTCCCCAGATATTCCTATTCTTTTGGGCTTTGTACATTCTCTGCCTGCTTCACCTTGCTCACTCCTTGCTTCCCCTCTCTACTCACCTGGTCTAAGAGAGTCAGATGACCTACAGTCTCCTCTGAGACTTCCTCTGGGAAGCCTTTTCTGACCCAGAGGAAAGGGTGGGTGCCCCTCCTGTGTGCTTACCTGACCCAGGCTCCCAGACTGCCTTGTCATTGCTTGATCCCTGTAAGGGCCCCAGGGACAGCTTACCCATATCCTTCTCAGTTGATTGTAATTATTGTAATTACAATTACAATTACAATTATTGTAATTATTGTAATCTCAGTTCCCATATCCTTCTCAGTTGATTGTAATTATCCGTTTTGTTCTCTTTCTCTCTTATAATACTGTGAGCTCCTTGGGAACAAGAACTCTGTCCCTAGAGCCTAAAACCATGCCTGGCACACGGTAAATATTTGTGGAATTAATTTTTGAAAGAATTTTATCTTTACAAAATAATATGGATTGGAATTTTGAATTTAAAATTTCTGCAATTTGGAAACTATGGAAACATAAAAAGAAGGAAGTAAAAATCATTCGTAATTCCTCTGTTCTGAGATAATTCCTTTTAGTTTATGAATGAATTTTTGCGAACGGGAATACTATGCAAAACATAATATGTAGAAAAAAATTCTGGCAACAATGTGTCTTACATAGAGAATGGATTAAAATACTAATTAGAAAAGAATTTAGATTCCAGGTATAAGATCATAAATGTATAGACTAGATGGGACTAGAAAAAGAGGAACTAAATGAATGTGATAAGAAGTGTATGAGATGACAGGACTTGGAAATTATTAAAAGTGGTGGTGAGTGGGGAATAGAGTAGAGGAAGAGAGTCAGATGACCTGCAGGTTAAATAAATGGAAGATTTTGAGATTGGATGAATGGAGGTATTCTTTTTTTTTTTCTTTTAATTTTTATTGGAGTATAGTTGATTTACAATGTTGTGTTAGTTTCAGGTGTAGAGCAAAGTGAATCAGTTATACATATACATATACAGATTCTTTTCTCATATTGCCATTACAGGGTATTGAGTAGAGTTCCCTGTGCTCTACAGTAGGTCCTTATTAGTTATCTATTTTATACACTCATTTGTTCCTTCATCACATATTTATTGGGTACCTAATTCTATGCCAGGCACTAGTCTAGTTACTGGGGTACATAAATGAACAAAACACCAAAAACCCTGGCCATCCTGTTGCTTCAGTTCTGGTGGTGGAAATTGTGGTACCATTGAGGCAGATTTAGACTGGGAGATCAATCATAAAAAATTAAATAATTGTTTGAAGAGGTTTCAAAAGACACATATATTCCTTTAATTCCCTGAATGTATTTACGTAATGACAAGAATAAAGCATATTCAAGGCTGTCACACAGCAGTGTTAAAAAGCAAACCACAGGTCCCAAAAGGCATCACTTGTGTTAAACCTAGATGTAATACCTAATCTAATTATAGTTTCAACCTCTCCCAGAAATGTAATCTTAATCAAACAGTCTGGAATTTTCTGGTCAACACCAGTGAGGTGTTGTCATGTAGGCCCTCTCCATCCTCCAGAGGAAGAAGAGTCAACCTGCATGATAAAACTCTTGCTGTTCCATTCCCTCCAAAAAGATGTCATGACCTAAAAATAATCCTTTTTTCTTTTGCTAATAGCTCCCTTGCCCCACCCTTCTTCCCCTGAAAACCTTCCATTTTGCACAACCCCTGTAAATGCTCTTCTAGTTGCTAGATGAGATGCCCCTCAATTCATGAATTACTGAATAAAGCCAATTAGATCTTCAAATTTACTCTGTTGAATTTTGTTTTAACAGTAGTGAGCGGGGGTCTTATGGGACAGCAAAGAAAGAAGATAATTGCTTCAGAGAGAGGTGTAAAAACCCCTGATTATGCAGTGGCTGGTGTTTGGTTGGTGTTTTCTTCATGAAAATTGGGAATTAGTTTCTCTCTCTGAAGAGACATTCCCTAATAAAAATTACACTAATTGTTAATAGCTAGAAAAACCCCAGAAAATTTAAGAAACTCCTGAAGAAAAAACACTAAATAAATAATATGACCCATTTATGGTTACATGAGTGTGTTCATTTTGTGAAAATACTTTAATATCAACATTTATAACTTGCATACTTTTCTGTATTTATATTATATATATATATCAATTAAAACTTTATTTAAAAGCAAAATTGCTCCAGATACAGTTTCTTCTAAAAAACAACAATAAAACAAAACAAAACAAGAAAACAATGCTCTGTTTCTGTCTGACAGAGAGAACAATGGCTGTTTCAGGATATGATATTAGGGTAGGCTGTGGGGAGCTCTCCCAAGGCCTCAAACCCTGGCATTAGTGAATGTGGACATACCACATTCAAATTCCATTATTTCCTTAACTAGCTGGTCGACTACAGGAAAATTATTAAAACTCTCTGAGCTTCTTGTTCCTCATCTAAAAAGTAGGAATAATACCAACATCTTAGAGTCATTATGGAGTTGAAGGAAATAATGTGTATAAAGTGTCTGGCCTAGTGCTTGCCATACAGAATGCTCTCATACAGAAATGCTCCTCGGGGCTTCCCTGGTGACATAGTGGTTAAGAATCTGCCTGCCAATACAGGGGACATGGGTTCGAGCCCTGGTCTGGGAAGATACCACATGCTGTGGAGCAACTAAGCCTGTGTGCCACAACTACTGAGCCACGTGCTGCAACTACTGAGCACACATGCCGCATCTACTGAAGCCCTCACCCTCTAGAGCCCGTGCTCTGCAACAAGAGAAGACACCACATTGAGAAGCCCGTGCACCGCAATGAACAGTAGCCCCGGCTCACCGCAACTAGAGAAAGCCCGCGCACAGCAACGAAGACCCAATGCAGCCAAAAAAAAAAAAAAGCTCCTCATTTTCTCCAATGACTTTCCTCTTTTACACCATCACAAGATTTCCTAGGTCTGCGATACCAATAAAGTCAAAGGGAGATGCTACTGGGTCAGACATGCCAAAGGCTGAAGAGCAGAAGAGGCTCTAGGAGGAGCCAAAGCCATCCAGGCCCTGGTACTCTTAGGTAACAAGGAAAATGTGAAAGGATCCCTGTCATGATTGAAAGCCAGCCAAACACTTGCTGAGGTGCCAATGATAATAAGGAACTTGCAGCTGAAATCACAGTATTTGCTCACTGCAAAGATTTTCCTCACAGAAAAATAGAGGGGGTAAGCCAACAGCAATATGAAATATCAAAACGGTGGATTTTCCAATGGGATGATTATGACAGGGAATTTGGGTTTATTTTTTGGTACCAGTCTTAGTAATATTTGGTTGACTCATTAAAATCCAATCCATGTCTATTTTCATGTGTGCCATCTTCTGTCACAGAATTTTGGGGAATTGAGACATTCTGCTGTCAGCAGCACATGGCATTAACTTGCTTTTCTTAAAATGGTTTTCTCTGAGTTTTTCATTCTCCTTAGTTTGGTGCCTAAGGAAACCTGATCCAGGTTTGTCTAACAGTAGAATTTGCATGGTCATTAGCTCTAAAGCTTCCCCTGGCTCCTCTCTCCTTGCCTCAGGGGCCCAACTTGACCTTAATCATCTCTGCGCTTTGGTGCCTTCTTCACTTCACATAGAGCACTGGCTTGAGACTGCACTTTGATGTGTTTATTTGGTGACCTTAGGGAGCCCATCTCTTTGCGATGAGGAGGCTGTGGTTTCAATGAATACCATGCCACCTTAGACTCATGCAGGTTGTATTTTCTTCTTTATATATTTCTTAAATGTAAAGTAATAGTCCCATCATATCACTTAAACAAGAAGAATTTGTTATTTAAAACTACATATGCCCACAAAAAAAAAAACACAAAAAACTACATATGAAAAAAAAAAAAAAACTACATATGATTTTTAACAGACTGTGGTTACCAAAAGGGAGAGGGAGTGAGGGAGGGACAGATTAGGAGTATGGGATTAAGAGATACTATACATAAAATAGATAAGTAACAAGGATTTACTGTATAGCACAGGGAATTATATTCACTATCTTGTAATAACCTATAATGAAATATAATCTGAAAAAATAACTGAATCACTTTGCTGTATACCTGAAACTAATATAATATTTTAAATCAAATATACATCAAAAAAAAAAAAACTACATATGGTTAAACATAAAAGATACTCCAAATGTGATACCATCTGTGTCATTGAGTGGTAAGTTTCCAGCCGTGGCTCAGTAGAACATGGGACCTTGTCTATCCCTCATGTCCTATGGCCTTGGGCTAACCTCTAAACTTTAAGGGAGAGATGAGAAAGGGGAAACTGACATAGGAGAGGAGACACATGGAGTCCATTTCCCTAACCTCAGCATCTCCTACCCATTTCTTTATTGTTACAACAGAAACAGGGTCTGGCACTCAGAAATGCTTCTCGTCTCCCACCCATCAGTCTGAGCATGTGATAAAATTGTTCTTAAAAGATCTGGGGTCTAAGGAATTATATACTATACCTATTATTCCTATAAGAATGGAACCAAAACAACATTAACAATGGCAAATGGCAAGTTTATGAGAATAAAGTGATAAGTGAATGATAAGCACTTAAAATTAGGTTGCATGAAAGACAGTACCTCCACATTAGCCCCCAAACTTACCCAAGTCAGTATGTAAAAGAACATTTGTCCAGTGGCCATATGGTACCTTGTACTTCTATAGAGAAGGTTGGGAACATTGCCTTCTCAGCTGCCTGCCTTTACTGTGTTACAAGTCTGTAGGGCAGCAAGATTTGCCACCCCAAGATGTGCCTCTTTGGCATGTGGATTATTGTGAGCTGAAAACAATCAAGGCCCAAAAGGCTCAGGTAGAACCTTTGACGTTCCCCCTAACTGCTTAAAAGAATTTAGATAGAAGGCCTGTTCCAAGAAGGGAGCTATCACCATAGGTAACTGTAGTATAATATGCGCTAAGTGAGGTAAACAGGAAGGAACCTAGCAAAGCCTGTTAAAATTCCTCTCTACGTGGCCCAGCAAACATTTGTTTACCAAACAATTGCTTTTCCTTCATGTCAATTGCCTTCCTCTCCTTTGAAGTCCCAAACCACTACCCTAAAATTCTGTTTTGTCTTTAGCTGAAGATTTATTTAAGTATTAAGTGTTAAGATTATTAAGTATTTAAAGTGAGGGCTTTGCTTTTGCAAAGCAAAGGAAAGTACAATCAAGATGAAAAGACAAGCCTCAGAATGGGAGAAAATATTTGCAAACAAATCAACGGACAAAGGATTAATCTCCAAAATATATAAACAACTCATGCAGCTCAATATTAAAAAAGACAAACAATCCAATCAAAAAATGAGCAGAAGACCTAAATAGACATTTCTCCAAGGAAGACATACAGATGGCCAAGAAGCACATGAAAAGCTGCTCAACATCACTAATTATTAGAGAAATACAAATCAAAACTACAACGAGGTATCACCTCACACCAGGTAGAATGGGCATCATCAGAAAATCTACAAACGTCAAATACTGGAGAGGGTGTGGAGAAAAGGGAACCCTCTTACACTGTTGGTGGGAATATAAATTGATACAGCCACTATGGAGAACAGTATGGAGGTTCCTTAAAAAAATAAAAATAGAATTACCATATGACCCAGCAATCCCACTACTGGGCATATACCCAGAGAAAACCATAAGTCAAAAAGACACATGCACTCCAATGTTCATTGCAGCACTATTTACAATAGCCAGGTCATGGAAGCAACCTAAATGCCCATCGACAGATGAATGGATAAAGAAGATGTGGTACATATATACAATGGAATATTACTCAGCTATAAAAAGGAACGAAATTGGGTCATTTATAGAGACGTGGATGGATCTAGAGACTGTCATACAGAGTGAAGTAAGTCAGAAAGAGAAAAACAAATATCGTATATTAACGCATATATGTGGAACCTAGAAAAATGGTACAGATGAACCAGTTTGCAGGGCAGAAATAGAGACACAGATGTAGAGAACAAACATATGGACACCAACGGGGGAAAGTGGTGGGGGGGTGGGGGTGGAATGAATTGAGAGATGGGGATTGACATGTATACACTAATATGTATAAAATAGATAACTAATAAGAACCTGCTGTATAAAAAATAAATAAAATAAAATTCAAATATAAAAAATAAAATAAATAAAGTGAGGGTTTTGGCCATTTTGTGAGTTACTCAGTTCTTCTGGGTTTCTCCCATGTATACATGTTATTAAACTTTGTTTGATTTTCTCCTGTTAATCAGTCTCATGTCAGTTTAATTCTTAGATCAGCCAGAAGAACCTAGATGGGTGGAAGGAACATTTTTCCTCCCCAACAAGTCCATAATCTGTTACAGGTCATCATCCGGAGGAAGAGGTCTGGAGATTTGGGGGGATGATTGCTACCATGAGAGAATCTCCTTTGTGACTTTGTTGTATGGAATTTTTCTCAAATTCAAGAATTCTTCCTCTGGTGTCAAGACCCCTAAAATTATAAGCATTTTTTAAAAAGTGTAAGTATGTTTTTCTGGGGAGGTTTTATCATTTTCATGAGATTTTTTCAAAGACCCATAATCTCTAAAAGGTTCTGAACCACTGCTCCATTCAAGTTACTAGACAATGATACAGAGAAGAACAAACAGAAAATTAACAAATCTGCAAAGATAAGAGAAGAAAAGTGTTAATGTAGAGTAGATTTAAGATTCCCTTTCCACTGTTGTGGAATAAAAAACTGAAGACAGAGTATATACCCATCAGTAAGGAAATCCCTGAAAATTGTGGTATATCTAAATTATGCAATACAATAAAGGGATTTTTATAGAACAAGTTAGATCTATTTTGGATGATTTGGATGGTTTTCTATGATGTGATTATTAAGTGAGAAAAGCAAGATTCAGAGAAATGCATATAGTATAATTCCATTTTATAAAACAAATCATGACAAACCTCCTCCCTTGTATATGTGTATATGTGTATGTGTGTGTGTGTGTGTGTGTACATACAATATAAACAAGGAGAAAAAATATAGAAAACTGTATACCAGATTATTAAAGAAGGGAAACCACAGAGCAGGATGGGATGAGTTATTCAGTGGAGAGAGAAAAAGTGAAATGGATGCACACAAACAAATGAACAAACAAATAACGACAACAAAAAGACCCACTATTTTGAGAAAGGAAGGTGTACATAATAAAAATTGCATGTGTGGTATGAATTCACTTATCTGAAATTAACTGTATGTCCATATATACATAAAAAGGCGCATAAAAGAATGGTGCTGTAATGGTGGTTGAAATATTCATGGATATTTTATTCTATTCTTCATGTTTTACAAAGCTGATTCCTTACTAATTTTCCTATATCTTTTGTGGTTCAAATACTTTTATAACTGCCATGTATTATTTATATATTATACTTTTTGAAAATTTCGTTGTGATAAAAAGAAAAAATATTTGCTTATTTTTATTTCAGGTGGCAATTCTCATTCTCAGTGTATAATTCTAGTAGCAATTAAATTAATTATTCTCAGAAATTAGACATAGAAAGCACATAAATTGTCATCTCTAAACCACACATCTTAGTTTTGGCAGGTTCAACAAGGATATGATGCGTGGGTAGGTGTCAATGTGGTTGGCACCAGTGGAGAAGCTGAGAGGAAGGAAACCCAAGAAATCCACTTTCGTGGTGTAGGGGAGGTGCAACTCACCACAACTCATCTTAGGTTTTCAGCTGGAACCCTAACTAAAAGGCAGATTAAGAAGAGAAAAACAGTTTACTAAATGCATATAGTCTGCATTATGAGGGAGGAATCTAAATGAAAAGTAACTCAAAAAGGTGGCTTAGAAATCCAGTTTGTATAGCATCTTCAACAAAGAAAAATAAATGTGTAGAGAAATGACAAGAAAAGGATAGCAGTTTTAAGCTTCCAAGGGTGGCAAACCGTGGGAAGGTAAATATATAGGAAGAAACTAATGGAGTAAGATTAATTTATGGATTCTACTGGTGCCTCCTCTGGACTAAAAGTCTATCTGCAGTTAAAAAAAAAAATAGAATTTATATCTTGTCTTTGGGCAAAAAGGGAGTTTTTCTTTTTCTTTTTCTTTTTTTTTGCATTTGCTGCTTCATAATTGTCTTCAGCTCAAAATAATTTTTATCGCAAAGAGACATATTTTAGGGTGACATATTCTGGCTTCCTTCAGTGGATTTAGGTTCTGGGAAAGATATTAGAATGCAAACAATCTGCTCAGGGTCACAAAAGCTGAAGCAGAAAATACAGAGCCTGTTAGCTGCTTGCATAGGGCTTGAAGCAAAGAAATGGACTTCATGGGTGTTGTGTTACCAGAACTGGGTCCTGGAAGACAGGCTGCACTTGGATTAAAGAAAAGCAGGATCAGAGTCTTTCCAAAATCAGGCAAGAATGTGACTAAAGACATGAAGGACTTGCTTGAATTATGCCCAAACACAGATGTTTAGACATTGTTGTCACTCACTGTAAGATATTCTGTATTTATAAAATGAATTCTAAGCATGATTCAGTTTTTTTTGCAGGGCTTATTAATCAATTGATGAACTTGGTATTAGAAAGGAGGAAGTTCCTTGCTGTCTCCATAGAGTGGATCTTCTTAAAGCTGACTTGGGTTGGAAAATCCCAAGAGCTTTGTTATTCATAATGAAACACGAGACATGAAACTTGAGTTCATTCATTTCCTTGGTGCTAAGGAGGACCTCCGCTCTTCATCTGTATTTGTACGAGATATGTTAGGTAACCTGTCTGCAGAAAAGAGAAGCCCACTTCCAATTTTGCAAAGCAATGTCCAAGTGGCTTCATTCTGCTCCTGTGCGTGTGTGTGTTTCCTTCTTTTGACCTTCCCTTCTGTGGACTGTCCTTGTAAGGGAGGAAGAAAATTTCCTCTTCTCTTGTAGATTCTTCTGACTCATCTAAGGATTAAACTGACATGAGGCACATTAACAGGATAAAAATCAAACAAAGTTAATAACGTGTATATATGGGAGAGACCCAGGAAAACTGAGTAACCTGCCAAAATGGCCAAAACCCTCACCTTAAATACCGTCTTCAGCTAAAGACAAAAGAGAATGTTGAGGGTATTGGTTTGGGACTTCAAAGGGGGATGAAGGCAATTCACATGGAGATGGAAAAGCAAATGTTTGGGAAACAAATGTTTGTTGAGCCATGCAGGGACAGTGGAACAAAGAGTAGACTCTGACCCCTAAGTCCTGCAGAGTGTCCCCCACCACAACTAGTCCATATTCTTTGCAGATAAATCTGGTGATATCTCTATTCCAGAAACAGACTCTTATCTAAATTCTTGTAGGTGGTTAAGGGAGAGGTAACAACAACAACAAAAAACTTCCAGAATCTTCTATTTCTTGAAAATAATGTTTAATATCTCTCTTCGAGATTTTTCAGGGACCCTCTGAAAAATTCCAAAGTTAGCCAAAGGTCAAAAGGACTTCATTTAAAATTTGATTTGGGGGGGCTTCCCTGGTGGTGCAGTGGTTAAGAATCTGCCTGCCAATGCAGGGGACACGGGTTCGAGCCCTGGTCTGAGAAGATCCCACATGCCGCAGAGCAGGTAAGCTTGTGCGTCACAACTACTGAGCCTGTGCTCTAGACTCTGCGAGCCACAACTACTGAGCCCGTGAGCCACAGCTACTGAAGCCCGTGCACCCTAGAGCCCGTGCTCCGCAACAAGAGAAGCCACCGCAATGAGAAGGGCACACACCGCAATGAAGAGTAGCCCCTGCTTGCCACAACTAGAGAAAGCCCGTGCGCAGTAACGAAGACCCAATGTAGCCAAAGATAAGTAAATAAAATAAATAAATTTATTTAAAAAATTTTTGATTTGGGGAAGTTTATCAAAGGTATCAAAATGTTTTAAAACATCTGGTCAAATACGATCATAGGTCACTGTGAAACAATACTTAGTTTTTCACTTAACCAAAGTGATAATAAAAGATTTAGAAGGCAAATACATAAAGTTACAATAGATTACTTAAAAGGTAAAGAAAACTTTTATAATCTTTTATCAAAAGTAGATCAATATTTCTAGAAAACTTTGTCCTCTTAACAAGAGAGAAAATCAAATTCTAGTTTTGTGTCAGCTTACATTTGATATTAAAATTCATTCACTCAATTAAATTCATTCTAAATGTAGCTAGTCCTAACCACACACAAAACTCTTTTCTCAGGGTTCCTTTTCCACAAACCTTCTATAACATCCTTTTTCTTTTTTTTTTTTTTAACATCCAGATTTTGTCCTATGCTCTCTCTCACTCTCTTTCTCTCTCTATATCTCTATCTCTATCTCTATTTTTATCTCTATCTCAAGTTCTTTAGGACAAAATTACTTTCTTTTCCCTTAACAAAATACATTTCCATTCCTTATAACTTTTTAAAAATTTCCTTGCACATGAAGATCGTTTTCTTATTAATTTTAGTAGTTTTAATTACATTAATTAGAATTCTTTACACTTAGAAACCCTAATATCTAGTGAAAACTAAGAGGTAAGCAACTGTGAACTGTTTGTTATACCAGTATTTTTTGATTAGCAAACTTATGAATACATGTCACAATTTTTGGAAGCATACATTTCCTCAGCACATATTTTTTTTCAATGTGGTATAAAACATGTTTACTATAAGACCCAAACATCTTCAGATTTTCTCTAATAAGACAAAAATAGCAATTAATTAGCAATTAATGTTCAGTTAAATTAGCAATTAATGTTCAGTATTTTATCTTATCTGGAAATTATCTAGATAGTCAATGAATTCCCATCATTTACCTTAACTTGGTTAGCAAAACTCTAAAGTTTTAAGTTACCAAAAGATTTGGAAAGCATTTCTTAAGTCCTGTTCCATTTATGTCTATCTAAATCATTTGTTCCCAACAATTATGTTTAGATTACTCATGAAAATTTCATGAGATATTAAACAAAGTCAGTCCCTATCCCAAGCTATTTTTCTTGCTGACAAATTTTGTAACAGAGATAACATAAACTTATTTAATTCTTGGCAAACCTAAGTAAAAGTTTTATATTTAATGTTGATAACTTTAAAGACATGCCTATTTTAATTAAACCAACAAGTGTTTATTTACTAAAGATTAATCCTAGATCATGTGAGCTTGAAAAACATTTGGGTTTGTTTATATTTTTGAGAACTCTTTTTTAAGATCTTGTTTGTTTTAGCCAATTAAATAGAGTTTTATTAATAAATTAATTTTGTCAGTCCCATGCAGAGGTAGAAAATTACCATATCTATAACATATATGCACACATACAGACCCAAACAGAGACTCTTAGCTCTTATTTAAAAATTTTACCCATGAATCAGGTGCAATACAAAAATTACTAGTTTGTGAGCAATAATTGGAATAAATTAAGTTTACTCACTCGGTTTGCTAAAGTCTTATTATGTGTGGGGAATAATTTTAAGATTTATATTTGTCTTTGACAAGCAATCTTAAGGAAGTTGTGATTTAGCATTTGTGTTTTAAAAGCCCCTTTTCCTCTTTTTTTTTTTTTTTTTTTGGCCGGCAGGGGTTGGGGGGTGGTGAGGAGGAGATGCTCAAGTTCTACTGACCAAATTAACCAGGCTCCGACTCAGACGATTGCGGGTTGCGTTTACATTCCTGATTTTGTAGAGCTCTGCAAGACAAAGACAGTTGCTTCTGTTCACTCTTGAACATTAGCTTCCAGCTTCCACCTCACACTGTGGGCTCAGGCAACCCTGCTAGCGTCCTTTAGCATGTTCAATTAATGATGCCCAAAGGGCAGATTTACATGCCCTGCTTTACAATATCAGGCAGGGGAAAGTTCTCCAGTGAGACACAATGTCCATCCCCACAATACAATCAAGCAAAAAAGATGTAACCACTTTATATAAAGCCCATTCAAATACACCAATTTTCCTACAAACAGTCACATCAATTCTAACAACTCTTATAATATCTCTAACCATAGCCTCTACTAGGACCTTATCAACAAATCTCAGTCTTACAATTCTGAGTAGGGGAAGTGTTCCCAGCTAGACATAACATCCATTCCCATAAAATACTCAGGCAATGTTGACATAACCTTTTCACATAACACCTGCTCAAACATTTCAGCCTTTATAATCCTATCAACCCTTGCACTTTGACTTCTTCTCAGTCTAACTGTAGCTTAAATCAGGGTTCCACCAGTGGATTTTGGTACCACAGCTCATAAGTCTCCCACATCAAGGAGTCCTTAAAACTTCTCTCCGTCCCCCAGCCATTTTACCCATTCCTTATGTGAAAAGCCTTGGGTCCCAGTGAGAAGTCAGGCCAAGGGACCTAGGCCCTTTTGTCAATCTTTAACTTTGTTAATTGGCCTAACTGTTGCCTCCAGGCAATCACAGGTCAGGTTTTTCATTGTAATTTTTGCCTTCCAGCTTCTAAAATTTCTCCAAACTGGGGTAGATAAAGTGAACTTGTTTGGGGCCCTTTAATGTTGCAGGGACAAATAAGGGGCCACTTTGGCCCACCCAACCTTAGGTAGTACTGTATTAAAACCTTTATTTAAACCCCATCAATGTCTATTGTATTTATGCCATTTCTTAATAACCATCTAAAGACTTCCACCCTGCTGGGATGAGTGCCATGACTCTTTCCTTTCTGATTCTTCTTTGGGCCACATCTTTCAATATGTGCTTTATTTACCTTATTTCTTAATAACCCTTAAAAATTTTCCACTTTGTTGGGAAGAGTCCCTTGATTTCCCATCAGCTTTGTGCCATTATCTTGTTAATTAACCTAATGTTTTCATGAGTACCTGTAAGACCCATTAGGGGAAGCTAAGACCAAAAATTCAATTAGGCTTCCTGAATTGGTTTTTCTTTTTTTAAGGGAGTTCTTAAGATTAGCCATTACATTTCTTTGTATCCACCTTTTAATTTGATCTTTCCATAGGTACCAGTAAAATGGTTGTTTATGATGAGAGCTCTCTAAAAATTTACCAATTTTAAAGTTTTTTTCCAATTCAAAGGATCTGGTTATTGAAGAGCAGGATCTTAATAGCAATTCAGACCATAAGGCTTTTTATGGCTTAACCAAAGAAAAGAGGCATCCCATAAGATCCATAAAGTTTACTCACCAAAATAGCCTAGGAAAGCAAAGACCTTTGCTGCATAGGCAGTAAGGATGCTGTAGTGCCAACACGAACAAAGCAATAAGGTTGAGATGATAAAGGCCCCTTATGAATGGGACCCCTATGACAAACTCCCCTGATGGCTGGCATAGTCAGACAAAGAAGGCTTAGATACCAGTCACAAACCCAAGTTATTACCTGTACTTCTGACCTACTGCCTATTCTTGGATCCACAACCTATTTGGCTGCCTGCCAGATGTATGCTGCAGAAGGAAGTACATACGTCCTTCGGCTGGCAGAAACCAGAGACAATATGCTCACTGATCATAAAGCCAAGCACTCAGAACATGAACAAGATGAAAGGAAAAACCTCTTCTGGTTTTTCTTATGTGCACATTAACAGCTTTAGCTAAGTCTTGGGTTTTGGGGGGCATTTAATTATTTCATAAATTTGCCCTAGATTACCCCTGATTTGAGTACATGCATAGAAAAGAGACTGCCTGCTGCAGAAATGTGGGCCATGCCTGTGCTAGGTCCAGTGGTATCACCTCCATGTTTTTATTATGATTCATTTAAAGTCAAACACCTATTGATTGACTGTCTAGTAATACTATTGCTTTGTGTTCTTTGAAGTCTCAAAAAGGGTCCACAATGATTGCTAAAACATAAAATTTATACACTTTGTGGAAAAGTGAGACAAAACATTTAGACAATTATACTTAAAGTATAATCATCATCATCATCATCATAACAACAACAACAACATAGTACACCCCCTATGTAGAAAGGATCATGTTAGGTAGCCTGTATATGTAGATTATATGAATCTTAGTGCAGCTGTGTCAGATATAATGCATCATATCCTTGTAGTGCTGCTGTGAAGTGAAGCCCAGTTCTTCATGACACAAAGAACCTATAGATCCCCCCATCATTCCCAGCATTGGCTCAGTTTAGGAAAAACCCCTCTCTTCTCAAACCATAGCCACTTTAGTGATTTAAGTGCTAGGAAAGAAGTCAGAATGTGAATAATGTACTCAGGGTCACAAATGTTGAGGCAAGAAACAGAGTTGGCTAGCAGCTTGAAGGAAAGTAGAGAAATAAAGGAAAAAATAATTCAGTGATTTAAAAATTCTCTTGCCTCACTCTTGAAAAGAACTATGCATATTCTCTTTGATTTGTTCTCGTCTTTCTAGCCATTGATTTATTTTCTCTGTGAGTTGATCTAACCAACAAACACGTTTGGTCAATCCTTTGTGAGAATGTCACTATTTTTCACTGACACAAAGTTCAACAGGCTTACCTCTATGATCTAAATAGTTCTATGATCTAAATAGTGTCTCTGAAATCCAGATCTCTTGGTTTTATGGATGTCTTCCAGAATATGTACTTTTTATCAGCCCTCTGGTGAAATGCCATGTCAGAACAGGCAGAACTGGTGGCATGGGTCATTTACTAACCCAGCAATGTAGAATATACACTACTATAGGACATATATTCTCAGTGGGGTTGATATCACTCCCAGGTGGGTGGAAATTGGTTACTAGGGACAAAAGCATCTTTTTTTTTTTTTTAAACATCTTTATTGGAGTATAATTGCTTTACAATGGTGTGTTAGTTTCTGCTTTATAACAAAGTGAATCAGTTATACATATACATATGTTCCCATATCTCTTCCCTCTTGCATCTCCCTCCCTCCCACCCTCCCTATCCCACCCCTCTAGGTGGTCACAAAGCACCGAGCTGATCTCCCTGTGCTATGCGGTTGCTTCCCACTAGCTATCTATTTTACCTTTGGTAGTGTATATATATCTATGCCACTCTCTCACCCTGTCACATCTTACCCCTCCCCCTCCCCATATCCTCAAGTCCATTCTCTAGTAGGTCTGTGTCTTTATTCCCGTCTTGCCACTAGGTTCTTCATGACCTTTATTTTCCCTTAGATTCCATATATATGTGTTAGCATACTGTATTTGTTTTTCTCTTCTGACTTACTTCACTCTGTGTGACAGACTCTAACTCCATCCACCTCACTACAAATACCTCCATTTCATTTCTTTTTATGGGTGAGTAATATTCCATTGTATATATGTGCCACATCTTCTTTATCCATTCATCTGATGATGGACACTTAGGTTGCTTCCATGTCCTGGTTATTTTAAATAGAGCTGCAATGAACATTTTGGTACATGACTCTTTTTGAATTATGGTTTTCTCAGGTTATATGCCCAGTAGTGGGATTGCTGGGTCATATGGTAGTTCTATTTTTAGTTTTTTGAGGAACCTCCATACTGTTCTCCATAGTGGCTGTATCAATTTACATTCCCACCAACAGTGCAAAAGTGTTCCCTTTTCTCCACACCCTCTCCAGCATTTATTGTTTCTAGATTTTCAGCATCTTATTTTTTATGTATAAAGGACAGATATGCATACTGTACATAAACAGGTATATATCTCTGATATTGAAATTTCATAGGGGAAATGTCTAAATTGCCTCTTTTTGGGAGGCAATAATGAAAGAAATGTTGAGAAACACTGCTCTAGGTGTCACCAAAGAAAGAGAACCAACATTTATGAACAGGCTGTTAATGTGCCAGGCATAATGCTGAGCAGTTTCATGCATCATCTGTTTTAATCCTTCAAATGGTCACTTATGGATGAGGAAAACAAGCTTAAATACCTTGCCCAAAGCCACACAATTGGTAGGTAACATAGCTGAAGTTTGAGGCCAAGTCTATTTCCAAAGCCTCGCTCTTCCCATTAAACCCAGCTTCAAAGTCAAACCAGTTCAGAGTTATCTGAGTCATTATCTCTACCCTTAGGCACTTACTTTTTTGTTGGAAAGCCCAGGAAAATAGACAATTGACTAACAATACATATGTGTATATCATCATGTTGTCTCTACCTTGGGATGTACACATAGGACGTCTGCTTCCTGTTGCATTTTTGTCTTATTTTATAGTTGTTTGAGGGAGAACCATTTGCTGGGGTAAGAAAAGGGACAAGAAAACGGAACCACTGTTACCATTACCTTCCCTATTTCCTCCCTCTACTTCTCTGGGCTGCACCCAGTGTGATCGACCTCACTCCCAAACCCTATACATTCCATGTTTTCACCAGTGTTCTGCACCTTCCCCCTTGGGAGGAATGTCATGGGGTTAGGGAACTCACTGACACAATTGTGGGCTGAGAACTAGTTTGGAAGGCAGTGGGTTTCTAACCAGTTACTCCGATAATCTGCCTTATGGACAGCCATGTAGCAGTTCCATGTAGGGTCAAGTTCCAGTTGATTCTGGAAGAAGGTGGGAGAGGACTCTAAGAGCCATCTCCACCATCAACACGAGCACTTCTCCAGCCTGTTTGTTCTTCTTTGCTGGGTGTAGATGCACTTCTGGTTGAAAACGGTTATTTAGGCTAACTTTTCTCCTATATGGAAAAAGTTAGCTGGTCTAGGCCAACCATGGCATGACCAACATACAGAGACAGTGGTAAAAGGAGAAGGCAAAGAATGAACATTTATGGAGTTCTCATCATAGGAAAGTAGGTGCTTTAATGGATTATGTCATTTATTCTTTACAAAACTTCAATACTATTTCCATTTTACATATAAAGAAAATGAGGCATGGGAAAGTTAACGTGTCTAAGTCCATACAACTGGGTAGGGTGACTCTAAACATTATGCTTTTCAGAGGTGCTCTGGGCCAATTCCTGGGATCCTTGGCAACAAAGGTACCTTAGCAGCAGTACAATGCCCAGGCCAAGGCAGGGAAGAGATGTACAGAAGGTGAGTCTCAGAGAGAAGACCAGTACTGCCACTGCCCTGAGGATCCAGATTCATCTACAACATTCCCAGGACTATCTGGTTACTTCTGGCCCCTACAATGGCAAAGGGGACAACCTGACTTTAACTAAAAAGATTGAGGGTATTATAGTATCATTTTTGTAGTGTATGCAGTAGTAAGTTACCCATAAAGAGATAGAAATCTGAAGAAAAATCAAAGTGATAAGGGACAAAATAATGTATATTGTAGCAATAAGTCAGGAAAGTCAGGAGACCTCCCAGAGGTCTTATTAGGCAATTCACTTCCCTTTTCCAGACTCCCATTTCTTCATCCATAAAAGGAGAGGTTTAACTAGCTGAAGTTTTCTTCCTGCATGAACAGACTATTGGTGAAGAGGTCAGCTAAGGGATTTCTTTGTATATTTGGGGAACATTTCTCCTTCTTGGTCCTTACTGATGACCATGTTTTGATTTGCCTCTGTACCTCAAGCTTGACAACAACCAGCTGAAGGTGATTAAATCAGGGATATACCTTAGTTTTGCTGGTGTTTGTCAAGAAGGAAACAATATAATAGAGCTTTAGATACTTTTGGAAGCTTTGGGTTATAAAATCTGCCTTTTAATAAGGAAACTCAGTGCAAGTCCTCCCTTGTGAGGAACTCTGATCTAGGCTACTTTCTGCACTTTCATAGATATGCTCTTTTTCACCTAAAGCATTGCTAATGACCCCTTGATTATCACTTCACTCAGTGTGTCCCCTGGAAGTCATGTCTCTGATGGGACTCTCGGCTTCCATCCTGGGCCTAGATCATAATCTTATTGTAGCTCCTTCTACCTCAGGAGATTGGTCTGGGCATGTAGCTGATCTCCTTTTCTCATCCTCATTACCAGCCTCTTTTAAATGTCTTACATAAGAGTGCAGTAAAGGAAGGAAGATACCAAATCACTGAATCTTTAAGGTGTGTCAGGCATTAGGCTATATAATTTTCCCTATAAGTTAAAGTAATTCTTATAACAACTCTTGAGATAGCTGCTATTATTGTTCCAATTTTACAAATGAAGAAATTAAGTCTTAAAGGGATGGCAATGATTGCCCAAGGTCATCAAGTGATGGAGCTAAGATTCTAAAGCAGATCAACTTGACCCTAGACCCTCAGTTTACGACCACTGACTGCAATGTTCTCTGGCTTCCAAAGGGACCCAAATTACCCATATGGGACATCTGATGAGCAAAGACCCAGAGACCATTAAAATTAGGGTGTCACTTTCTACTTTTAGCAACCTGTCAGTGAGGACATTCTTTCACTTCCTTTGTATCTTGGGCAGCTTTAACCATGCATCTTACATCCTACACTTTCTAGACTTCTTGAAAGTCTTCCAAGAACCAGATTCTTTCCTGCTGTGTATAAGACCAGTTTTGTATGCTTTCAGAAAGGTTTAGGAGCACAGTCTCTTGTGTAATGATTGCTCCCATAAAGGAAGTTTACTACTGATGTCTTTAGGCCCTATTCTCCAACTAGATTCATTCACATATATTTATTGAGCACTTACTAATTTTAAGGTAGTTTTAGGCACCAGGAATACAGTGGAGGACAACACTGACTGTCCCTGCCCTCACTGGGCATTGTTCTGCTGTTGGAGAAACAACCCCTCCCATATTTTCTAATAAATTCCATTTTCCATAATTTATAGCCAAACTGTCATGCTCCTCTTATAATTCTCTAGTTAAATTCAATATTTGAAAAGATTACCTTACAATTCTTCTATGTTATCTTCCTCTTCATGAATCCTAGAGCCACATCTGGTTGCAAACTTACAGTGCATGATGTTGTCCTTTGAGGCCAAGGGGAAAAGAATAAATATTAATGAGCACCTGTAGTATGTGCTGTACTTATTACACATCGCTTCATTTAATCATCGTAAAAGCATGAGGAGGCAAAAGTTATCATTCTCATTTTCAAATGAAATATCTGAAAATCCTAGAGGTTAAATCACAGAGCTTGAAAAAGGCAGAGTATGGAGGTAGATACCAGGTACAATGCAGGGGACCCCCTTTCCTTCCTACTTAAGAAGGAAATCATTCACCTTGGAGCCTGAGCCTCAGGGAAATCCTGGGGAGCAGCCAGCATTTCCCAGGCCTTGAAGGCGGGTCAGAGCAATGATTGAATCATAACACACTGTTTTGTGCACCCCCCACCCCCCAGACTATTCATATAGAATCAGAAGGGAGCCCTATTTCTTGCATTTCTGTCTTTGTAATTTATTCCTTGAGTCTTAAATGCTTTCAGTCTTCAAACATTCTCTATTGAATGAGAGACAGATTCTGTGTTAATGGGAGCATTAGGGAGGAGGCTGAGCTGATAGGGAGACAGATAGATTCCAGAGGCAAACTTTTGCTATCTCCCAAAGTTGAAGTGTTGACCTTCATGCTACCAACATGAAGGAGGAAAGGAAATTTGCCTCTGGAATCTCTCTACCCAGCTATGCAGTTGGGATTAGGCCTCAATTTAGATGCCTGAAAATCTCAAGTTATAGAAACAAGATCTAAGCCTGCACAATACAGAGAACAAACATCAAACATCATGATGTTATAAACTTTTCCTTTCTAAACACGGAATCTCTATATTACAGTTCTCTAGGGAGCTAAATTCAGCTTAGAGAGTATTCTTCTATTCTAACAAAAGAACTTTATCTAACTTCTTAAATTTAGTTTTTTAAAAAAAGCTTATTTCACTTATAATAAATATAAGGAAAGTATTATAGTGAAAGTTCAGATCCTGAACTTCCTAAAAATGTATTTTTAAGTTATTTTCATATTTTAGGTGCTTAATATTTCTCATATAATGGTTTATTTTATAAGGTAGATGGAAGTTGTGGCTTATTTATTTTGAAGAAATATATACTCTGAGTTGTCTGAATGAGGGATGAGTTTGATGCTAATTGACCCATTGATGGGTTAGATATTAACTGACCCACTGTTGGTCCTAGAATAAGGTCATACATGTGTTTGCATTTGTTTGAGATAAATCAAAGGATGATATCAATTGTGAGTCATGCAAAGGATTTCGTATTTACAGAGCCTGGCCTAAGAGCTATATAAAGAGAGACATTTAAGGAACTTGTACTGAAAAGGAACAGGATAAATTGGGTTAAGCTGTTCAGAAGAGGTGTAGAATGAAGTTTCTTTTATTGATACTGGTTCTGCAGGTCACTGCTTCTGGAGCTGCTTCCCTGACTGACTATTCAAGCCCTGAAGAAAATGATGTGGTATTTGTTCAGGTAAGTATTGACGCTATAGAATTTATCTAGCCTGATTTTTGTCTTTAACATTTATTGCATTGACCAGTTTTATCTTGAAAAGTACTAGTTGAAAACTGCTTCGGGAGGCTATTTGCTTTTAGTATGGTTTTTTGATGTCGTTGTTTTATTTTTATATATTTATTTATTCATTTATATATGTATGTATGTATTTATTTATTTACTTACTTATTTATTTTTGCCAAAGAGGAATGTAAGAAAAACGTGCCTGGGAAGAAGAAATTTTCCTCTACTTTTCTAGATTCTTCTGGCTGGTCTAAAAATTAAATTGACATGAGACAGATTAACAGGAGAAAAATCAAACAAAAGTTTAATAACATCTATATATGTGAGAGTTCAGGAAGAAAACTGAGTAACTCTCCCAAATGGCCAAAACCCTTGCCTTAAAAAAGCATCAGCGTGCATTTGAGTTATAAATACAGAGCTCCAACAGAAACCTTTCCACATAAAATAATGTATTAATAAATATATTTTTTTCCAGAGGTACTTGGTAACCTTTTATAGCCTTGAGATGGAAACAACTCCAATGACAAAAATGAAAGTCAATAGGAACTTCATGGAAGATAAAATCCAGGAAATGCAGCAGTTCTTGGGGCTAAAAGTGACTGGGCAACTGGACACGTCTACTCTGGACATGATGCACAGACCTCGATGTGGAGTCCCCAATGTTCATAATTTCAGAGTAATGCCAGGGAGGCCGGTCTAGAAGAACCGTTTTATCACCTACAGGTGTAACATCATAGCCAAGTATTTTTCTAATTTCCCCCAGGTCTACAGGAAACCTCCCTCAATTGTTAACACTATTCCTGTGTAAAATAGTGTCTCTAGAGGGAGGATTATTCACTCAATGGACTTGTTGGGCTTATCAGTCCAGAGCAGAGTAGAAAGGCTGTAAATAAAAGGAGAATAAAGCTGAATCTATGATAAATAAGAGAGAGGCAAGAGAAAATTTTATAGACTATTTAGATGAATAAATGCAGAAGTCTGGGAGCAGGGGCAAAAAACATGAGCTTCTACAAATGTAAATCCTTCATAATGATGACCTGTAAATCATAAATGAGTAGAAATCAAGTTAGATTCTGTTTAAGGACTAAGGTGTCCAAGGATACATATTTCTGTAGCTAATGAAGCAAGTTTTTCTCATCTGGCTTATTGATTTATGAAACGCTTCATTCTCAAATGATGTTAGCAGAAATGAAGTATTGTAATAAGACAAAATTAACACATGGTTTCCATGTATTTTTTTCTCTTTTGTTCTGTTGGTAAAGAATTAGCAATTACACTCCTGACATGAAGCCTGAGGATGTTGACTATGCCTTCCAGAAAGTTTTCAAGTATGGAGTGATGTGACCCCCTTGAAATTCAGAAATATTAATGCAGGCAAGGCTGACATCATGATACAATTTGCATTTGGAGGTAGAGAACTTGGACTTACCTCATCTGTTTCATCTGGCATGACCTATAGCATGTATAGATGTACTAATTTTCTTTTTCTTTTTTTTCTTTTAATAAGTGCATGGAGACTTCAGTTCTTTTGATGGCAGAGGGGGAATCTTAGCCCATGCTTTTGGACCTGGACCTGGTATTGGAGGAGATGCACATTTTGATGAGGCTGAAATCTGGACTAAAAGCTACAAAGGTAGGTTCCCCAAACCCCAAAACAATAGGAAAATCCTAACAAATTCTAAGTTATATCCTGTTTTTGAAAGGCTACATTCTAAGAAAGGATTATAAGATAGGAAAACTTCTTTTGATTAAAATTTTTGCCACTAAATAAAAATTTAACACTGTTTCAATTTCACTGTCTATAAATGGAGCATATTGGACTAGATTATTTTAAAGGTCAGTTCTAAGAATCTATGAAGATAAACTAATTTATTAGTATAAATTCAGGAACCTTAAGAACAATAGTATGGAAAGAAAAAAGCCATTATCTAGGGAATCAATATTTGGCAGTACAATCCATAAACTTGAGCAAACACAGATACTAATTCTGTGTATGCCAACAATCCTAGGATAGAGGTGATCATTTGCATGATTCATTGTATGCTGACAATCTCTGTGATTCGTAGTGACACATAAAGATGAAATTATATTATAGAGAATTTAGAGATCCTTATAAAGAAACACAAGTTTATAAGGTCATGTAGTCGTTTGTGATTCTGGGATAAAATTTTCAGAATGCCCAGTTGATCATTTAGCAATGATCTTGTTAAAGATCAATGTAAATACCTGTGTGTATTTACAGAGGAGCTATAATTCATCATCCATCCCAGACAGTTGGGGGATAAGGGTAACTAGTATGCCCTGTTATTTGGAGAAGTCACCATCCACCGGAAAATTCAAACCATCATATCAGAAGCCTTCCTAATCTTTCTATCAGAAATTCTAGATTATATGACTGACTCATGTGGAAAGTAAATGAAGAGAAAGTCATCAAGAATATTCTCTGCTTAGCATTCCCCCCTCTCTTGTCTATATTGCATGCATTGGATGGAGATATTTTTATAGACCAGAAAGGCTATTTGTTTTAGTCTGACACGTGGCCTAAGCTTATGAAATCCTTGATTGAGAAGTGAACTTTTTCATCCTCAAAAGACAAATGATGTAGGATTAGGTCCTTGCTGAGCCTCAAATCCTTAGTAGACATGTTAAATTTGTCTAAATTTTATCCAAGGGTATTTGGGGTTTGTAATCTCTTCATCTAACAGGAGAAACTTATTCTGGTTAGCCTCGCAGAATTTTTAAAATTCTAAAGAAACTTAGGAAAGTCATTTAATACAGATCTTTACAGATAGAGAAAAGAGAATGTTAGTGGTTACCTTGTGAAAAAGCTGGGACCAGAACATTTATTTCCTAGCTCTTATCTCAGCCCAATGTATACTTTCTACTTGCCCATGTTGCCTTATTTTAATTTGTTTGATTCTAAACTTTCAAAAAATTAAATTATCTATGAAAATTCTAACTTAAAATACTTATTCTCAGCCTAATTTTGACACAGTAAATTAAATGAACAAGTCCCACCATCTTTACTGAGCTTCTGTTAGGGTGTTATGTGATGGGGGTGCTTGGATACAGAGATGAAAAAGACACAGTCCTTTCAGAAGCCCACAATCTAAAAGGAAAGAGAACACAAACAAAAATCCATTATTTTGAGATGAGAACCAATGGTGATCTTTTGTACAAAGTAGTATAGGAATTGGGAATAAGATAAATTCAGGTTTAGGCCAAATTGTAAAAGGTTTTATTTACTCTTTCCAGCCTTATGCAGAGTGGAGAGAATCAGTGTTTGCTTCTTCTTTCTCATTATTTGAGAGAAGCAAAAGCATCCCTGAGTTAGTTACTGGACTTGTGTGTTACAGGGAATGCTTGGAAGATTTGTGTTCGTAGACATCCCCCCAGAGAGGTGTGAACTCTTTGTTCACCTTGGGTTCTGGAGAGTATTTCAAGATCAGGCTCTGTAGCTAAGTGGTGTTTGACCCTGGGAAGTTAGCTCTGAGCTTCAATTTTGCTATAGCAAAAGAAATACCAAAATGAATGCATTAGAATAGAATGCAGATTAAAAAAAATAAGTCAGGAATTTTCAAATCTTCTGAGAATTAGGAAATTTGAGAGAAAGGACACTCTCCTGTCTCTTACCTACAAAGGTGCATCCTCTGAGACATATATTAAAAAAAATGAACAGGTATGACTATAACTTGGTAGTGTAAATATGTCTAAATTGTAAATATAGTCTCTTTGATTTCATTTAGAATCATGTATAGGAAAAGGATGAGCCAAGGAATTTTTAGAGCCAAGAAATTTGGATTTGAATCTTGGCTCAAACCCTAATTTGGTCAGTTAATCTTACTGATACTGTGTCCTCATTGGAAAATAGAGAACACGATGGCTTTCTTTGGGTTGTATAAGGCTTAGACATAATGTGGTGTATTTCTCAGTGACTCATAGTACCTGGAATTTAATATGGCCTTAGATTTGGGTTTTGTAAAGGATGGTTACTAAAGACTTTTCTATATCCAGTGAAACTTGATTAAGAGTAAAAGCAGAACGGGTCATGTGGGTTGAGAATTATTTAGAAGCAATGAACCCAGCTGTGAGTTATTCCAGAAATTTAAAAAATAGAACATATTTCATTTGTCTGATAGTGCACTGGTCCTTAACCAGAGGCAATTTTGCCCCAAGAGGGCATTTAAAAATGTGTGGAGACATTTTTTTGGTTGTCAAAACTAGAAGGGGAGTGGTGCTACTTAAATTTAATGGTAAAACCAGAGATTTATAAATATCTGTAATGCCCAGGACAGCCCTGACAGCAAAGAATTATCTGGCCTATAATGTGCCAAGGTTGAAAAAACTTGTGCATGAAGGAGGGGAAATAAGTAAAGTATTGCCAAATGTTTCCCTTTTCATTGTGTTAGATGTTGTGTCATTATTTTCTAGATGTCAATATATTTTGCTGTTCTTTCCCTCTTCTGATTGGTTTCCTCTTAGGCACAAACTTGTTCCTAGTTGCTGTTCATGCGTTTGGTCATTCCTTGGGTCTTGGCCATTCCAATGATCCAAAGGCCATAATGTTCCCCACCTACAGATATACTGACTACAACACATTTCACCTCTCTGCTGATGACATACATGGCTTTCAGTCTCTCTGTGGTGAGTTGAACTTCTTTACTATTTTGCCAAATAAAGATACTCATTCATGAATAATTTCATACTATCTGCATTTGGATAAAACTTTAACATCTATCTTCTCTTTGAGGGTTTGAGTCCTATAGAAACTTGGAGTAAATGAGTGAACTATTTAGGTCCTTGGTTTTCTTATGGGTGAAGTTTAAACCCTTTCAGGAAGAGCCTTTCAGGAGAGAATAAGGTGGGTTTTGTGATTCATAATCATGAAATGCCAAGCTTAGTGTCATGAAATCCATTTTCTGATGCAGTTTCTGCTGGTTATTTCTCTGCTCAGGTACAATGAGAGGAGACAATCCATGGACCCCAGTTATCCCAAATTGATTATCACATACTTCCCAGGAATTGGCCCTAAAGTTGATTCAGTCTTCTATTACAACAGTAAGTAGATTAGGAAACCATGAAAATACTAGAAATTCCTTTTTAAAATACTGAACTGATTATAAAGCCTCTAAGATCAGAGAACAGGGATCCAAATTAGAAAAGAAAGGACTCTTCAGTTCTCCATAGGGCCACAGAGAGAAAATCCACTATGTGTCTAGCTCAGAATAGGTGGGCAAGAAAGAGTTAGGTGGAACCAATGGTGTATTTCTGCTAGGGTGGTCTATCAGACAGGGAGAATATGATTATTGCCACTTCCATGTGTCTGAGTCTCTGGAATTTCCGATCACATCAAGCTGCACAGTACACGTGAGTGAGCATATAGCAGTCAAGATTCAGGCAAGCAGGAGTCTTCTGTATGCTTTTATATCTTGAGTTCTTTACCTTCCTTTCAGTCCCTTCCACCCTTCATGGGGTCTCATGGATTGGGGCTGAGAGTGGGATGAAAGAAGCTTGAGTTTGTTTGAGTTTGTGTTTATGAATGTCTTCAAGCAAGGTCAGCATAAGCAAAATTGCTTGGGCCAAGATATTTTGGGTTTTATTCCCACCCTCGTGTCTTGTTTACTTTCCCCATCAAGGCTTCTATGTACCCTACCTGAGTCCACTCTCCTCTCTTCCACTCTGAGTTCTCCACCTGGATTGTGACTTTTCAAAAACATTTTTATTTTAAGAGTCGGCTTTAAAGACCAAACAACCTTCTCAATAAGGTTAATGAAGATATTTATGGTGAAATGACTAGAAGTAGGAAGATATCTGGGGGCAGGATACCTAGCCAAGGGACCCAACGTTTATAATCTTGAATTGGACTTTATCTAATCTAGATAACCTATAAAAACACAGATCTGTTATCTTTCTTTTTTTAAAAGAAATACAAGCAGCTAATTAAACTATTTATTTGTTTTCATTTTTAGGACACTACTATTTCTTCCAAGGATCTGACGTACTTGAATATGATGTCCTATCCCATCATATCACCAGAAGGCTGAAAAGCAATACCAAGCTATGTTGTTAGGAGTGATATAATTAATGGTGTTTGTCAATTCACATCTGTTTAACAAGTACTTATTGCATATTTGCTATGTGCCCAGTACCATTACATGGTGATATGTATCATAAGATAAGGTAAAATCTATAGGCCATAGATAAATGATTATATAGGTAAGTGATTATATAAAATACATAATAAGATTCTTCAAATTTGAAAACCCTCATTGTTGATTTTTACTGGACTCTACTACTAAGTCTGAAAAGAGACACCTTCAAAGGCCAAAAGAATATCTTGTTTCCTAACATCCTTGAACTGAGAAATTATAATTATTTCTCTGGCTTAAATAAATCAAGAAATGATTAGTTTCTATAACAATTAAATGTTTCAGTAAGGGTATCATTTTAGTTATTTTGGAGTAAAAACAGACTATACTTAGGATTTTTAAAATGATAATTAATGGAAGTAATATATAAGTAAATTATATAATTATGGTGATAATGTAATTTTATTCTATTGTCAGTGTTGATTTTTCTAATATCTTTTATAATATATATATTTTGCTCAAATCAAAACTTTGAAAGTGTTTGGTTTTTAGGAATTTTTTTCTTGAAAAACAGAACGTGTTTTGAAAATAATTCTGGACTTACTCCTAAATAAAACAAGCCTCTACATTGCTGTACCAAAGGGTGAATAAGAGATAAGGCAACCAGAAAAAGGAAAAGGTTATATTTGTTTTGGCCACTTGTCTAAGACCACCTGCATCCTTGGTCTCAAGTCCAGACAGCATTCTCCAGACTACATACAACCCCAAGGACACCTACAGTGTATGACCACAAGCCTGGAGAGAAGAAGGAATGAAATGGGAACTTCCCATTCCAGTAAAATTTTCATCACAGCTCATGTCAATTTCCTCCATGACCTTGACACACATTCTCCCTCTCTGGATTACACACATATTAAGGCTTTCACTGATAACTTATGGGTCTGTGGAATGCTTGTAGCTTTCTATGTATTTTCACACCATTGTTGATTGATATACCCAAGATCCAAGAAATGGTCAAGCCCATTTCAGCTCAAATGATCTTTTTTGACTAGTGCAATAAACTGAGATCAGGGAAAATATGAGGATCAGAAAGAATCAGAAAGATAGGGATGGAGAGTGTGGGCCTTCATAGGTTAGACCCATTCTCACATATGTGCTCCTTCAGTATAATAATACAAGAGTTGCCTTTACAAGGATTAGGGTCAAGTTACCCTTGGAAGAAATGTTATTTCTCCACGGAAAGAGGTGGGATCTATACAGAATAAGCATTACAGAAATTGAAAGGAGTCCCCTGGAGTCTGTTGATGAATACTAAGCTGCATATACACCACCAAGGGCTATGGACTGAACAATTCCCAGCGATAACACAGGGCTTGGAGCGGTTTGAGTTCCACCCAGCAAGAGTGGCAAGGTATTGAACACCTAGGGCCATCGGTAAAGTTCCCTTAATAAGAAGGCTAAATTAGCCCTAGAGTAAAGGCTACACTAAATCCACCCTAAAAAGCTTAAAATAAAACTTTGGAAAGATCAAGGTGATCTGGAAATTACTTAATACCTGCCAAAATTAAATTAAACAATTTTTAAAGGGAAAATGAAAAATCTAAGCACCTAGCAGCATAATATTCACAATGTCTAACCTGCAATAAAATGCACTGGACATGCTAAAAGGTAGCAAAATGTGACCCATAATAAGCACAACAATTAGTCAATAGAAACTGATGCAGAAATGACAAATGATGAAATTAGCAGAAAAAGGACTTTTAAAAAAGGTATACATATTTTCAAAGATTTAGTGGAAAACAGGGACATAATACAGAGAGAAATGAAAGATATGAAAAAGAAGCAAATGGTTTTAGAGCTGAAAAATGCAAATTTTCATTTGATTCATATTCAAATCTGACTTGTCATGTTCTTAGATTCTTATTGATTGCTCATTTTTGTGATTCTATTTTTATTTATTTATACCTTAAATTCGTTGTTGTTATAGTCTGGATTGATAATTAAAATATCCAAACACTTTGTGGGTTTAAATCTGTTATTTGCTGTTTCTATTGACTTTCAGTCCTAGAGCTTGTTTCCTTGTGTATTAGGTGAACTTTGATTGTGAGCTCAATTTTTAAAAATCTTAATTTTCAATAATCTAGAAGGTCTAAAAAGGGCATACTTTTTTCTTAAGAATATTGGTATATTGGCTTCTATTAGGAAGTCAGGGGATTTTTCTCATTTGGAACTACTTTGCCCCTTTTCTAGGATTTGTGGCAAGAGCCTTAAATGCAGACTTTCCACCTTACAGACTGCTCGAAATTTAGTATCCTCAAGGTCCTTCTGATAAAAGCATTTGACTTTGGGGAATTTCCTCTTTTTTCCCCATTTGTTCTTGGCTAGCTGCTCACTCATCCTTAATCTAGCTTCAGCTCACTCTGTATGAGTGTATGTGAGCACACGCATGTTTGTAGGGGAACTAGGAAAGCTCTGGAGATTTCCATTATCTTCTATAAGCCCAGGAAAGCATTGAAAAGTAGGTTTTAAGACCGAAGTTGTTTTACAGTGAAATGACTCTTTGGAATACATCATCTGCTATACTGCAGGAAGTGAAGGTGTGGCTTCTCTCTTGACTTGTTGCAAATATCTTGGAAGGCAGAGTTGTGGGCAGTGACTGGTTGTACAAAGACCATGATATTGATGAGTTAGAAAATTTGCACTGCGACTCATTATGTGATCCTCAGCAAATTAGTTGACCTCTTTGAATCTCAGGGAAAATACTATATGCCTCTTAGGTATGTTCTGAGAATTGACATAAGTGAAGCCCCTAGCACTTAGTAGGCACTCCACTGAAGCTTATCTCTTGCCATCTCAACTTCCTCTTGACCCAGAGTTCCCCAGTTTTGTTGCTTTTCTCCCCAACAGGTATGTTTACATCTCAGTAGATACTCTGCCCCATGTGGGTCCTCTTCCATTTTTTCCATATTTCCCTCATTCCCAACTACTAAAGACCATCCAAAGTTAGAAATACAGTCACCTAATTTTTGCCAGCACTATAAGTATGTAATTGTTACAAATAATAATGTTTATTAACTGTCTAGAAATTTATATATACATTTCTGTTACATATACCAAGCTCAAAGGTGAGACATTTTCCCCTCCGAGGACTCTTAGTTTATTTAACTAAAATATAGTTGGCATACAAATTATGTTAGTTTCAGGTGTACTACATAGTGATTTGACATTTGCATACATTATGAAATAATATTCACATAAGTTTATTTTTTTTTTTTGGTTTTTTTTATTGGAGTATAATTGCTTTACAATGCTGTGTTAGTTTCTGCTGTACAGTGAAGTGAATCAGCTATATGTATATGTATACATATATCCCCTCCATCTTGGACCTCTCTCTTCCACCCCCACCCCCACCCCCACACAACTAGGTCATCACAGAGCCCCAAGCTGAGATTCCTGTTCTTTATAGTATGTTCCCGCTAGCTGTCTATTTTACGCATGGTAGTGTATATATGTCAATCCTAATCTCCCAATTCGTCCCACCATCTCCTTCCCCCATGAGTCCACATGTCCATTCTCTACATCTACGTCTCTATTTCTGACCTGAAAATAGGTTAATCTGTACCATTTTTCTAGATTCCACATATATTCGTTAATATATGATATTTGTTTTTCTCTTTCTGGCTTACATCACTCTGTATGACAGACTCTATGTCCATCCATATCTCTACAAATGACCCAATTTCGTTCCTTTCTATGGCAAGGTAATATTCCATTGTATATATGTACCAGATCTTCTTTATCCATTCATCTGTCGTTGAACATTTAGATTAGTTCCATGACCTGGCTATTGCAAATAGTGCTGCAGTGAACATTGGGGTGCATGTGTCTTTTTGAATTATGGTTCTCTTTGGGTATATGCCCAGTAGTGGTATTGCTGGGTCATATGGTAGTGCTATTTTTAGTTTATTAAGGAACCTCCATACTGTTCTCCACAGTGGCTGTATCAATTTACATTCCCACCAAGAGTGCAAAAGGGTTCTCTTTTCTCCACACCCTCTCCGGTATTTATTGCTTGTAGTTTTTTGATGATGGCCATTCTGACCGGTGTGAGGTGATATCTCATTGCAGTTTTGATTTGCATTTCTCTAATAAGTAGTGATGTTGAGCATCTTTTCATGTGCCTCTTGGCCATCTCTATGTCTTCTTTGGTGAAGTGTCTGTTTAGCTCTTCTGCCCATTTTTTAATTGCATTGTTTGTTTTTTTGATATTAAGCTCCATGAAATATTTGTATATTTTGAAGATTAATCCTTTTCCTGTTGCTTCATTTGCAAATATTTTATCCCATTCTGAGGGTTGTCTTTTCATCTTGTTTATGGTTTCCTTTGCTGTGCAAAAGCTTTTAAGTTTCTATAGGTCCTGTTTATTTTAGTTTTAATTTTTATTACTCTAGGAGGTGGGTCAAAAAATATCTTGCTGTGGTTTAAGTCAAAAAGTGTTTTTCCTATGTTTTCCTCTAAGAGTTTTATAGTGTCCAGTCTTACATTTAGGTCTTTAATCCATTTGAAGTTTACTTTTGTGTATGATGTTAGGTAGTGTCCTAATTACATTCATTTACATGTAGCTATTCAGTTTTCCCAGCACCACTTATTGAAGAGGCTGCCTTTTCTCCATTGTATGTTCTTGCCACTGTTGTTATAAATTAGGTGACCATATGTGCATGGGTTTATCTCTGGGCTTTCCATCCCGTTCCATTGATCTATATTTCTGTTTTTGTGCCAGTACCATACTGTCTTGATTGCTGTAGCTTTGTAGTATAGTCTGAAGTCAGGGAACCTGATTCCTCCAGCTCCATTTTTCTTTCTCAAGATTGTTTTGGCTATTCAGAGTCTTTTGTGTTTCCATACAAACTGTAAAATTTTTTGATCTAATTCTGTGAAGAACGCCATTGGTAATTTGATAGGGATTCCATTGAATCTGTAGATTGCTTTGGGTAGTATAGTCATTTTCACAATATTGATTCTTCCAATCCAAGAACATGGTATATTTCTCCAACTGTTTATGCCATGTTTGCTTTCTTTCATCAGTGTTTTATAGTTTTCTGAGTACAGGTCTTTTGCCTCCTTAATTAGGTTTATTCTAGGTATTTTATTCTTTTTGTTGGGATGGTGAATGGGATTGTTTCCTTAATTTCTCTTTCTGATCTGTTGTTAGTGTATAGGAATGCAAGATATTTCTGTGCATTAATTTTGTATCCTGCAACTTTACCAAATTCATTGATTAGCTCTAGTAGTTTTCTGGTGACATGTTTAGGATTTTCTATGTATGCTATCATGTCATTGGCAAACAATGACAGTTTTACTTCTTCTTTTCCAATTTGTATTTCCTTTTTTCCTTTTGCTTCTCTGATTTCTGTGGCTAGGACTTCCAAAACTATTTTGAATAAGAGTTGCAAGAGTGGACATCCTTGTCTTGTTCTTGATCTTAGAGGAAATGCTTTCAGTTTTTCACCATTGAGAATGATGTTGCTGTTTTGTCATATATAGCTTTTATTATGTTGAGGTAGGTTCCCTCTATGCACACTTTCTGGAGAGTTTTTATCATAAATGGGTATTGAATTTTGTCAAAATTTTTTCTGCATCTATTGAGATGATCATAGGGCTTTTATTCTTTAATTTGTTAATATGGGGTATCACACTGATAGCTTTGTGTATATCAAAGAATTTTTGCATTCCTGGTATAAATCCCACTTGATCTTGGTGTATGACCTTTTAATGTGTTGTTGGATTCTATTTCCTAGTATTTTGTTGAGGATTTTGCATTTGTGTTTATCAGTGATATTGGTTTGTAGTTTTCTTTTTTGTAATATCTTTGTCTGGTTTTGGTATCAGGGTGATAGTGGCCTCGTAGAATGAATTTGGGAGTGTTCCTCTCTCTACAATTTTTTGGAAGAGTTTGAGAAGGATAGGTGTTAGCTGTTCTCTAAGTGTTTGGTAGAATTCAGATGGCCTGTGAAGCCATCTAGTCCTGGACTTTCGTTTGTTGGAAGTTTTTAAATTACAGTTTCAATTTCATTACTTGTGATAGGTCTGTTTATATTTTCTAATTCTTCCTGGTTCAGTCTTGGGAAATTGTACCTTTCCAAGAATTTGTCCACTTCTTTGAGGTTGTCCATTTTATTAGCATATAGTTGCTTGTAGTAGTCTCTTATGATCCTTTGAGTTTCTGTGGTGTCCGTTGTAACTTCTTCTTCATTTCTAATCTTATTGATTTGCATCTTCTCCCTTCTTTTTCTTGATGAGTCTGGCTAAAGGCTCATCAATTTTGTTTATCTTCTCAAAGAACCAACTTTTAATTTTATTGATCTTTGCTATTGTTTTCTTCATTTCTATTTCATTTATTTCTGTTCTGATCTTTATGATTTCTTTCCTTCTACTGACTATGCGTTTTCTTTGTTCTTCTTTCTCTAGTTGCTTTAGGTGTAAGGTTAGATTATTTGAGATTTTGCTTGTTTCTTGAAGTGACATTTAATTGCTATAAACTTCTCTCTTAGAACTGCTTTTGCTGAGTCCCGTAGATTTTGGGTCATCATGTTTTTGGTGTCATTTGTTTCTGTGTATGTTTTAATTTCTTCTTTGATTTCTTCAGTGATCTCTTGATTATTTAGTAGTGCACTGTTTAGCCTCCATGTATTTGTGTTTTTTACAGTTTTTTTCCTGTATTTGATTTCTAATCTCATAGCGTTGTGGTCAGAAAAGACGCTTGATACGATTTCAATTTTCTTAAATTTTCTGAGGCTTGATTTGTGACCCAAGATGTGCTCTCTCCTGGAGAATGCTCTGTGTGCACTTGAGAAGAAAATGTAATCTGCTGTTTTTGGATGGAGTGTCCCATAAATATCAGTTAAATGTATCTGGTCTATTGTGTCATTTTAAGCTTGTATTTCCTTATTTATTTTTTTGTTTGGATAATGTGTCCATTGGTGTAAGTGGGGTGTTCAAGTTCCCCACTCTTATTGTGTTACTGTCAATTTCCCCTTTTATGGTTGTTAGCATTTTCCTTATGTACTGAGGTGCTCCTATGTTAGGTTCATAAATATTTATAATTGTTGTATCTTCTTCTTGGATTTATCCCTTGATTAATCCAAATGTCCTTCCTTATCTCTTGTAGCAGGAGTGTCCTTCCTTATCTCTTTTAACAGTCTTTATTTAAAGTCTATTTTATCTGATAAGAGTATTGTTACTCCAGCTTTCTTTTGATTTCCATTTGCATGGAATATCTTTTTACAACCTCTCCTCTCACTTTCAGTCTGTATGTGTCCCTTGGTCTGAAGGGGGTCTCTTGTAGACTGCATATATATGGGTCTTGTTTTTGTATCCCTTCAGCCAGTCTGTGTCTTTTGGTTGGAGCATTTAATCCATTACATTCAAGGTTATTATCAGTATGTATGTTTCTATTACCATTCTCTTAATTGTTTTGGGTTTGTTTTTGTGGGTCTTTTTCTTCTCTTGTGTTTCCTACCTAGGGAAGTTTCTTTAGGATTTGTTGTAAATCTGGTTTGGTGGTGCTGCATTCTCTTAGCTTTTGCTTGTCTGTAAAACTTTTGATTTCTCTGTCAAATCTGAATGAGATCCTTGCTGGGCAGAGTAATCTTGGTTATAGGTTTTTCTCTTTCATCACTTTAAGTATATCCTGCCACTCCCTTTTGGCCTTCAGAATTTCTGCAGAAAAATCAGCTGATAACCTTATGGGGGATCCCTTGTGTGTTATTTTTTGCTTTTCCCTTGCTGCTTTTATTATTTTTTCTTTGAATTTAATTTTTATTAGTTTGATTAATATGTGTCTTGGTGTTTCTCCTAGGGTTTATCCTGTATGGGACTCTCTGTGCTTCCTGGACTTGGTGGCTGTTTCCTTTCCCATGTTAGGGAAGTTTCATCTATAATCTCTTTGAATATTTTCTCAGACCATTTCTTTTTCTCTTCTTCTTCTGGGACCTCTGTAATTCTAATGGTGCATTTAATGTTGTCCCAGAGGTCTCTGAGATTGTCTTCAATTCTTTTCATTCTTTTTTCTTTATTCTGCTCCTCAGCAGTTATTTTCACCATTCTGTCTTCCAGCTCACTTATTCATTCTTCAGTCTCAGTTATTCTGTTATTGATTCCTTCTAGTGTATTTTTCATTTCAGTTATTGTGTTGTTCATCTTTCTTTCTTTGTTCTTTAGTTCTTCTAGATCTTTGTTAAACATTTCTTGTGTTTTCTTGATCCATGCCTCCATTCTGTTTCTGAGATTCTGGATCATCTTTACTATCATTACTCTGAATTTATTTTTCAGATAGGTTGTCTATTTCCTCTTCATTTATTTGGTCTTTTAGGTTTTTACCTTGCTCCTTCAGCTGTAACATATTTTTTGGTTGTCTCTCTTTTTTATTTTTTTGATGGGTGGGTTTGTGATCCTGTCTTACTGGTTGTTTGGCCTGACGCTTCCAGCACGCACTGGAGTTTGCAGTCTGGAAAAAGACCCAGAGCCGGGTCTTGGTGCCGAGATGAGAACCTCCAGGAGACCTCACTCGGATGAATATTTCCTGGGGTGTGAGGTTCTCTGTTAGTCCACTGGTTCTGACTCGGAGCTCCCACCATAGAAACTCAGGCCTGTCCCCCAGCTCGTGAACCTAGATCCTGCAAGCTGTGCAGGGTAGCAAAGAAGAAAGAAAAAAAGGAGAAAAATAACAAAGAGTAAAAAATAAAATAAGATTAGAAAACTAACAGATATGTTAGAAAAAGTAAAAATACAGATGAAACTACAACCAGAATGTAAAACAGAACCACAATAGCAAAAAGAGGAAAAAAATAAAAGTCTGGAAAAGGCCTTAGCTGTGGTGGGCGGGGCTTAGGAAGGGGCGGGGTTTAGACAGTGAGCAGATGCCTATGCTTAGGTCCCATGCAGCCAGAAAAGGACCTTGGGGGGTGGGGGCAGGGCATAGGCACAGCACAGCCAGAGGGGCCCAGGAGTGCCTCTGACCTCAAGGGTGGAAGACAAGGTCTGGCATCCCAGCAGGCTCCCTGGACCTGAGTGGGTGGGGGGAATGCTAGGTGTGTTCCCCTTGATCCTCCAATCTTGGAGGGTCCCTCCCTTTTCGCCTCTCCTCTTCCTCCCCTGCTCCTTCCTATGCCCCTAGGACCAATGTGGCCAAAGAGGGCCCCAGAAGGTGGAGGACCCAGCCCAGGACCCCAGCAGGCTTACTTGGGCCCAATTGGGCAGGGGAAATGCTAGGCATACTCCCCCTGATCCTCCAAGCCCCCAAGGGTCTGTCCAGGTGTGGGAAGCCCTCCCCTCTCCCAGCCACCCCTCAGGGGTGCCAGTCCCATCCGGACTCCACTTCTCCTCCCCCTTCACTCCCCCCCCACATCCTACCTGGTCGCTCGGGTGTTCCTCCTGTCTCCTTGGGTGTAGAGGTCCCCCACCAGTGTCTGGCAGGTGCTCTAGTTGTGGGGAGACGTGAACTCCGTGTTCTCCCACCCCACCATCTTGACTCCATCCCCACAATGAGTTTAATAACCATCTGTCCCCATACAAAACTATGACAACATTATTTACCATATTCCTTATGCTGTATATTACATCCCATTGGTTTATTTACTTTATAAGTGGAGGTTTGTACCTTTTAATCCTCTTCACCTATTTCACCCACTCCACCAAATATCTCCAATCTGCTAAACACCTATTTGTTATTGTATCTATGAGTCTGTTCTCATTTTGTTTTGTTTCTTGGTTTGTTTGATTTTCAGATCCACATGTAAGTGAAATTATACAGTATTTGTCTTTTTTTGTCTGATTTATTTCACTTAGCATAATACCTTCTACATCCATCCATGTTATCAAAAATAGCACAGTTTCACTTTTTATGGATGAGTAATATTCCGATGTATATATATATATATACAACAACTTCCTTATCCATTCATCTGTCGACAAAAAGATTGTTCCACACTTGCCTATTGTAAATAATGCTGCAATAAACATTGGTGTGCATGTATCTTTTTGAACTAGCATTTTTGTTACATTTATCATCAGTTATTTTATTTTTTATTTTTTAATTTAAGTATAGTTAATTTACAATATTTTGTTAGTTTCAGGTGTACAAAACAGTGATTCAGTTATATATATATAATATATATTCTTTTTTTTCCAATTCTTTTCCTTTACATTCAACTATATTGAAAATAGTTCCCTGTGCTATACAGTAAGTCCTTGTTGTTTATCTATTTTATGTATGATAGTGTGTACCTGTTAATTCCATACGCCTAATTTATTTCTCCCCTGCCTTCCCCTCTGGTAACCATAAATTTGTTTTCTATGTCAGTGAGTCTATTACTGTTTTGTAAATAAGTTCATTTGTACTATTTTTTACATCACACATATAAGTGATATCATAAAATATTTGTATTTCCTTGTCTGGCTTACTTCACTTAGTATGATAATCTCTAGGTCTATCCATGTTGCTGCAATTGTCAATGTTTCATTCTTTTTTATGGCTAAGTAATATTCCTGTGTGTGTGTGTGTGTGTGTGTGTGTGTGTGTGTTTGTGTATATGTATATATACCACTATCCTTTATCTATTCATCTGTTGATGGACACTTAGGTTGTTTCCATGTCTTGGCTTTTGTAAATAGTGCCGCTATGAACATTGAGGTGAATGTGTCTTTTTGACTTAGAGTTCTCGTTATTTCCAGTTATATGTGCAGGAGTGGGATTGCTGGATCATATGGTAACCCTATTTTTAGTTTTTTAAGGAAACTCCATACTGTTCTCCATAGTGGCTGAACCAATTTACATTCCCACAATAGTGTAGGAGGGTTGTCTTTTCTCCCCACCCTCTCCAGCATTTATTTGTGGTCTTTTAAATGATAGCCATTCTGACCTACAACTACAACTACCTCACTGTAGTTTTGATTTGTATTTCTCTAATAATTAACAGTGTTAAGCATCTTTTCATGTGCCTTGGGAGAAATGTCTACTTAATTCTTCTGCCAATTTTCTGACTGGGTTGTTAATTTTTTTTTTTTTGATACTGACCTGTATGAGCTGTTTGTATATTTTGGAAATTAAGCCCTTGTTTGTCACATCATTTGCAAATATTTTCAACCAGTTTGAATGTGGCCTTTTTGGTTTGTTTATGGTTTCCTTTGCTGTGCAAAAACTTATGTTTGATTAGGTCCCATTTGTTTATTTTTGTTTTTATTTCTTTTGCCTTGGGAGACCAACCTAAGAAAATATTGCTATGATTTTTGTCAGAGAATGTTTTGCCTATGTTCTCTTCTAGGAATTTTATGGTGTCAAGTCTTATATTTAAGTCTTTAAAACGATTTTGAGTTTATTTTTGTGTATGGTATGAGGGAGTGTTCTAACTTCATTGATTTACATGCAGTTGTCCAAATTTCCCAACACCACTTGCTAAAGAGACTGCTTTTCTCCATTGTATATTCTTGCCTCCTTTGTTGAAGATTAATTTACTGTGTGTGTGGGTATATTTCTGGGCTTTGTATTCTGTTCCATTCATTTATATGTCTGTTTTTATGCCAATGCCATGCTGTTTTGATTACTGTAGCTTTGTAGTATAGTCTGAAGTCTAGAAGGGTTACGCTTCCAGCTTTGTTCTTTTTCCTCAGGATTCCTTTGGCAGTTCTTGGTATTTTGTGGTTCCATATAAATTTTAGGATTATTTGTTCTTGTTCTGTGAGAAATGTCATGGGTAGTTTGATAGGGATCACATAAAATCTGTAGATTGCTTTGGGTATATAACCATTTTAACAATATTAATTCTTCCAATCCAAGAGCATGGGATGTGTTTCCCTTTCCTTGAATCATCTTTGATTTCCTTTATCAATGTTTTATACTTATCAGCCTATGAATCTTTCACCTCCTCGGTTAGATTTATTTCTAAGTATTTTATTTTTTTGGATGCAATTTTAAAAGGGATTGTTTTTTACTTTCGCTTTCTGATATTTCATTGTTAGTGTACAGAAATGCAACAGATTTCTGCATATTAATCTTGTATTCTGCTATCTTGCCTAATTTGATTATCAGTTGTAATAGTTTTTGTGTGGAGTCTTTAGGGTTTTCTATATAAAGTATCATGTCATCTGCATATAAGGACATTTATATGCAGATACAAAGAGGTAACACTTCCTTTCCAGTTTGGATAGATTTTATTTCTTTTCCTTATGTGATACTATGTACATAGTATTCCAATACTATGTTGAGTAGAAGTGGTAAGAGTGGGTATCTTTGTCTTGTTCCAGAATTTAGTGGGAAAGATTTCAGCTTTTCACCATTGAGTATTATGTTGGCTGTGGGTTTGTCATAAATGGATTTTGTTATGTTGAGATATGTTTCCTCTATACCCACTTTGATGAGAGTATTTTTTGTCATTAATGAATGTTGAATTTTATCACATGCTTTTTCTGCATTTATTGAGACAATCATATGGGTTTTGTCTTTTCTTTTGTTGATGTGGTGTATCACATTGATTAATTTGTGTATGTTGAACTATCCTTGTGACCCTGGGATGAATCCAACTTGATAATGGTGTATGATCCTTTTTATGTGTTGTTGGATTTGCCTTGGTAATATTTTGTTAAGGATTTTTGCATATATACTCATCATGGATATTGGCCTGTAATTTTCTTTTTTAATAGTGTCTGTTTGGTCTTGTTATCAGGGTGATGGTAGCTTCATAGAATGAGCTTGGGAGTGTTCCCTTCTCTTCAATTTTTTGGAAGAATTTGAGAAGGATAGATATAAATTTTTTGTATGTTTGGTAGAAGTCAGCTGTACCTGGACTTTTGTTTTCAGGGAGTTTTTTGAATTACAGTTTCTATTTCACTGCTAGTGATTGCTTTCAAATTGTCTGTGTCTTCTTCATTCAGATTTTGCAGGCTGTTAAGTTTCTAGAAACTGGTTTATTTTTTCTTTGTTGTCCATTTTATTGACATATAGTTGTTCATAATTTTTTTTTCTGTTGTATTTCTGTGGTATTGGTTGTTATTTCTCCTCTTTCTTTTCTTATTTTATTTATATGGGTCCTTTCTTCTTGGTGAGCCTGGCCAGAGGTTTTCTGAATTTTGTTTATCCTTTCAAGAAACCACTTCTTGCTTTATATTGATTTTTCTACTCTTTTTTAAATCTCTATTTTATTTATTTCCTGTCTGATTTTTATTATTTTCTTCCTTCTGCTGACTTTAGGATTTGTTTTTTCTTCTTTTTCTAATTCTTTTAGGTGGTAGGTTAGGCCATTTATTTGGGATTTTTCTTGTGTTTTGAGCAAGGTCTGTATGACTATGAACTTCCCTCTTATAACTGCTTTTGCTGCATCCCATAGATTTTGTATGGTTGTATTTTCATTGTTATTTGTCTCAAGATATTTTTAATTTTCTCTTTGATTTCACTGTTGACCTACTGGATTTTTAGTAGCACGTTGTTTAGTCTCTAAGTAATCTTTTTTTTTTTTTTTCTCGTTTCTCTTTCTGTGGTTGATTTCTAATTCTATGTCATTATGGTAGAAAAGCTGCTTGAAATAATTTCTATCCTTTTAAATTTGTTGAGGGTTGTTTCACAAAACAACTAGTATATAGTATATCCTAAAGAGTGTTCCATGTGCTCTTGAAAAGAATGTGTATTCTGGTTTCTTTTGGATACAGTGTCCTGTAGATATCAATTAAGCCTAACTGTTCTATTGTGTCATTCATGATCTCTGTTGCCTTATTGATTTTCTGTCTGGAAGATCTGTCCATTGATGTCAGTGAGGTGTTAAAGTCTCCCACTATTATTGTATTCCTGTTAGTTTCTCCCTCTATGTCTGTTAGTATTTGTTTTATGTATTTAGGTGCTCTTGTATTGGGTGCATATATGTTAACGAGTGTAATATCCTCTCCTTGTATTGATTTTTTATCATGATATAGTGTACTTCTTTGTCTTTCTTTATGGCCTTTGTTTTAAGTCTATTTTGTCTGTTACGAGTATTGTTAACCCTGCTTACTTGTCATTTCCATTTGTATGAAATATCTTTTTACACCCCCTCACTTTCAATCTATATGTATCTTTTGTTCTAAAGTGGGTCTCTTGTAGGCAGCCTATTGTAGTTTCTTTTCTTATTGTCCAATCTACCACTCTATGTCTTTCGATCAGAGCACTTAGTCCATTGACATTTAAAGAATTGATTGATAATTATGTATTTATGACATTTTAAACCTTCTTTTCCAGTTGATTTTGTGTTTCTTCTTTCTTCTTCCTTTTATTTTTCCTTTTGTGGTTTGATGGTTTTCTTGTGCATTATGCTTGAGTTCCTTTCTTTTTGGTTTTTGTGAATCTGTTGTATGTTTTTGATTTGTGGTTACCCTGGTTTTCAAGTATGTTAACCTGTAACTAGACCTACTTGCTTTAGACTGGTAGTCATATAAGCTCAAACACATTCTAAAAGATTTACATTTTCTTATTCCCTTCCCCAACATTTCATAATTTTGATGTCCTACTTTATATTTTCATCTTTATCCTTTTGCTGTTCCCTATAGTTATAATCACTTTCACAGAGTTTTTTTTTATTGTTTTTTAATCTGTTTAAGTGATCTTCAATTATTTTATATATTTACCTTTCCTATTGTGATTTCTCTTTCCTGTAGATTCTAGCTTCTTTTCTATTTAGAGAAGACCTTTCAATATTTCTTTTAGGATAGGTTTACTATTGTTGTATTCTTTTAGTTTTTGTTTGTCTGAGAAATTCTTTTATCTCTCCTTCTATTCTAAATTATAATCTTGCTGGGTAGAATATCCTAGGTTGCAGGATTTTCCCTTTCAGGACTTTGAATATATCATGCCATTCCCTTCTGGCCTGCAAAGTTTCTGCAGAGAAGTCAGCTGATAGCCTTATGGGGATTCCCTTATAACTAACTCTTTGTTTTTTCTCTTGCTGTCTTTAGAATCCTCTCTTTTTCTTTAACTTTTGCCATTTTAAGTATGATATGTTTTGGAGTAGGTCTGGTTGGGTTAATTTTGTTTGGGACTCTCTGTTCTTCCTATACCTGGATATCTGTTTCCTTCTTTATGTTTGGGAAGTTTTCAGCCATAATTTCTTCAAATATATTTTGAATCCCCTTTTCTCTTTCTTCTTATGGGATTCTCATTATGTGTAGATTGGCACACTTTATACTTTCCCATAGGCCTCGTATGTTGCTTTCTGTCTTTCCATCTCCTGCTCTGATTGAGTGATTTCCATAATTCTATCTTCCAGATCACTGATTATTTAGTTTATTTATTGCCTTTAGCTTAGTTTTCATCTCAGCAACTTAGTTGTCTAATTTTGATTGGCTTCTCTTTATAGTTTCTTGTTCCTTGTTACAGTGAGCTCTGTTTCTATTGATAGTCTTAATACCTTCAGCATTTTTATCACTTTTTTTGAATTTGGGAACTGGTAGACTGGAGAGGTCTGTTTCATTGTTCTTTCAGGGTATTTCTCTTGTTCTTTTAATTAGGAGTAGTTCCTCTGCTTTTTCATTTTACTTATATTTCTCTGACTCTATTAATTTAGGAGAAACAGTTATCTCCTGTGGTCTTGAAGTGTTGTTTTTATATGTGAGTGACTCTGTGTAGACAGTATGTGTCCAATATTTTTGGTGCAAGGGCTGCTTTTGGTATGGATGCTTGCCCCATCTTTCCATCAGGGTGTGCTGGTGTTTTCCCCCTTGATAGAGGGTGTACTTTTTGTTGAGGAGACCAGAGCCTATGCTGGATGTTGGGCAGGCTCTCCTCTTTGCTCTGTGGTTGGCACAAACCTGTTGGGGGTAAGGTCTGCTCCCCAGCTGTTGGAGTAGAAGCCCCCAGATTCAGGTCTAAGCTGTGGTGTGAGGAGGTGGTACTGGAGTGCTCCCTTTGGGAAAGGAGCCTGCTGCATATTCTTCCCCAGGAATTCTCCACAGGGACATGAAAGTTTGTTATGCAGGCTGCCACCCTGTGTGTGCCCACAAAGATCAGTGTTGCTGGCACTGCACTTGGGGACTGCCTCTGCTCTGAGAGAACTGGAAAATAGCTCAGAGGCCCCTTAGGCATGCATGTGCACTCACAAAACTGCCTGCCCAGAAACTGCAGAAGCTAAGCCCCCATGCTTGCTATGGAAATGCCAGTAATTGACTCAGGTTTCAGCCCCACCTCTATGTATACATGCCCACAAAGTTCTCAAAACCCATGACAGCCCTGAGCAGTGCCCTGTTGAGTGTGCTGATAATGAGGCTGCTGTGGCAGATTCATGCATCTCCCTTGTTGTTTTGACAATGGGGCTCCTGTGGCAGACCTGCCTCTGTCTTGTACACACCCCCAGTTGTGGCCCAGGCCACACTTCAGGCCCTTCAGTCTGTCCTTGCACAGCTAAACCAAGTCCTCTCCCTGTGTCTATCTGCTGAAGCCCAAGTTTCAGCACCCACTCACTGTACACACCAGCAGGTATACCACTCGAACTTGGGAAATGTGGTGATGTGAAAAGGATCATCTCTGCTGGTGTCTCTCTGAGCCTCTGAAGCTCCCTGTCTGTCCCAGCGGACCTCCCAGCCAGTGAAGGAGGTTCCCAAGGTGAGGGAACCTTCCTTCTTTCACAGTTCCCTCCCAGGGACACTGGTCCCATCCCAAATCCTCTTCTTCTCCCTTTTCCCTTTGTCCTGCCTGGTGATGTGGGGTTCTATCTTGAAGCTTTGCTTGTATGAGATCTTCTGCAAGCTTTCAGTAACTATTCTGTGAGAATTGTTCCAGTTGTGGATGTATTTTTGATGTATTTGCACTAGAAAAACATGTGCATTCTGCTGCTTTTGGATGAAATGTTCTTTATATATCCATTAAGTCCATCTCCTCTAATGTGTTGTTTAAAGCCATTGTTTTCTTATTGATTTTCTGTCTGGATGGATCTGTCCATTGATGTCTCTTTGGTGTTAAAGTCCCCTAATATTATTGCATCACTTTCACCTTCTCCCTTTATGTTTGTTCATCTTTTCTTTATGTATTTAGGTGCCTCAATGTTGGGTGCATATATATTTATAATTTTTATATCATCTTCTTGGGTTGAGCCCTTGATTATTATGCAATGTTCTTCTTTCTCTCTTGTTACGGTCTTTGTTTTAAAGTTTATTTTATCTGATATAAGTATTGCTACCTCAGCTTTCTATTTATTTCCATTTGCATGGAATACTTTTTTCCAGCCTCTCACTTTCAGTCGTGTGTGTCTTTAGATCTGAAGTGAGTCTCTTATAGGCAGCATATATATGGGTCTTAATTTTGTATCCACTCAGCTACTTTATGTCTTTTGATTGGAACATTTAATCTATTAATATTTAAAGTGATTATTGACAGGTATGTGCTTATTGCCATTTTAATTGTTTTGGGGTTGATTTTGTAGTGTTTTTGTTGTTGTTGTTGTTACTGTTCTTTTCTTCTTCTTTTGCCCTCTTCCATTGTGATCTGATGACTCTCTTTAGTGTTGTTTGAATTACTTTCCCTTTTGTGTGTGTATCTATTATAGAGTTTTGGTTTGTGGTTACCATGAGATTTATATACAGCTATATATATTTGATTATTTTAAGTTGGTGATGTTTTAAGTTCAAACACATTTTAACTACCTTGCAATTTTACTCCCCTCTCTCCAAAGTTTACTGCTTTTGTCATCATATTTTATATTTTTTTGTTTTGTGAATCCCTTCACTATTTATTTTGGTTATAGATGATGGTACTACTTTTGTCTTTTAACCTTCATACTAGCTTTTAAATGATTTATTTATTTATTTATTTATTTATTTATGGCTGTGTTGGGTCTTCGTTTCTGTGCGAGGGCTCCCTCCAGCTGCAGCAAGCGGGGGCCACTCTTCATCACGGTGCGTGGGCCTCTCACCATCACGGCCTCTCTTGTTGTGGAGCACAGGCTCCAGACGCGCAGGCTCAGCAGCTGCGGCTCACGGGCCCAGCCGCTCCGCGGCATGTGGGATCCTCCCAGACCAGGGCTTGAACCCGTGCCCCCTGCATCGGCAGGCAGACTCTCAACCACTGCACCACCAGGGAAGTCCCTAAATGATTGATCTATTACCTTTATTGTATGTTTGCCTTTATTGGTGAGATTTTTCCTTTTATCATTTTTATATTTCTAATTGTGGCCTGTTCTTTCCCACTTAGAGAAGTCCCTTTAACATTTCTTATATAGCCAAATTAGTGGTGCTGAAATCTTTTAGCTTTTGCTTCTTTGTAAAACTCTTTAGCTTTCCTTCAAATCTAAATGATAACCCTGTTTGATAGAGTATCCTTTATTATAAGTTTTAAATTTTATCTCTTTAAGTATATTGTGCCACTCCTTTCTGGCCTGCAATATTTCTGCTGAGAAGTCAGCTGATAATCTTATAGGAGTTCCCTTGTATGTAACTAGTTGCTTTTCTCTTGCTACTTTTAACATTCTCTCTTTATCTTTAATTTTTGCCATTTTAATTATAATGTGTCTGGGTGTGGATCTCTTTACTTTTATCTTGTTGGGGGTTTTCTGTACTTCCTGGACCTGGATGCCTGTTTCCTTCCCCAATTTACAGAAGTATTTTAGCTATTGTTTCTTCAAATAAGTTCTCTTCCACTTTCTTTCTTTCTTCTCCTGCTGGAACCCTTTAAATGCAAGTTAAGTATGCTTGATGTTGTCACAGAGGTCACTTAAACTATCTTCATTTTTTCAAAATTCTTATTTCTGTTCAGCTTGGGTGATTTCCACTACTCTGTCTTCCAGATTGCTGACCCATTCCTTGGTATCAACTAATCTACTGTTGATTCCTTCTATCATATTTTAAAATTTCATTTATTGTATTCTTCAGCTCTGTTTGTTTTTTATTTTCTAATTCTTTGTTGAAATTCATACTGTTTTCACCCATTCTTCTTTCGAGTTTAGTGAGCATTTTATGACCATTGCCTAGAACTCTTTATTGGATAGATTGCTTATCTTCACTTTTTAAAAGGTATTGTTACTTTGTTTGGAACATTTTCCTCTGTCTCCTCATTTTGCATATTTCTTTGTGTTTACTTCTATGTATTAGGTAGGTTAGTTGAATTTCCAGATCTTGGAAAAGTGGTGTTATGTAGGACATGTCCTATGGGGGTCAGCAATATGTTCCCCTCTGGTTACTAAAGCTATATGCTGTAGAAGTGTCCCCTATTGAGTTGTGTGTCCCCTAATTGAATTGTGTGCCCCCTTCTTTTGTGGCTGGCCCAACTACAGTGTGCACACTGGAAGGTGGAGCTGGTCCAAATGGCTGCTAGGTCCTGTCTCATGCAGTGGCTGTGGGCTTGCTAGAGCATGGAGCCATGTTCCTGTGGAGCTAGCTGCACAATCTGGGGTCCATGGGCCCTCTGGGCTGGTGTCAGCCCACGGCTAGTCAGGGGTAGGATAGACATTTTTATTGCTATTTTAAGAATAAAGAAAAAAGGACACAGAGAAGGTAAATAATTTGTTTGGTGTCACAGACCTAGTAAGTCCATATTAAGATTCTAACTGAGGACTGTTTCACCCAAACTCAAGCTGTTTCTACTATCCCACTTTGATTCTATTGACTAATAATTTTTCAACTAATAAGGAGCATGATCTGATACAATTTGGCTCAACTATTAGGGGCAAGATAAAAGAGTTAATAAATTATCAACAACAAAAAATCTTACTCTAATTCTGTACTTTTTTTGAGCAGTCAAGTTGACAATAAAATATCTTGAGGGAGATGTGAATATAAGTGAGGGTGGAAATTTGAGAAGTTTTTCCACTTTTCCTCTAAATTCATGACTTGGAACAGTATGTTCCAATCTTGTAATTGCAGAAAATATGATTTTCAAAGGAAGGAAGGATTGTGAAATGTGTTTTGGGCCACAAAGGTACTGAATTGTGTGTTTATGCTTAGAACCTTAGAGTTGGATTTTTTTAATGAGCACTTAGGAATTCATGGCTAGCAAGATTTTTGCTGATGTTTTCTGGAATTGGAACTTTGACCAACCTTGCTGACTGAGGAGACTTTGGTTTTTTGAATTTCAATAACACATACTCACTGCTCATAGACATTTGTCCTAACTGGGTTTCATATGGACAGCACAAGTGAAAGATAATTGACAGGAAAGACTGGACTTAGAAAGAGGAGAGGGAAGTCAGAACGTCAGAAATTCATGAGAGGAGGCCCTAATATTGAAGACTATGAGACATACACTGGAATAATAGACATAGCCAGTATTTAGTTTTTGAAAATATGAATATTTGAGAGAGAAGATTTTTGGAAAGGGTTAGGTCCAGGCTAAGATGGTGTTATAAATAGATGAAATGCAGAGATTTAATTTAGTCTGAAGACACTACAAACTCTTGTTTCTATTTGATTTATAGGTTTTGACTGAACAACATGTGCATCATCTCTGCTACTTACTGTGTATGTGAACTTGAACAAATGTTTTAACTTTTCTGAACTCCATTTTTTCATCTGTGAACTGAGGATACTGATATTTACCTTGTAATGTGGGTGTAAAGATTACACATAATATAACATGCTGGGTTCATAGTAGATAATCAATATATAGTGGCTTTCTCCTTTCTTAAAAGAGAGTTCTGATACATACCTGTTTGACCATACTACACATTCTGAGAAGAGTAAGAGACACTAATTACCTAAAAGTATATAAAATAATGAAAGTTCAGAACCTTTATTCCATTATTCTAATGGTATAGCTTTAATGGAGAGTAAGCTGGCACACCAACACATGCTCTCTAGGTTTATGTGAGTTAGCTCTGCCTTGGTACATATCCAACTCAAATTTAGTTATACAATACAATTTCATTTTGTCCTTCCTACATAATATGACCCATCCAAAAAGGTGTGTCAACATTACAAATCATGACTCATAAGAAAGTGAAGTGTCTCAGCCGTGGCAAAGCAGTGCCTAGGATCATTACACAGATTTGTCAGGGCAATGAGTATCACTGGTTACAGATATTTGACCTAACCTGCAGAATAAAGCACTTATAAATTCCAGAATTTAATCAAAAAATATATGGATAACAAAAGAAAAAGTAATTCAGCCAAGTGTAAATACCCCAAACTTTCATCTATTTCAGAGATGCATAAGGCATGGAGTAGAGACTTTTCCAGTGAGAGACTGAATAGACAAACAGACAATGATTGTACTATATATAAAAATAGAACTTTGACCCACAACCTGTAGCAACCTGCCCAGGAAACCAATCTCCTTATCTTCAATAAACAACCTAGGAAGCCAGCTTGTTGTAAGTGCAGGAAGCTAGATTGATATCTCTAGTGACAATCCAGGAGGCTAAACGACAACTTCTGTGATAATCAATCTAAAATGCCTAAGATTTTCCTGAGAAACTGACGGCCTTATTTTTGTCTCATTTCCAACTGAGGATCCAATTGGATTTCCTAACCAATTTCACAGGATACGCACTTCTAGTTAGCCCACCTACAGCATCCCCAGATCAATAGCTTTCAATCAGGATATACACGAAAAGTTCCCTTTTCCACACCGTAATGTTTCCCATGTGTCTATCTGCTTTGAGTCTCTGTGAAAACACACATTTTGGTGTCTGACTCCCTTGCTACAGCAAGCTCTGGATAAATAGCAATTCCTTGGTCTCATTTGGTTGGTCTTTGTTTTTCTCCACACCAGGGAGAGACCTGCCACGTCACAAAGAAAGGAACTCAACCTCAACTGTAGATGAGCTAGTTTCAATTCTTCCTATTTTGCAAGATTAATGGCATCCATGCCTTTTTTTTTTTTTTAACATCTTTATTGGAATATAATTGCTTTACAATGGTGTGTTAGTTTCTGCTGTATAACAAAGTGAATCAGTTATACATATACATATGTTCCCATATCTCTTCCTCTTGCATCTCCCTCCCTCCCACCCTCCCTATCCCACCCCTCTAGGTGGTCACGAAGCACAGAGCTGATCTCCCTGTGCTATGTGACTGCTTCCCACTAGCTATCTATTTTATATTTAGTAGTGTATATATGTCCATGCCACTCTCTCACCCTGTCACATCTTACCCTTCCCCCTCCCCATATCCCCAAGTCCATTCTCTAGTAGGTCTGTGTCTTTATTCCCGTCTTGCCACTAGGTTCTTCATGACCTTTTTTTTTTTCCCTTAGATTCCATATATATGTGTTAGCATACTGTATTTGTTTTTCTCTTTCTGAGTTACTTCACTCTGTATGACAGACTCTAACTCCATCCACCTCACTACAAATACCTCCATTTCGTTTCTTTTTATGCCTGAGTAATATTCCATTGTATATATGTGCCACATCTTCTTTATCCATTCATCCGATGATGGACACTTAGGTTGCTTCCATGTCCTGGCTATTGTAAATAGAGCTGCAATGAACATTTTGGTACATGACTCTTTTTGAATTATGGTTTTCTCAGGGTATATGCCCAGTAGTGGGATTGCTGGGTCATATGGTAGTTCTATTTTTAGTTTTTTAAGGAACCTCCATACTGTTCTCCATAGTGGCTGTATCAATTTACATTCCCACCAACAGTGCAAGAGGGTTCCCTTTTCTCCACACCCTCTCCAGCATTTATTGTTTCTAGATTTTTTGATGATGGCCATTCTGACCAGTGTGAGATGATATCTCATTGTAGTTTTGATTTGCATTTCTCTAATGATTAATGATGTTGAGCATTCTTTCATGTGTCTGTTGGCAATCTGTATATCTTCTTTGGAGAAATGTCTATTTAGGTCTTCTGCCCATTTTTGGGTTGAGTTGTTTGTTTTTTTGTTATTGAGCTGCATGAGCTGCTTGTAAATCTTGGAGATTAATCCTTTGTCAGTTTCTTCATTTGCAAATATTTTCTCCCATTCTGAGGGTTGTCTTTTGGTCTTGTTTATGGTTTCCTTTGCTGTGCAAAAGCTTTTAAGTTTCATTAGGTCCCATTTGTTTATTTGTGTTTTTATTTCCATTTCTCTAGGAGTTGGGTCAAAAAAGATCTTGCTGTGATTTATGTTATGCCTTTTTTATCCTTCCTGTCCCTTTTCTGTCTGTATCATCTCTTTCCATTCTCAATTCTTTTTACTTATATCTGCAATCCTTCAGATTCCCCTTACAGCTCACTTAGATGATTATAATAAACCAGTCAATGTTATTTTCTTTTTATTCTAATCCACCTCAATCACTACTGCCAGATAAATCTCACAGAAGCAATGTTCCAATGTTTTCACTTATCTTACAAAAAACATTAAATGGGAAAATTTTCAGCCTGAGAAAACAAATGGCCTCAATCAAAATCCCAGCAAGTTATTTTTTGGGTATAACAAACTAATACTAAAGTTTATATTGAGAGGCAGAAGATCCAGAATAGCCAACACAGTGTTGAAGGAGGACAATGTGCTACAGTAATCAACTCAGTGTGGTATGGGTAAAAGAATAGATAAATAGATCAATGAAACAGAATAGAGAGCCCAGATATAGATTCACATAAATATAGTCAACTGATCTTTGACAAAGGATCAAAGGCAATGCAATGGAGCAAAGATAGTATTTTCAACAAATGGTGCTGGGACAACTGGAAATGCACATGGAAAAAACTGAATTGAGATGCAGTCTTACACTCTTCACAAAAATTAGCTCAAAATGAATCACAGACCTAAATGTAAAGCACAAAACTATATATAATTAGAAAATTATATATATATGTATATTTAATAGTTCTTTTAAAAAAAGAAGACACTGGCTAGTAGCCACTGAAGTAGTCTTTCCCAAACTTGCACTACAGCACATAAAATGCAAGGAAAAAAAGAAGTTATAACATTGAAAACAAAGTTGCTCTTTTAGAATACATTTTTCCACTGTTTATAAGGACAGAGAAGCTATATTGGATAAAACAAAAGATTGCTTATCTATGTTTATCATATGAAACCTCAGGAACTTATGGTCGTTTGAAAGAACTAGAAATATATTTTTTTCCTCAAATGTCTGATCAGAGACAAGGACATTTATTTTTCTATGAATGAGAAAACACTGAAGCTACATCTCTATCGGATGGATGTTGATTCTGGAAGAGAGAAAAGAAATTGTGACCGTAGAGTTGCATACCCATCCAAGATATCTTCCATAAGAGAGGTTAACAAAAGAGATGCTCAGATATGCTAGAATCAGTAAATTTCTCCTGAACCACCCTTGGAAAATTACATAAAGACATACAATTGCCAACTGACTCAAAATGAACAATTCCAGAATGCATAGTTCAGGCTCTAAAAAGTTTAACAGAGCTATCTTTTCTTGGTTTGTTTGCAGTTTTCTAACTGAAAGGTGACTTGTCAGGTGGATTTGGCAGTATGGGGTTATGCTTGGTCCATGCTGCTTCTCACACCTATTTCCCTTCTGCTTCTACTCTAATCATCATATGAAAAAAAGTGTTTCTCGAGCAACATTTTATATCCTACAATCAGATGAAATATACTGCCCATTGGAGTACCACTAAAAACTTTGTTATTTGTTTGCACAATTGAAATAATTATGCCAAGAATATTACAAAATGCTCTCCTTCTTTCCATAAAATCAGAGTTGCCTGGAGTCACATAATGGCCATTGTTATTGCTAAGGAATTTGAATAATGGATTTCAACACACTTACCACTCCTGTTGAGTGATCTGAGTCATTAGGCTTTTATAAATGAAAAAGATAGTCATTCCACGTGCAAATATTATCTGTTCTCAATTCCCTATTTCTACTCTAGTTCACATTCCAACTAAAATGTTTGAATGTTTCTGTGGAAAACAGACATAAAAATTAGCATATATGATCTGATTTCAACCATGAAAAATGTACATTTTAAGAAACCCATAAGCAACATGTTTTATTCTATAATGCAGAGGGAATACATCACCTTATTAGTGCTTATTTTTGGCTGATGAGATTCAGTTTTGTGGAAAAAAAAAATAGATAAAATTTTATAACTTTTCCATGATCAGCATGATGTAAAAAAGTATACACAGGAATTAAAAAATCAAAAGTACAGTAAAGTGTTAATAGTGTTTTCCTCCTAGCAGCTTGAATGTAAATGATTTATTTTCCTCTAACTTTTTTCTATATTTTAAATTTTCTATAGTAAAAATATAAAATTGTATTGAAATGTAAAAAATTTAATTGAATGTATTTTGTAGAAACATGGCTTTCCATCACCAACAAAATCAACTAAACATCTACAGTAATTCCCCTTACATACTAACGAGTTCCGTTCTGAGAGTGTGTTCATAAGTCCAATTTGTTCATAAGTCCAACAAAGTTAGCCTAGGTACCCAACTAACACAGTCAGCTATATAGTACTGTACTGTAATAGGTTTATAATTCTTTTCACACAAATAATACATAAAATCAAACAAACACAAAAAATAAAGAAAATATTTTTAATCTTACAGTACAGTACCTTGGAAAGTACAGCAGTACAGTACCACATCTGCCATAAAGGGGCTGGCATCGAGTGAATGGGCAAGAAGAGTTACTGACTGGAGGAGGGAGAGGAGGTGGGAGATGGTAGAGCTGAAAGATGGTCAGCAATAGGAGAGGGAGGGCAAGCTGCAATTTCACTCACGCCTGACGTTGATGGAACGCATGTTCGCATCTTTGAAAGTTCGCAACCTGAAGGTTCATATGTAGGGGACTTGCTGTAAAATAAATTAAATAAACTAAACATCTTAGCTGCAGGCTAATGGCTTTCCACAATGAGCTTCAATCTGTCTTCCCATAACTTTATTTTTCATTTTTCATTATTCCCCTTCACACATTTTTCACTTCAATAAAAAGTTAACCCTTTGCCATTTTACGTATAGACTCTAAATTTTCTTGACTCTGTATGGTTGTTTATCCTGTTCCTGGATTTTCCTCTATGTCCGAATCATTTCAGGCTTCACTTATTTGTGGCTTTACCTTGGGCTTTTTCTAAACTAAACAGCTTTTCTTCTGCATATTTCCGGTACAGCTTCTTTCTTTATTTCTTATAAAATCTTATGCAGAGGTCATCTCCTCTATGAGATTATACCCTTTTCTCCTTCATTCATTCCTTCATTCTGTCATCTCATCCTTCCTTCTTTCCTATTTTTAAGTAGCTAATTTGGTCACTTTTTTTTCTATATTTCTCATTTAAATGTTATCTCCAAATCTACAGTCTTACTTTGTTTATTCTGAAGCATTTAAGACTCAGACACTTGAGAAATGAATGAATACCTGAAAGAATGATATATCAGCTGGAGGTAGCAAGGATCATGTGTTATCTCATCTGATTAGTCATGGAGAATCATGATAAATAGGAAGACAAAAGTGAAAATTTATGAGACAGAATGTTACTTGGACTAACTGCCTGCTTTTGAATCTAAGTTTGGATCAGATTTAAGTTTACTTCTAGACCTCTGATCCCTGGAGGTTAGATTTACAAAAGCACCCATTCTGACCCTTGTATATATTTCACCGTATGACAAATGATTGTTCTGTGGAACAGTCATTTTCCTTCCTGTGTAGAAAAAGCCCATTTTTTACCTAGTGTTCACAACTCCCCTCTACATTTGATGTATTGGGTTGGCTAAAAATTTCGACAGAGAAATCAGAACGAACTTTTTGGCCAAGCCAATATTTACTCTTTCTTACTCTTTTTCCTTCTTTTTTCCCTTCTTTCCCTTTCCCTTTCTCCTTCCCTCCCCTCTTCCTTCCTCCATTTTGTCTTTCCTTCCTTCTTTCCTTCCTTCCTCTTCCTTCCCTTCCTTCCTTCACTCAGTTACTGTGTAATTTGCCTATTCCTTTGCATTAATCTGTTCTCTTTTAAAATTTAATCCACAAAATTCAAACTATCTCATTCATTGTCAGAAAACTCCTTGATTCCACAGTCTTAGTTTGGGTGTTCAATAGATATAAGAATAAGTATTTTAAGTATATAAGTCTTTTATTTATTCTCTTATTAGAGAGACTTAAGAGGATAGCTTGAAACTTTTTCTATGAAAATAAAATAAAATAAATCAGTTATTAGGGTATTTAGTAAATATGACATGTAAGATATGGGAATTTAGATATGCATCATTTGTGAAATTTTTAACTTTTCATTTACCTGTTTGACTTTTGCTGTGAGCCTTTCATTCATAATTAATATATTAGTTAATTCTCTACCAAATTTTGAGGTTCCTGCTGTATGCAAGGCCCCACCCTAAGTATTAGGAGTACAGAAATAAATGGGAAACAGTCCCTACCCTCAAGAATTTACAGTAATATGGGGAGGCAGATAAGTAAACCATTACACTACAGTTCAGTATGAAAAATCAGGAAGGTACATATACTGTTAAGAAATAAGTGATGAACTCTTCCTGGGGCTCAAGGAAGACCTCTCAGAGAAGTCTGTTTTAAAAGATGACAAAGTTCTGCATTGGCAAACTTGTGATTTTCTCAGGAAAAAGATGACCTCTTTTGTCAATCACTTTTGAATAGTTGGGAAAATAAACATAAAGTCTGTCAAGTTTCCCTCTAAATTTAAAAAAATGTGTTATAAATTATGCTAGCAGAGAAAATTTACAAAGTAAAACCCTTAATTTAGAAGGAATTGACAATTGCGGATGTCACAGCTCTTTTAATTTCTCACTGCCTTTTCTGCCTGACTTCATTGTTTCTTCCTGGTACAAGCCCTTACCACTCCAACCCCCTTAGCTGCCCTGACATCAGTGTAAACAAGTATTTTACCCTTATCTCAGTCAAAATGAAACAAGACACTAAGGAATATAGAACTCTAGCTTTGAGGTGTCTTTGAACAGAATCTAGCCTAAAAATGGATGCTTAAATGTACCATATAACCCCCTGCCAACTGGTCATTAGGCATCTGGAAACCTCCAGCTACAGGTTACAACCACTGAGCAATCCTATTACATCATCTTCTATAAATATTCAGTGAAACATCTCCAATATTTCTTTAAAAACACACAAAAAGTAAAGCAAAAAAGGAAAATGCAAAAGGGATGCAAGTGGGAGAAATCAAAATGTACACTTATTAAATGTTCATTAAGTGCACATTTTTATTCATCATTTTATTTAATTCTCACTCCCAGGATATTCTGCTCTTAGTAAACAAATAAGCAAGCAAACAAAGAAAAAACAAAGTGTGGTGATAAATAAAAGTTTGTGCACTTAGTAAATGTTTAATAAGTGTAAGTTTTGCTTCCTCCCACTTGCATCCCTTTTGAGTTTCTTTTTTAATTTATTTTTCTAAGGATATAGGAAGTGAGGTTGGTGGGGAGATAGGTGGGTGGCAGGTGGCAGGAGGATTGTATGTAAAGTGTTTAACAAAGTTTCTTCTTCTGGGAAAGTTTAAGGTCTTCCTTACCAGCATTTATTTCACACAAGTGATGTGAGCAGTACTCTAGTTGACAAAGAAAAAGAAAGAAAAGGTAGGAAAGGGAAGGGAAGGAAAAGAAAAAGGAAAAAAAGGAGAAGAGAAGAGAAAAATGATAAGCAAGGGACAAGAATTTAGGATGGCTTTTTTTTTAACTTTAAAATATCTACAAATTTGAATTTAGGGAGGAAGAAAAGAGATTGAAAGAGAATAAGAAAAGAGTAGGAGATAAGACAGAGAAGAATTTCAGTCTAGTGAACAAAGTAATTTATATCAATTCTTTGAGTATTTGTGGAGTAGCTATTACAGGTCCATCACCCATTAATAAATTGGGTACAGAATTAAGACCAACCAAAAGAAAATGGATATGTGTCCTTCTTCCTCAAAATCTTGAGGAATGAGCATCCTTCCCATGAGCATCTCCTCCTCAAGGACTAACAAATCCAAGCAGAATGTGACAATAGGTATTTCAAATCAAAGGCTCAAAAAGTGAATTTCCCTTTCAATTTTATTCTAGATAGTATTTCTTCTGTTTTTACAGAATTTAATAGTATAGACTGCAGCTATTTATGTACAGCTTTGCATTTACTTATATCTTATTACATTTGATTTTAAATATGTTCTTCTTAAATTAAAATTACATTTAAAAGTTCTACAGAATTCTGACTTTTTTACCATGTCATCCTACTTCTCAAATCCACAAACATAAACTATCTAGTAAATTCCAGTCACTTTTTTTTCCAGAATAAAAAAAAATGCCCCAGTTTTCTTCTTACCAAGACAGGAAGCATTTCCTGGAGATTAATCACTCTTTTGACTTGCAAAATTGGAAAGGTTGAGAGAAATTAGTAAAGTAGGTTGTATCATCCTATTTTGGATTTGGAATTTTTGGAAATGGTCCTGCTGCCATTCATAGGAAAGCAATCATGAGTCAAGCTGTGTGTGGGTGATCTAAACAAACATTGTCACCCTATAAAAGTCGGACTCCAGACCGTTAACCTAGAAGAAGATAGGCAGAGAGCAAGGCATTAAGACAACAGAGAGCTGAGAAAAGTCAATGGAAGTGAGGAATCTTCCAGTTCTGCTGTTGCTATGTGTGGCAGTTTGCTCAGCCTATCCATTGGACAGAGCTGCAAAGGACAAGGCTGACAGCATGGACCTTGTTCAGGTAATTAAGGAGCCAGCCCTCACGCTCCCTGACAGGGCCAAGTGGAAACCCTCTCTGCTTTCTATTTATAAAACTCACAGAATTGTTTGAACTTAATGTATAAGAAGTTCAAAGGCAGAGAGTTATAGAGTGTTGTACGTGGAGAGGGTCTCAGTATCACCTATTTGGACTCCTCTTTTGATGCCAGAAGAAACAAAAGCCAGAGATATTAGGTAATTTCCTAAGATCAAAGCCACCTTACTAGCAGCACTGCTTAAGACACATGATTAGCAAGTGTAGAGTATATGAAATATATCTTGCTTTGGAACTTCTGTAGGTATTTTAATCCAATATAAAGTTAGATGGATGTTTTTATTTCTGGTGTCATGTTTAGACATAGAGATTTGTCTAAGTTTTTTTCTCAAGCCAGGTCCTTGTGAGAAGCATAAAATGGAAAATTGAATAAATGTAGCTGAAATATACAATTATGCACAAGGAAGTTTGTTTTGTTTTTCTCCTTTAAGTTCCCTGGATAATTATCTTGATTTTCCAATTCATTGCAATTTTCATTGCTTTGGTAGTAAAATAAGCTGCAGAGATATTCTGTTACAAAGATAAAATGAAAGTGAGGAGGAGTCTGCAATTGAAGAATTAAACAAATATGACACTTACTTTGATTTCAATAAACTAGAGGAATATTTCAAATAGATTAAGTGAGCAACTGTACAAGTTTACCATAAACCACTAAAAATCATAAGAATGACCTAAAAACTATACTTATGTTTCTGCTAGCAATACCTCGAAAACTACTACAACCTTGAAAAGGATGTGAAACAGTTTGTTAGAAGAAAGGACAGTGGTCCTGTAGTTAAAAAAATACAAGAAATGCAGAGGTTCCTGGGGTTGGAAGTGACAGGGAAGCTGGACTCTGACACTCTGGAGGTGATACGCAAGCCCAGATGTGGGGTTCCTGACGTTGGTCACTTCAGCACCTTTCCTGGCATGCCCAAGTGGAGGAAAACTCACCTCACTTACAGGTAATGGGTCCAAAGAGATTTTGACATAATACTGAGGTTTATAAATCACTATCACAGGAGAAATAGTTTCTTCAATTTTTTTTCATACAGGATTGTGAATTATACACTGGATTTGCCAAGAGATGCTGTTGATTCTGCCATTGAGAAAGCTCTGGCAGTCTGGGAGGAGGTGACTACATTTACATTCTCCAGGATCAATGAAGGAGAGGCAGACATAATGATAAGTTTTGCAGTTCGAGGTAAAAAACAGAAACAAGGAAAAAAAAACCCATGCAAAATTTTATCTGTTGTTGTTTCATTAGAAAAGATTCCAGAGAGATCCTAATTACTAATCTTGCCAATAAAAATTTTTTTCTCTCTTAGAACATGGAGACTTTAGCCCTTTTGATGGACCTGGAAAAGTTTTGGCTCACGCCTATCCACCTGGGCCAGGGATTTATGGAGATGCTCACTTTGATGATGATGAAAAATGGACAAAGGATACATCAGGTTAGTTATACATCTCTCAGAATGATTTCAGTGTTGATTTTTGTTTTAACTTGGAGAACTCTTAATAGCTAAGAATACTGAAGAAATGGGGTGTTATGGATTTCCCAATGGGTCAAGAATCAGCAGAATCAGGCTGGAGATGGGAGTAATTGGATATGGCTGGATACTTTGTCCCAGAGATTGATTTCAAGAATGAGCCTTGAAAAACACTTGGCTTTCCATTAAGTGTACTCAGTCAATTGATCAATTAACCAAAAGAAAAAAAAAGAGGGGGGAAGCACTGTGTGTTTCCAGGAAGTAAACAAATATAATACACAGCTGATCTGTGTAATGTACATGTATTTAAGGAATGAGTAGCTATTATTTATGATTTCTTAAATAGGGATCAATTTATTCCTCGTTGCTGCCCATGAACTTGGCCATTCCCTGGGTCTCCAACACTCGACCAACAGTGAAGCTTTGATGTATCCAGTCTACAAGCCATTCGCAGACCTGACTCGGTTCCACCTTTCTCAAGATGATGTGAATGGCATTCAGTCCCTGTATGGTGAGTGATGCTGGAAAAATTAGGCATTGTAACTTTGCAATGACGGTCTTCAGGAAAGCTTCAAAATGCTGCATAAAGCATTTGTAATTTAACTCAAAGCACTTTGAGAATGTTTGGAAAGGATATAAATTGACAGAAGAATCACATTTCTTCTAATGTTTGCATCCTCATATCTGTTCCCTTTAGGACCTCCGACAGCTTCTCCAGATGACCCTGTGGTGCCCACAGAATCTGTGCCTCCAGAACCTGGCACACCAGCCACATGTGATCCTGCTTTGTCCTTTGATGCAGTCAGCACTCTGAGGGGAGAAATTCTGTTCTTTAAAGACAGGTCAGACCAGAAAACTATATTTTCCTATCTATTCTTTTGATGTATCTATACAATGCTTAGCGAGGAAAACAAACAGAAACTTGATAGGGATTTTTAAATATTTAAAACAAAAAATTTTGCTCTGAACTTGGAATCTTTCCGATGCTTCACTTTCCACATTTTCCTAAAATTGTCAAGTTCATTTTCAAAGACTTAGGATGATTTGATTTTTACCCTGTAATTGTCATTCCCAAATGTTATAAGTTACAGTTGCTTTTCAAAAGGCACAAGTAGACCTTTAGAATCAGAATTTTATCTTTACTTCCTTTAAAAATGATACCAGGATACCATTACATTTAATCAATTAATTTACTCACTGCTGGATAAATATGCACATGATAAAACTGCACAAGTGGAAAGAAAGTTAAAAGGAAGTCATCACCACATCATTGACTCTTAGTTCCTCAGTTCTCCCTATCTTCATCCATAGTGATGAACTCTTAAATATCCTTCCAGAATTGTTCTGTGTATATATAAAACTATACTTACATGCACGTATACATACACACACATGTGTCTATCTTTTTGAAAATATAAATGATGGTATAATATATATATTGTTTTGCATGAATTTTAGATATTTAAAGGTTACAGTCAGCTGATTAATTTGCATTGTAAGATAACTTTCCTTTCACAGAAGACATTACTCTGCAATCCTACGGCAACAGGTCCAGTGCAATCTTCTGGAAAAAAAGGAAAGATTTTTCCCCAGTGACAACATACCTGATTTCTGTCTGTCATCGAGCCTAGAGGATGTGGGAATGGGGGAAGATGTGTGAGACAGGACAATGAAGAAAATATGCTGAAAGGTGAAAGACTTCTTTCAATTTTCATTTCTTTTTACATATTTTTCAGACGTTTTTGGCGCAAATCCTTCAGGACACTTGTACCTGAATTTCATTTGATCTCTTCATTTTGGCCATCTCTTCCTTCAGGCATAGATGCTGCATATGAAGTTATTAGCAAAGACAGCGTTTTCATTTTTAAAGGTAATTATTATATAATAATTTCTTTAACTTGCTGAAATAAAGCCTCTCACTGGAAAATTGATTAAGAGTTTAATTGGAAATTGCTCAGAGTTGTAAATTCCCTCATTTGGTCTGTGTTCATTCATTCAAGCTGCAAATATTTGTTTAATGTCTATTTTGAGCTGGTGACTAAATCTAAAATTCTGGCTTCCCTTTTACTATGAAAATTAAAGATGCTAAGAAGTATTTCTAAAACCAAAGATATCTGTTATAGATTCAAAGTGATTGTGATTTTTTTTAAAAAAACCACAGGAAATCAGTTCTGGGCCATCAGAGGAAATGAGGTGCAAGCAGGTTACCCAAGAGACATCCATACCCTGGGTTTTCCTTCAACAATAAGGAAAATAGATGCAGCCTTTTCTGATAAGGAAAAGAAGAAAACACACTTCTTTGTAGAGGACAAATACTGGAGGTAAAATTTGATTGGAATGACTTTGTATGATCCTAATTAGGGAAATTATTTTCTTTCTCTAAGGAAATCCCCCGCCTTACTCTTAGACCTGCGTCCCTCACAATAGGAATGGTGGGGCTTTAGACAACTGTGGGGAAGTACTTACTTTCAAATATAGCAGTGCCTGATAACAGGCATTTCTTAAGCTCTCCTGTTTTGAGTCACATGTACAATAAGCTGGAGCTTCCTTTGTGTTGTTGACCCATCCGCCTGGAGTGTTCTCCTTTCTCCTCCACCGACACAAACCCTGCCCATCCTCCAAGTCCTGGCTCAAGTCCCACTACTTCCATGAAGCTTTCCCTGCTGCATTCCAAACCCAACTGTACTTTTCTTTTTTGAAAGAAGCCCTGTGAATCCAGGCCACAGGAAAATCATTCCTTTCCCTTTGTCTTATAATCCACTCATTGTTTGAGTGTCTGTCTTGATTTCCCAACTGTACTATGTGATTCTCAAGGGCTTCCCTTAGCCTCACACATTCATTACCTCTGCCTAAGAGGATGACAGGTAATAACAGTCTAGCTATATAGGACTCTCAGAGAGGCTAATTCTTGGGCTATCTGCCCAGACTCTGAGATCTGGGCGGACCAACCAAGGTCCAGCCAACAATCAAAGATGCACTTACTGTGCTTTGCTTCTTGTCCCAATCCCTTTTCATAGGAGACTGCCATAGAAAATCCAGATGTGCAGGGTAGGGAGAACATATATGTACAAAGTATGATAGAGAACTTCAAATTTGTATTTTAGATGAATGATTGAATTCACTTTATGTTCATATCTTTGTGATAGAAGGATGATTAAGATTCTTTCTGTCCAGACCTAAGAAATATGGTAACAAACAGCATCTGCTAGATCAGGGTGTTACCTCTGTTTCTGGTAGAGGTCTTAAGAGCTAAGTTTGCAGTACCATTAAAGTCACACATTTCTGTAGCACTAAACATGTCTGACATTTATTTGCAGTACTTGGAAAGTTTGTTAGAATTCCACATTAAACCTAACATGATTTACGAATTTTGGTGACATGACCTCCATGCAATGCTGAGCTTTTTTTCTTTTACTCGGTGCAGATTTGATGAGAAGAGACAATCCATGGAGCCAGGCTTTCCCAAGCAAATAGTGGAAGACTTCCCAGGGGTGGACCCAGAGGTGGATGCTGTTTTTGAAGCATTTGGTAAGAGGACCCTTATTTTGTTGGCAGTGGGGCACTTGAAACAGTCTATAGTATCAGAGGGAAGAGGAAAATTGAAATAATATTTCATAACAGTTTTCTTTAACCAGGTTCCTCCTCTCAACCCTAAATTTCAACTTATGAATTTCATATCAATTATATGACTACCTCATATAATAAGCTATATAAAAATTCCCTCAAGTGGTGTGGCCAAGTTTAACACTGACCAGCTGGCTTTCTCTATCCCACTGCTGCTACTAATTCCCAGGGAGATTGTCTCTGTCTTTCCTGAGTAGTCAGTCAGTTGCCAATATTTAACTTTCCATGAGCCCAAAATCTAAAAAAAGATTTTTTTTCCTCCTCAGGGATAGATGGGTGGAGGGATAGATGATCTTTATTGAAAGGTAATCTGAGCACCATGATGGCAGAGCCATAAAGGATCATCTGGCTCTGAAAGAGGCCCTGTGCCTCTCTGAGGCCAGAAATGCCCCTCAGGTTGCCTCATGAGGAAAGGGGAGGAGGAGTATTGGGAAGAAAAAGCTTAAAGATACCACAGTTTCCAAAGATGCAGAGAATTTTATCTGACTGCAAGCAGAATAACCTAATAACTCAGAGCATGATTTTGCTGTCAGACAGAGCTGAAGATGAGTGCCGTCTCCATTCTTTCCCTGTTGAGTGACCTTGGGCAAGCATCTAAATTTGTCTGAACCTCAACTTCTTCATCTGTAAAATGGAGTTAGATATACATGCCTCTTAGGATTGTTGCGGAAATAAATGAAAAAACATCATGTAAAATGTTTAACGTAGTCCCTGGCAAGTAGTATAATTCTATAAACACTTTCTGCTTTTAGGTATCTATTATTATGAGTTTTGTACTTTGCCAAATTTATTTATTGGAAAAAATATCTCACTATTTCCCCTGTCTGTATTTGCAGGGTTTTTCTATTTCTTCAATGGATCTTCGCAGTTGGAGTTTGACCCAAATGCAAAGAAAGTGACACATGTTTTGAAGAGTAACAGCTGGTTGAATTGTTAGGAGAGATGCTTAGAAGGCATAACATGTGAATTCTAAATGAAGCTGATATCTCTTCACCTAAGTCTCTGTGAACTGAAATGGTTCATTTTCTCCTGTGTGTGCAGTGACTGAGAATGAGAATGTGAGCTGGTGTGTCTTGCCCGTTAGCTTCACAAATTTCAGGGCATTCAAATGGGCTGTGTGTTTGCACTTTGCTCACATGGGGTAGCCTCCCACAGGGAAGGAAGAGGCACTTGTGCAACAGACAAGTGACTTTATATAGAATATTTTCTTATTATTTAATAAAGACGAGTTGTCAGTTATTTTATTTTATTGTTTTGTTTGTTTCAAGGACGAGTTGTCCTCACAATCTTGGGCGCATTGTGGACTGAGCAGGAGACAGTAGAGGTGGCAGGATTAGGATCTCCACAGCTGGGACCTCACAATGGGCTCATCCAGAACTGGAAACAATCTGCCACTTGCCCTCCCCAGGTACCCTACAAAAGAGATGCTATTTCCACCAACCAGGCATCGTATGTGTTCCTGACATACCTAAGGAGAAAGATCTAGGGAAGTTGTCACCTTATAGGGCAGGCTCTGAAAAAAGTTGTGTCTTTATTCCCGTCTTGCCACTAGGTTCTTCATGACTTTTTTTTTTTTTTTCCTTAGATTCTAGGTGGGATAGGGAGGGTGGGAGGGAGGGAGATGCCAGAGGGAAGAGATATGGGAACATATGTATATGTATAACTGATTCACTTTGTTATAAAGCAGAAACTAACACACCATTGTAAAGCAATTACACTTCAATAAAGATGTTTAAAAAAAAAAAGTTGTGAAGCAGAATCCTATAATTATAGCAAATCACCTAGTTCACATACTTCATTATTCAGGTGGGGAAATAAACCTGTTGTTCATCTTTTGCTTTTACTTATATTTTACTTATATTCCATCAATGGAACCCCTTTCCCTGCCTTAGCAAACAAATGTGCTCATATTCCCCCTATTCGCACATGAAAATATCCTCCTGTACTCATTTTGTATCTGTCCATGCCCACAAGCCCATGGACAACTGCATATCCTAAAACTGGTTTGCCACTCCTAAGTAATAAGTGTAACACGGTATCTGCTACACAGTAAGAGCTCATTCATGCTGTAAATTATTAATTCATTTGAGAATAATCTTTTAATCATATTCCGTGTGTCAGGCATTGTACTAGGTTGTGGGCATAGGAGCCTGAGAAAATGGACACAGTCCCTGCCTCATTGAGATTATAATCCAGCAAGAAAGAATATATGCAAATAGTGACAAACATGAACATGTAACTGTAATTTTAGTAAGAGTTAAAAAGGAAAAAAATTAGGCTTCTTTGATAGAATAATAGGAGGATCTACTTTGATCTGGGTGGTTTTAGAAGAAGTTTTGGGGGAATGGCATTGGAGAAGGTTTTGAAGGAAGATGTGAAAACTTGGTGAGAAGATGATGGTTTGGACTAAAGTGGTCACAGTGGAGAGTCAGAGACAGGAATACATACATATATATATGATTGACAACAGAACTCTATGATGGCTCAGATATGGAGTTTAAGAGAGGAAATGTTGCCAGAATAATTCCCAGATAGCTTCCTTGAGCATAAGGGTTGATGGGGGAAGACCTGAAGAGAAGCAGGTTTCTGAGGAAAGGGCAAGAGTTAGGAAGAATTGCTCAGTTTTGCCAATTTTTGAAATGTCTGAGAGATTTCCAAGTAAGACCATGAGGTAAATTAGTCTAGAACGCAAAAGAGAAGATACAGTAATTATGTTTGGTGATGGATGTTAACTAAACTTATTGTGGTAATTATTTTGCAATGTATACATATAGCAAATCATTATGCTGTACACCTAAAACTAATACAATGTTATATGTAAATTATATCTCAATATTTTTAAAAGAGAGAGAAGATATAAACATATGGGATTTTTCAGCATTTAGATTGTTCTTAAAACCATGAGTATAAGACACACCATATGAGAGATTTTAAGATGGAACCCTAATAAATAAAAATATTTTGCCGGGGATTGAACATTTCTTTTTTTTAAAAATTAACTAAATTATTTGGTTTATTTTTTTTTGATAGGTACTATGCAGCCACGGCACAAATTCAAAAGGTAAAAAACATTTTGTATGAAAAGTTAATTTTCCTCACACCCGTTTCATCACATCTAATTCCTTTTCTCAGAGCAACCAAGTAGATTTCTAGGAATCCTTTCAGAGCTATTTTATACATATACAAACAGTAATATTATATCATTTTTTAAGTTAAAATTGTAGCATGTAAATTTACACTGCTCTGCTCTTTGCTATTTTCACTTACTATAGTTTGGCAACAATTCCACATTAATACATGTGGAATATGCTTCACTCTTTCATTGGCTCCATTCTATGAGATAAATATGTAATTTATTTATTCAGTCTCCTATTGGTCACTAAATTAGTGATTAAATAAATGTATATATCAAATAAATAAAATTTAAAAATTAAAATAATAAATTAAATATATTTAAAATAAAAATATATTAAAATTTAATAATATTTAAAACATTTACTTGAAAAATATATCATATACTTGAAAAATATATAATATACTTGAAATAAAAATAATGAAAAGTAAGTCAAATAAAATTGTGTGTATCAGTATTATTTTCAGTATTCAGTAGGTTATTTTAAATATATATTTTTTAACATCTTTATTGGAGTATAATTGCTTTACAATGGTGTGTTAGTTTCTGCTTTATAACAAAGTGAATCAGTTATACATATACATATGTTCCCATATCTCTTCCCTCTGGCATCTCCCTCCCTCCCACCCTCCTTATCCCACCCCTCTAGCTGGTCAAAAAGCACAGAGCTGACCTCCCTCTGCTATGCGATTGCTTCCCACTAGCTATCTATTTTACGTTTGGTAGTGTATATATGTCCATGCCACTCTCTCACTTCGTCCTAGCTTACCCTTCCCCCTCCCAATATCCTCAAGTCCATTCTCTAGTAGGTCTGTGTCTTTATTCCTGTCTTGCCACTAGGTTCTTCATGTCCTTTTTTTTTTTCCCCCTTAGCTTCCATATATATGTGTTAGCATACTGTATTTGTTTTTCTCTTCTGACTTACTTCACTCTGTATGACAGACTCTAACTCCAACCACCTCACTACAAATAACTCCATTTTGTTTCTTTTTATGGGTGAGTAATATTCCATTGTATATATGTGCCACATCTTCTTTATCCATTCATCCGATGATGGACACTTAGGTTGCTTCCATGTCCTGGCTATTGTAAATAGAGCTGCAATGAATATTTTGGTACATGACTCTTTTTGAATTATGGTTTTCTCAGGGTATATGCCCAGAAGTGGGATTGCTGGGTCATATGGTAGTTCTATTTTTAGTTGTTTAAGGAACCTCCATACTGTTCTCCATAGTGGCTGTATCAATTTACATTCCCACCAACAGTGCAAGAGGGTTCCCTTTTCTCCACACCTTCTCCAGCATTTATTGTTTCTAGATTTTTTGATGATGGCCATTCTGACCAGTGTGAGATGATATCTCATTGTAGTTTTGATTTGCATTTCTCTAATGATTAATGATGTTGAGCATTCTTTCATGTGTCTGTTGGCAATCTGTATATCTTCTTTGGAGAAATGTCTATTTAGGTCCTCTGCCCATTTCTGGATTGGGTTGTTTGTTTTTTTGTTATTGAGCTGCATGAGCTGCTTGTAAATCTTGGAGATTAATCCTTTGTCAGTTTCTTCATTTGCAAATATTTTCTCCCATTCTGAGGGTTGTCTTTTGCTCTTGTTTATGGTTTCCTTTGCTGTGCAAAAGCTTTTAAGTTTCATTAGGTCCCATTTGTTTATTTGTGTTTTTATTTCCATTTCTCTAGGAGGTGGGTCAAAAAGGATCTTGCTGTGATTTATGTCATAGAGTGTTCTGCCTATGTTTTCCTCTAAGAGTTTCATAGTGTCTGGCCTTATATTTAAGTCTTTAATCCATTTTGAGTTTATTTTTGTGTATGGTGTTAGGGAGTGTTCTAATTTCATACTTTTACATGTACCTGTCCAGTTTTCCAAGCACCACTTATTGAAGAGGCTGTCTTTTCTCCACTGTATATGCTTGCCTCCTTTATCAAACATAAGGTGACCATATGTGCGTGGGTTTATCTCTGGGCTTTCTATCCTGTTCCATTGATCTATGTTTCTGTTTTTGTGCCAATACCATACTGTCTTGATTACTGTAGCTTTGTAGTATAGTCTGAAGTCAGGGATCCTGATTCCTCCAGCTCCATTTTTCGTTCTCAAGATTGCTTTGGCTATTCGGGGTCTTTTGTGTTTCCATACAAATTGTAAAATTTTTTGTTCTAGTTCTGTGAAAAATGCCAGTGGTAGTTTGATAGGGATTGCAATAAATCTGTAGATTGCTTTGGGTAGTAGAATCATTTTCACAATGTTGATTCTTCCAATCCAAGAACATGGTATATCTCTCCGTCTATTTGTATCATCTTTAATTTCTTTCATCAGTGTCTTATAGTTTTCTGCATACAGGTCTTTTGTCTCCTTAGGTAGGTTTATTCCTAGATATTTTATTCTTTTTGTGGCAATGGTAAATGGGAGAGTTTTCTTAATTTCACTTTCAGGTTTTTCATCATTAGTGTATAGGAATGCAAGGGATTTCTGTGCATTAATTTTGTATCCTGCTACTTTACCAGATTCATTGATTAGCTCTAGTAGTTTTCTGGTAGCATCTTTAAGATTCTCTATGTATAGTATCATGTCATCTGCAAACAGTGACAGCTTTACTTCTTCTTTTCCGATTTGGATTCCTTTTATTTCTTTTTCTTCTCTAATTGCTGTGAGTAAAACTTCCAAAACTATGTTGAATAATAGTGGTGAGAGTGGTCAACCTTGTCTTGTTCCTGATCTTAGTGGAAATGGTTTCAGTTTTTACCATTGAGGACGATGTTGGCTGTGGGTTTGTCATATATAGCCTTTATTATGTTGAGGAAAGTTCCCTCTATGCCTACTTTCTGCAGGGCTTTTATCATAAATGGGTGTTGAATTTTGTTGAAAACTTTCTCTGAATCTGTTGAGATGATCATATGGTTTTTCTCCTTCAATTTGTTAATATGGTGTATCACGTTGATTGATTTGCATATATTGAAGAATCCTTGCATTCCTGGAATAAACTCCACTTGATTATGGTGTATGATCCTTTTAATGTGCTGTTGGATTCTGTTTGCGAGTATTTTGTTGAGGATTTTTGCATCTTTGTTCATCAGTGATATTGGCCTGTAGTTTTCTTTCTTTGTGACATCTTTGTCTGGTTTTGGTATCAGGGTGATGGTGGCCTTGTAGAATGAGTTTGGGAGTGTTCCTCCCTCTGCAATATTTTGGAAGAGTTTGAGAAGGATAGGTGTTAGCTCTTCTCTAAATGTTTGATAGAATTTGCCTGTGAAGCCATCTGGTCCTGGGCTTTTGTTTGTTGGAAGATTTTTAATCACAGTTTCAATTTCAGTGCTTGTGATTGGTCTGTTCATATTTTCTATTTCTTCCTGGTTCAGTCTCGGCAGGTTGTGCATTTCTAAGAATTTGTCCATTTCTTCCAGGTTGTCCATTTTATTGGCATAGAGTTGCTTGTAGTAATCTCTCATGATCCTTTATATTTCTGCAGTGTCAGTTGTTACTTCTCCTTTTTCATTTCTAATTCTATTGATTTGAGTCTTCTCCCTTTTTTTCTTGATGACTCTGGCTAATGGTTTATCCATTTTGTTTATCTTCTCAAAGAACCAGCTTTTAGTTTTGTTGATCTTTGCTATTGTTTCCTGCATTTCTTTTTCATATATTTCTGATCTGATCTTTATGATTCTTTCCTTCTGCTAACTTTGAGGTATTTTTGTTCTTCTTTCTCTAATTGCCTTACGTTGCAAGGTTAGGTTGTTTATTCGAAATGTTTCGTGTTTCTTGAGGGAGGCTTGTATTGCTATAAACTTCCCTCTTAGCACTGCTTTTGCTGCATCCCATAGGTTTTGGGTCATCGTGTCTCCATTGTCATTTGTTTCTAGCTATTTTTTGATTTCCCCTTTGATTTCTTCAGTGATCACTTCGTTATTAAGTAGTGTATTGTGTAGCCTCCATGTGTTTGTGTTTTTCACAGATCTTTTCCTGTAATTGATATCTAGTCTCATAGCGTTGTGGTCGGAAAAGATACTTGACACGATTTCAATTTTCTTAAATTTACCAAGGCTTGATTTGTGACCCAAGATATGATCTATCCTGGAGAATGTTCCATGAGCACTTGAGAAAAATGTGTATTCTGTTGTTTTTGGGTGGAATGTCCTATAAATATCAATTAAATCGATCTTGTTTAATGTATCATTTAAATATAGTGTTTCCGTATTTATTTTCATTTTGGATGATCTGTCCATTGGTGAAAGTGGGGTGTTAAAGTCCCCTACTATGATTGTGTTACTGTCGATTTCCCCTTTTATGGCTGTTAGTATTTGCCTTATGTATTGAGGTGCTCCTATGTTGGGTGCATAGATATTTACAATTGTTATATCTTCTTGTTGATTCGATCCCTTGATCATTATATAGTGTCCTTCTTTGTCTCTTGTAATAGTGTTTATTTTAAAGTCTATTTTGTCTGATATGAGAATTGCTACTCCAGCTTTCTTTTGATTTCCATTTGCATGGAATATCTTTTTCCATCCCCTCACTTTCAGTCTGTATGTGTCCCTAGGTCTGGAGTGGGTCTCTTTTAGACAGCGTATGTATGGGTCTTGTTTTTGTATCCATTCAGCCAGTCTGTGTCTTTTGGTGGGAGCATTTAATCCATTTACATTTACACTGAGAAGGTGATATCCAAACAAAGATGAAGGAGGCAAGAGAGCTGGCCAGGTGAATTGGGGGGAAGGGCACTCCAGACAGAGAGAACAGCTAGTGTGAAGAAGTCTGAGGTGACCTGTGCTCAGCATATTCAAAGAGCAGCAAGAGGACTACTTACAGCAGTGAAGTAAGTGGGAGGAGGGTGAGAGTACTAGAAGATAAAGTCAGAGAGGTACAAGTTGAGGTAGGAGTAAATCATGTGGGGTTATATGGGCCAATGTAAAACACTGATTTGTACCTTGAGTGAAATGGAGGAGCCATTGGAGGAAATGGGTCAGAAGAGTCTCTGGATGCTCTGTTAGATTAGATTGTAGGGGAGCCTAGGTAGAAACCCAGAGACCTGTTAGGAGGCAATTGCAGTATTCCAGGCAAGAGAGGATGGTGGCTCCAGCCAGGGTGATAGTTGTGGAAGGAGAGAGAAGTTATTCTGAATATATATGAAAATAGAACCAGCAGGATTTAATGATGTGAAAGTGTGAGTCTGTGAAGTGTGAAAAAAATAAAAGAGTTTAGAATGATTTCAAGTCTTTTGGACGGAGCAAGTAGAAGGATGAAGTTGCTGAGTTGCCATGACTTGAGACGTGAAGGCTGAGGGTGGATCAGGCTTTGGTTGGGAGATCAGAACTTCAGTTTTGGGCTTGTTGTATATTGAGATGTCTATCTTACATCCATATAGTGATGCTGGATATATAAGTCTGGAGTTTAAGGAGAAGATCTGGATTGGAAATGTAAATTTGGGAGTCATCAGCACATAGATGGTTTTAAAGTCTTGAAACTGGATGAGCTTAACAACGGAGTAAGAATATAAAAGAGAAGTGGCCCAAAAACCAAGCCCTGGGGTACTAAGATATTGAGTTAAAGAACACATGTACAATAAATATATATTCAATCACTCTTCTTTAGTGCTGACTTGAAGCATCAGAGTCATTAATGAAATGAAGTAGGGTACCAGGTGTATCATAATCTACAATTATAGATTGACTTTTTTTTGCTATTTGTGAGAGTCCAGGATGTGGATTATTATATTTATATAAGTGTGTCTGACAGAGAGAGGAGGATGTGATACGCTGGTAGTATGGACAGTTTGGGGAAGGAATCTGTAAACCCTCCTAGATATCCAATGATGAACAGATGTTGGGTGGAGGACTGTTTCAGCAGGTCAAGGGAGGAAATCAGGGAGAAGCGAGTGAAGAAGGGAAAGGCTTAAGATGAAGAAATACAGAATCACATGAGGAAAGTAATTTAGATTGGTCACATAGGAAGTGGATAGCCAACAAGGAGGAGAGAGGTGTCTGGAGAGAATTTTCATCCAGAGTCCCAGGGTTGAGTCCAGAGAACCTGCAGGAGAGCTTTTGTTAATCCTGGACTAGGGGCCAAGAAAGCACTAACTGGCCTACCTAAGAAGCAAAACCAGACTTAACCTTTAAGCAAGGAAATGGGTGCTGCTGTGGTTTGACTTATCTCCATCTTATTCATGTATTGATTTATTCATTCCTTAAACAGATGTTTACTGGATGTCTAAGATTGCCAGTAGATGTGGTTGGACTAAGCAACCATGCTTGTACCAGCAGTCCCACAGTTGTGCAAAAATCTATTTGGATTACAGAGGGGCAAAAGAATAAAATAGAGCCTATCTAGTGCTCTCTCCCAGAATTAGAAACAACAGACCCAGAACATATGGTCGGACCATGTTGTAGACAGAACCTCTAAGATTTCCTAGGATTGGAAGCAGAATCAGGACCATGGTGTGTCAAAGTCCTGCATGGAATGATGCTATGGGGGATCATTATCCTTGAAGCAAAGCTGGTCTACAGAAAGAGAAAAAAACAGTGAACATTCAGGCTAAGGCTGAGAACATGAGAGACTGAGAGGGAGAGACAGAGACAGAGCCTGTAATTGTCCCATTTTTCAAGAAGGCTGTCCTGAGATTGGATTCCATGAGATTCTCCAAGTTCCTTATTATAAATCCACTGTAATTATCCTCCCAACAAAATGATTCCTGTCTTAGATATAAGTTGGGAGTGGCTTGGCAAGCCACAGACCTTCAGAGAACATTTGGAATTTGCTGTGGGGGTCCCAGCAGGGCAGAGGAAAATGCCATGTCAAGGTGCAGCCAGCAGTCCATGAGAAAAGGAGAAAAAGCAGTTGGTTCAACTGCTATCTGTGTTAAACTGTTTCCTGAAACTCAAGCCAGGGCTTCCCTGAGATCAAAGTTTAGGGTCTTTTAGGATGAAAAGTTAAGTTGTCTGAAGTTGTTGGTTACTTCTTGTCGTATAAAGTCTACAAGGAAAGGGATATATTACAGTCCAGGTTTCCTTCCTTAAAACAAGAAAAAAACTAAATAACTGTTGGCAGAAGCCCTTACAGTTTGTATTCATATTCAGATTATGAAAATGTGTCTGGAAATTAATCACGCACCTGGCTGAACCGTACCCTTTCCATGCTCTGCCCTACTGAGTGCTAACAGGAATGGTAGGGTTGAGTGGTGAGAAATGGGAATGGAGACTGTTGAGAAAAGCTGGTGGAGGGGTGTAACTACCTGCCCAACCCATCCCTTCAAACCACTTCTCGTTATCAGAGTCTATGTGATCCCTCTGAGTCCTTAAAATAAACTTCCTTTTAATTCAGTTTATCAGTCTCTTCAATCAGATGGTTCCTGATGAAAACAAACATTCTGTTCTCCCAGCAGACTTGCTCTTGAAAAGCAGTGCTTCCTTCTGGATGTGAAGAGCCAGCAGGAGTCTATCAGGCCAAGTGTGGAGAGGAAGGGAACATCATGTGAAAGGGTGATGATATGAGAGAACACACCATATTTGGGGGTTAAAGAGAAGAAAATTTTTTTTATGAGTTAAGTTGTAAAGAGAAGAATGTTAAGTATTCAGCTTGCTGATTATATAATTAAGAACATTAAATTTCAAAAAAACATTAAATGTTATTTAATAAGTGTAACAACTGAGAAAATGCTCCCCAACGCATATTAATTAATTCAGTCAGTGAATAATTCAGCAATAAATCTATTTTGGAAGTAGTCAGGCTATGAACAATAAATTAAACAACTTACTCAGCTAACAAGCATTACCTCCTACACACAAAGGAAATTTCATAAGCATATTTGAAGTAGATTAAAAGTGCTTCAGAGAGAGGCAAATAGTATAGGGGGATAAAAACCCTGGCCTTCCAAGGATTTACCAAAAGAGAGGTACTTGAAGATCTGTTTAAGCCATTCAATCCTTGTTGGTCAGTAAAAAATAAGCTACTTTGGGGGAAAATTCCACCCTGGGGTATGGTCCTGGTAAGTGTCAGACCACAGAATAACAACTGATTCTTAATATAAGTATCTTTATCAATAAAAGCTCCTCAGCATGATTAAGAGGAAATGTGTTTCACTTTCCTAAGATAAAACTAAAGGTGAGTATGTATGATACCTGACTTCCTGGCCATGGTTTATGCAACTAAGAAATTTTCCACCTTGACAGTAACGTTTAGCTTGTGGCAATGAAGGTGATGATGATGATACAGCACCTTATAACATGGCTGCTTCTTAGGCAAGGTTCCAAAATTAATAAAGGAGGCAACTCACTGTGTTGGTTAATGTTGTGCATTTAACTGAAAATTAAATTCCCATTGACTTGCTTTACCTCATGGCACAATAAGAGTTTCCTCAAGAATTGTATTTAATTTACATTATAGATAATTATTTACTATCAATATTTAGCATATTGATACATTCTTGTCAGGACTCACAGTTCCAGTAGCTCTGATAGTTTTGCTTCCAATGAAATAAAACAAATGAAAAGTTAAGGGCGCTATTTCCTCATCTCCAATGTAAGGGGGCTAAGGTAAGTGATTTGGGGTGTCTTTTCACTCTAAGAGGAATTAATACTCATTGAACAGCTATTATGTGATGGCATGATGCATATTGCATTTGAGGAATTAACCATCCCCAAAAAAGTCATGGCATATCTTAATATTATTATTTTCACTTTATATGTGAGAAAATGAAATATCAGAGAGGTTAACATGTCTAAGGTTATAGGTCTAAAATGCTGCAAAATCGAGTTTTGAATCCAAATCTGCCTTATACAAAAATCAGAATGTTGTTTTGGTTCTATATTGTTTCTGTATACATCTAATAATTCTACATTTGCAATCAAGCTGCCTAGAGTATCAATCAATGAAAGTACATCAAATATTTATGCATGTACAGAATTTTGGTTAATATTCTAACGAAAAGTTTAACTTTTTATTTCAAGAAAATACTAACTATGAATCCAGAAAATGGGTTTCATGTCTGTGAACCCCTACTTAACTTGTATTGTTACGTAGTACCTGGTCACAGGGACAGTCTTAAAGGTCAGGAAGTAATAATTATAGTATGTAATCATTCAATTTATAAAGTACCTGTCAGTTCAGTTATATCATAAACAAATGGGCAAGCATTATTATTTTCTTTTTACAGTTGATAACATTCAAGATTGCTCAGCTGTGATTCAAACCTACATCATTTGATTCAAAGTTCTGTGCTTTTTCCTACCACACCCTTTGGAACGTAACTGAAAGAAAATTCTCTTACACATCCCCTCCCCATGTACAAGGTAACTATCCTCACTCACTACAATTAGAAAACCACTGTTTTGTGCACAAAGTTATGATATTTCTATCAGAAAGTGCATAGACTTTTAAAAATATTTTAACATCTTTATTGGAGTATAATTGCTTTACAATGTTGTGTTAGTTTCTGCTGTAAAACAAAGTGAATCAGCTATATGTATATATATATCCCTATATCCCATTCCACTTGTGTCTCCCTCCAGCCCTCCCTATCCCACCCCTCTAGGTGGTCACAAAGCACCAAGCTGATCTCCCTGTGCTATGCAGCTGCTTCCCACTAACTATCTATTTTACATTGGGTAGTGTATATATGTCCATGCCACTCTCTCACTTCGTCCTAGCTTACCCTTCACCCTCCCCGTGTCCTCAAGTCCATTCTCTACTTCTGCTTCTTTATTCCTGTCCCGACCCTAGGTTCATCAGAACCTTTTTTTTTTTTTCTTAGATTTCATATATATGTGTTAGCATACGGTATTTGTTTTTCTCTTTCTGATTTACTTCACTCTGTATGACAGACTATAGGTCCATCCACCTCACTACATATAACTCAATTTCGATTCTTTTTATGGCTGAGTAATATTCCATTTTATATATGTGCCACATCTTCTTTATCCATTCATATGTCAGTGGACACTTAGGTTGTTTCCATGTCCTGGATCTTCTAAATAGTGCTGCAGTAAACATTGAGGTACATGACTCTTTTTGAATTATGGTTTTCTCAGGGTATATGCCCAGTAGTGAGATTACTGGGTTGTATGGTAGTTCTATTTTTAGTGTTTTAAGGAATTTCCATACTGTTCTCCATAGCAGCTGTATCAATTTATATTCCCACCAAAAGTGCAAGAAGGTTCCCTTTTCTCTACACCCTCTCCGGCATTTATCGTTTGTAGAATTTTTGATGATGACCATTTTGACTGGTGTGAGATGATACCTCATTGTAGTTTTGACTTGCATTTCTCTAATGACTAGTGATGTTGAGCATCCTTTCATGTGTGTGTTGGCAATCTGTATATCTTCTTTGGAGAAATGTCTGTTTAGGTATTCTGCCCATTTTTGGATTGGGTTGTTTGTTTTTTTGATATTGAGCTGCATGAGCTGCTTGTATATTTTGGAGATTAATTCTTTGTCAGTTGCTTCATTTGCAAATATCTTCTGCATTCTGAGGGTTGTCTTTTCGTCTTGTTTATGGTTTCCTTTGCTATGCAAAAGCTTTTAAGTTTCATTAGATCCCATTTGTTTACTTTTGTTTTGATTTCCAATTATGTAGGAGGTGGGTCAAAAAGGATCTTGCTGTGATATATGTCATAGAGTGTCCTGCCTATGTTTTCCTCTAAGAGTTTATACTCTCTGGCCATACATTTAGATGTTTAATCCATTTTGAGTTTATTTTTGTGTATGGTGTTAGGGAGTGTTCTAATTTAATTCTTTTACATGTGGCTGTCCAGTTTTCCCAGCAGCACTCATTGAAGAGGCTGTCTTTCCTCCATTGCACATTCTTGCCTCCTTTACCAAAGATAAGGTGACCATATGTGTGTGGGTTTATCTCTGGGCTTTCTATCCTGTTCCATTGATCTATATTTCTATTTCAATGCCAGTACCATACTCTCTTGATTACTGTAGCTTTGTAGTATAGTCTGAAGTATGGGAGTCTGATTCTTCTAGCTCCGTTTTTCTTTCTCAAGATTGCTTCAGCTATTTGGGGTCTTTTGAGTTTCCATACAAATTGTGAAATTTTTTGTTCTAGTTCTGTGAAAAATGCCACTGGTAGTTTGATAGGGATTGCATTGAATCTGTAGATTGCTTTGGGTAGTATAGTCATTTTCACAATGTTGATTCTTCCAATCCACGAACATGATATATCTCTCCATCTGTTTGCATAATCTTTAATTTCTTTCTTCAGTTTCTTATAGTTTTCTGCATACAGGTCATTTGCCTCCTTAGGTAGGTTTATTCCTAGGTATTTTATTCTTTGTGTTGCAATGGTAAATGGGAGTGTTTCCTTAATTTCTCTTTCAGATTTTTCATCATTAGTGTGTAGGAATGCAAGAGATTTCTGTGTGTTAATTTTGTATCCTGCTACTTTACCAAATTCACTGATTAGCTATAATATTTTTCTGGTAGCATCTTTAGGATTCTCTATGTATAGTGTCATGTCATCTGCAAAGTGACAGTTTTAATTCTCCTTTTCTGATTTAGATTCCTTTTATTTCTTTTCCTTCTCTGATTGCTGGCTAAAACTTCCAAAACTATGTTGAATATTTGTGGTGAGATTGGGCAACCTTGTCTTGTTCCTGATCATAGAGGAAATGGTTTCAGTTTTTCACCATTGAAAATGATGTTGGCTGTGATTTGTCATATATGGCCTTTATTATGTTGAGGTAAGTTCCCTCTATGCCTACTTTCTAGAGAGCTTTTATCATAAATGGGTGTTGAATTTTGTTGAAAGCTTTTTCTGCATCTATTGAGATGATCATGTTGTTTTTATCCTTCACTTTGTTATCATGGTGTATCACACTGATTGATTTGCAAATATTGAAGAATCTTTGAATTCCTGGGATAAACCTCACTTGATCATGGCGTATGATCCTTTTAATGTGCTGTTGGATTGTGTTAGCTAGTATTTTGTTGAGGATTCTTGCATCTATGTTCATCAGTGATATTGGTCTGTAGTTTTCCTTTTTTTTGTGACATTTTTGTCTGGTTTCAGTATCAGGGTGATGATGGCCTCGTGGAATGACTTTGGGAGTGTTCCTCCCTCTGCTATATTTTGGAAGAGTGTGAGAAGTTTAGGTGTTAGCTCCTCTCTAAATGTTTGATAGAATTCGCCTGTGAAGCCATCTGGTCCTGGGCTTTGTTTGTTGGAAAATTTTTAATCACAGTCTCAGTTTCAGTGCTTGTGATTGGTCTGTTCATATTTTCTATTTCTTCCTGGTTCAGTCTCAGAAGGTTGTGCATTTCTAAGAATTTGTCCATTTTTTCCAGGTTGTCCATTATATTGGCATATAGTTGCTTGTAGTAATCTCTCATGAACCTTTGTATTTCTGCAGTGTCAGTTGTTACTTCTCTTTTTTCATTTCTAATTCTGTTGATTTGAGTCTTCTCCCTATTTTTATTGATGAGTCTGGCTAATGGTTTATCAATTTTGTTTATCTTCTCAAAGAACCAGCATTTAGTTTTATAGATCTTTGCTATTGTTTCCTTCATTTCTTTTTCATTTATGTCTGATTTGATCTTTATGATTTCTTTCCCTCGGCTAACTTTGTGTTTTTTTTGTTCTTCTTTCTCTAATTGCGTTAGTTGTTAGGTTAAGTTGTTTGTTTGAGATATTTCTTGTTTCTTGAGGTAGGATTTTATTACTATAAACTTCCCTCTTAGAACTGCTTTTGTTACATCCCATAGGTTTTGGGTCATCGTGTATTCATTGTCATTTTTTTTCCAGGTAATTTTTGATTACCTCTTTGATTTCTTTAGTGATCTCTTGGTTGTTTAATAGTGTGTTGTTTAGCTTTCATGTGTTTGTATTTTTTACAGTTTTTTTCCTGTAATTCATATCTAGTCTCATAGTGTTGTGGCCGGAAAAGGTACTTGATGTGATTTCAATTTTCTTAAACTTACCAAGGCTTGTTTTGTGACCCAAGATATGATGTATCCTGGAGAATATTCCATGAACACTTGAGAAGAAAGTGTATTCTGTTGTTTTTGGATGGACTGTCCTATAAATATCAATTAAGTCCATCATGTTTAATGTATCATGTAAAGCTTGTTTTTCCTTATTTATTTTCATTTTGGATGATCTGTCCATTGGTGAAAGTGGGGTTTTAAATTCCCCTACAATGATTTTGTTACTGTCGATTTTCCCTTTTATGACTGTTAACATTTGCCTTATGTATTGAGATGCTCCTATGTTAGGTGCATAAATATTTACAATTGTTATATCTTCTTTTTGGATTGATCCCTTGATCATTATGTAGTGTCCTTCTTTGTCTCTTGTAATAGTCTTTATTTTAAAGTCAATTTTGTCTGATATGAGTAATGCTACTCCAGCTTTCTTTTGGTTTCCATTTGCATAGAATATCTTTTTCCATCCCCTCACTTTCAGTCTGTATGTGTCCCTAGGTCTGAAGTGGGTCTCTTATAGACAGCATATATACCGGTATTGTTTTTATATCCATTCAGCCAGTCTATGTCTTTTGGTTGGAGCATTTAATCCATTTACATTTAAGGTAATTATCGAAATTTATGTTACTATTACCATTTTCTTAATTGTTTTGGGGTTTTGTTTTGTTTTGTTTTGTTTTTTAAATTATTATTTATTTATTTATTTATTTATTTATTTATTGGCTGTGTTGGGTCTTCGTTTCTGTGCGAGGGCTTTCTCCAGTTGTGGCAAGCGGGGGCCACTCTTCATCGTGGTGCGCGGGCGTCTCACTATCATGGCCTCTCTTGTTGCGGAGCACAGGCTCCAGACGCGCAGGCTCAGTAGTTGTGGCTCATGGGACTAGTTGCTCCACGGCATGTGGGATCTTCCCAGACCAGGGCTCAAACCCGTGTCCCCTGCATCGGCAGGCAGATTCTCAACCACTGCACCACCAGGGAAGCCCTGGGTTTGTTTTTTGTAGGTCTTTTTCTTCTCTTGTGTTTCCTGCCTAGAGAAGTTCCTTTAACATTTGTTGTAACGCTGGTTAAGTGGTGGTGAATTCTCTTAGGTTTTGCTTGTCTTTAAAGGTTTTCATTTCTCCTTCGAATCTGAATGAGATCCTTGCCGGGTAGAGTAACCTTGGTTGTATGTTTGTCCCTTTCATCACTTTAAGTATGTGCTGCCACTCCCTTCTGGTTTGCAGAGTTTCTGCTGAAAGATCAGCTGTTAACCTTATGGGGATTCCCTTGTATGTTATTTGTTGAGTTTCCCTTGCTGCTTTTAATATTTTTCTTTGTATTTTTTTTTGATAGTTTGATTAATATGTGTCTTGGCGTGTTTCTCCTTGGATTTATCTTGTATGGGACTCTCTGATCTTCCTGGACTTGACTGACTATTTCATTTCCCATATTAGGGAAGTTTTCAAGTATAATCTCTTCAAATATTTTCTGTCCCTTTCTTTTTTCTTCTTCTTCTGGGACCCCTGTAATTCGAATGTTGCTGTGTTTAATGTTGTCCCGGAGGTCTCTGAGATTGTCCTCAGTTCTTTTCATTCTTTTTTCTTTATTCTACTCTGCAGTAGTTATTTCCACTATATTATCTTCCAGGTCACTTATCCGGTCTTCTGCCTCAGTTATTCTGCTATTGATCCCATCTAGAGAATTTTTAATTTCATTTATTGTGTTATTCATCATTGTTTGTTTGCTCTTTAGTTCTTCTAGGTCCTTGTTAAACATTTCTTGTATTTTCTCCATTCGATGTCCAAGATTTTGGATCATCTTTACTATCATTACTCTGAATTTTTTTTCACGTACACTGCCTATTTCCTCTTCATTTGTTTTTTCTGGTTAGTTTTTACCTTGCTCCTTCATCTGTTGCATATTTCTCTGTCTTCTCATTTTGTTTAGCTTACTGTGCTTGGGGTCTCCTTTTCCCAGGCTGCAGGTTTGTAGCCCACACTCTTTTTAGTGTCTGCCCCCAGCAGGTGAGGTTGGTTCAGTGGCTTGTGTAGACTTCCTGGTGGAGGGGACTGGTGCATTTTTTCTGGTGGGTGGGGCTGGTCTTACCTTTCTGGTGGGCAGGGCCTTGTCCGATGGTGTGTTTTTGGGTGTCTGTGAACTTGGTATGATTTTAGACAGCCTCTCTGCTAATGGGTGAGGTTTTGTTCCTATGTTGCTAGTTGTTTGGCATGGGACAACCAGCACTGGATCTTGCTGGGTCTTGGGTGGAACTGGGTCTTAGCATTGGGACAGAGATCTCTTGGAGAGCTCTCACTGATTGATACTACAAGGGGCCAGGAGGTCTCTGGTGGTCCAGTGTCCTGAACTCGGCTCTCCCACCTCAGAGACTCAGGCCTGACACCCACCTGGAGCACTAAGGCCCTGTCAGCACATGGCTCAGAATAAAAGGGAGAAAAAAAGAAAGAAAAAAAAAATTTAAAAATAAATTATTTTTTAAAAATAATAATAATAAAAAGAAGAGAGCAACCAAAGCAATAAACAAATCCACCGGTGATAACAAGTGCTAAACACTAAACTAAGATAAACATAAAAATCAGAAACAAATCAGTTGCAGACAGCAAACCCCAAGTTTTCAGTTGCTCCCAAGGTCCACAGCCTCAATTTTGGGGTGATTCATTGTCTATTCAGGTATTCTTTAAATGCAGGGTTAATCAAGTTGATTGTGGGGATTTAATTTGCTGCTCCTGAGGCTGCATGGAGAAATTTCCCTTTCTCTTCTTTGTTCACACAGCTCCTGGGGTTTAGCTTTGGTTTTGGCCCCACCTCTGCCTGTAGGTCGCCCTCAGACATCTGTTCCCATCAAGACAGGATGGGGTTAAAGCAGTGGCTGATTAGGGGGTCTTGCTCACTCATGCCGGGGGGAGGGAGGGGTACAGTAGTTATAATTGGAATGCAGGGTGAGCCTGCAGCGGCAGAGGCTGGCATGAGTTTGCAACAGCCTGAATGCACTGTGTGTTCTCGTGGGGAACTTGTCCCTGGATCATGGGACCCTGGCAGTGGCGGGCTGCACAGGCTCCCGGGGGGGGGGTGCAGATAGTGACCTGTACTTGCACACAGGTCTCTTGGTGGCTGCAGCAGCAGCCTTAGCATCTCATGCTCATCTCTGGAGTCCAAGCTGATAGCCGTGGCTTGTGCCATCTCTGTAGCTCATTTAGGTGGTGCTCTGAATCCCCTCTTCTCGTGAACTCTGAAACAATGGTCTCTTGACTCTTAGGCCGGTCCAGACATTTTCCCGGACTCCCTCCGCACTAGCTGTGGTGCACTAGCCCCCTCAGGCTGTCTTCATGCAGCCAACCCCAGTCCTCTCCTTGGGATCTGAATTCCCAAGCCCGAGCTTCAGCTCCCAGCCCCATCCACCCCAGGGGGTGAGCAGACAAGCCTCTTAGGCTGGCAAGTGCTGGTCATCACTGATCCTCTGTGTGGGAATCTCTCCGCTTTGCCCTCTGCACCCCTGTTGCTGCGCTCTCCTCCGTGGCTCTGAAGCTTCGCCCCCACCCACCTCCCATCTCCACCAGTGAAGGGGCTTCCTAGTATGTGGAAACTTTTCCTCCTTCACAGCTCCCTCCCAGAGGTACAGGTCCTGTCCCTATTCTTTTGCCTGTATTTTTTCTTTTATCTTTTGCCCTACCCAGGTACATGAGGATTTTCTTGCCTTTTGGGAAGTCTGAGGTCTTCTGCCAGCTTTCAGTAGGTGTTCTGTAGGCATTGTTCCACATGTAGATGTATTTTTGATGTATTTGTGGGGAGGAAGGTAATCTCCACATCTTACTCCTCCACCATCTTGAAGGTCTCCCCATGCATTGACTTTCTAACAGACAGCTCTGAGCTTAAATCTCCACTCTGCCACCTCTTGGTGCCTTGGAGAAAATAATGTCTGAGTTTCAATTTTTCCTCATCTACACTGTGTAAGGATCCAGTTCTAAGGGATCCAGACTCCCTAGGCCCACCTCACCACGACACCAGCAGCTTCCAAGGAGCTGGAAATGGAGCAGGGGTTTTTATGCCTGGTGGGAACTGCCCAAATGTTCCACTTTCCAGTTTAAAGAAATTGCTCCTCTCTCTCATGCTTCCCTCAAATCCTTTTCCTTTCTCCTCTTAGTTGAAGACACCTGGCATAACCTTCTCAAATGATCTTAGGTTTTCCCAAGGTTGGAAAGAGATGTTGCCTTCAAGCAAGTAGCTTTTGATTATAGTCCTGAAGGCACATCTGAGACTAGGTAACACAGTTCTTGGCAAGGTCAGAGGAAACTATAGAACAGAAACCACAATTTTACATCTCAATATACTATCTTGTGACATATACTCTTTATAGAACTATATGTACATATTCTTTTGCAGGCACTGTGTTAAGTATATTTACATACATATTGTTCTATAGATACATATATTTACATATATTGAATCATGAAGATTTATGGATATTTATATAAAATATTCAGTACACACTGGTTCCTTTTTATACAGAGACTGTGCTAATCCCTCAGTATAAATAAGTACAGTTGTCCCTCAGTATCTGTAGGTGATTGGTTCCAGGACTCCCTGCAGATGCTAAAATCCGTGGATGCTCAAGTCCCTTACATAAAACAGTGTAGTATGTACATACACTTGTCCTTACAACCTTGACAGCAGGCCCTGGGAGAGATGAAAAACAGAGGACTCCAGGGGACTTGAGGGGCTTCTATGACCTCAGGCTGAGCTCCAAGGCCAAGGAAGAAAATAGCCCTATGCCCTCATTGTATAGATTTTAGGGTAGATCCCTCTAAGGGGTTCTGGTTCCTATCCTTGAAGAATATTTCTCTAAAATCCCTTATGCCCCATTCGTTCTATCCGTACACATTCTCCTGCTCCTTTTGAAAGTTGTATGACCTGGGAACCTAGTTTCTTGTTCCTATACCATGGAGGGAAACCGGCTTGTGCCTAAGGGGAGGGCACTGTCTTTTGTGAGCTTCTGTATAGAATCCATGCCAGGCCCAGACCCCCACAGAATCTCGTTGGAAGTGACAGGCTATGGCTATGGCTATCTCTGTACTTTACATTACATTGAATTTAATTGGTGAAGGACAGATAATAATAAAAACAATAAAGCTAACTCTTCCTTAGCACTTTCTGTGGCAGAAAATGTTCTAGTTATATGTGATTTATTTGGTAAATAAATAAATATAGAATGAATGAATGAATAAATGAATGAATGAAACCTAACTAATACATACTTATATTTTGGTGTATGGATGGCTTGAGAGCCCTTCACTTTCATCAGCTCCCAGGGCTCAGCAGAAGACCCTCCAAGAGAGCTTATTAAAAGATACTCCAGCCAACTGTGCGACCACAGGTCCCTTAAGTGTCTCTCCACTAACCTTTCCAACAAGGCCAGTGGATGTTCCTTATGCCAATGGATGTTCCTTATGCCAACAAGATCTCTTGCCAGTGCTAAAAGGTATCAGAAATAAAAGAGGCATGCTTATATGAGTAGCAAAAGGAGACTTTGATTTAATTTGTTTTAGCCATTAATAAATTTCTGGATAAATTGACTGGAAAGTATATACTTGTATTTTAATCTTATTTTTCCTGTTGTCTTCCATACTAATTGTGGAGGTATGTGCCTACATAAATGTTCCTTGGTATAATATAAATTACACCTAAGATTTTAACAGATACTTGAAGAAATGATCATTTATACAACATCAGGCTGCATCTATGTCATGAGAGAATTAACCCCCTAGAGCCAAATTGGTGTCTGATTGTTTTTGCAATTCCTAGCATGTAGCCTGATGCCTTCTATACCATACGTGTTAAGTAAATGGGAGTAAATTAAGTCTACATGCATTCAATTTTTTATACAAAAGTCAAGGAAATAGTTAACTAACGTGTTCTTGTCCACATATACGATAGCAACCTGATAATTATAATTTTGCAGAGTTCATAATGATTCCTTGGGTTTAACCATTTCAGCCCTCTTAGTGACTCTGATTCCTTTTAGGCTTGCCAATTAAAAGAACTCTTTCTGAAAGAAGAAACACTCTCAAAAAGTGTTAATGTGCCACTTTTTCTATTATATTGAACTTAACCTACAATTTTCCATATCAAGCAAATTTGTGTAAATCTAGTAAGCCCTGGAAAAAGGTCAAGGACATAAACACAGGTAAAACACTGGCCCTCCTTTCAACAAATTACCTTTCATTAAGAGAGTGAAGTCAAGGTGAGGAAAATATGAAAAGTCCTTTAAGGAAGTATAATGTTCTATGAAAATTCATAGTAGAACTATCTCACAGAGCAAGGAAAGAGAAAACTTTGTGAATGAAGTAACATTTGAACTGGACTTTGAAGAATAAGTAGATTTGTATTAAGTAGAAAGAGAGGGGAATAAAAAGTATGACAAGGTAGGGGAACAAGTTTCAAGGCACATTCGGGAAATAATGTAATTCAGTTTGTTTGGAGGAGTGGGAAGTGAAGCTCAGAAGTCATTTTTAGTCATTTTTAAACATGGCAGGTTCTGAGTGTTACAATTGGTAAGTATTTGCTTTGGTAGGTAATGTAAACCACTGAAGGATTTTTTCATAAAATTAATTATATGCCTTTATTGTACTTACTGTGTTCCAGTCATTGTATTAATATACTGCACATGGATTATCTTATTTCAATCTCAGAAAAGCCATCTGAGGACATGCTGTTATTATTTCTATTTTTCAGATGAGAAAATCAAGATACAAGAAGATTAATAGGTCATTTAGCTATTAGTTGGCAGAGCAGGCATTTGAACCAGAGTCTGTGGTTTAGGAAGCTCTGCACTAGATAAGAAGTAGGAAAGTGAGGAATAGGAGTACTAGTTAAAAGAAAATGATACCAGATAGGTCCAAATGTAGATGCCCTGGTGGCAGTTGAAACTGAGATAGGCGTTCAAGAAAAAATTAGGGCCAGAATTTAGGGTGGATGAGGATGTTGGCTGAAGTCATAGAAGTAGATGAAACTGTCCTGGCAAAAAAAAGTGGCCAGAGATTAAAGATGAGAACTCAGAGTGAGACCTTAGTGAATGACTTGATTCAGGAGGAGGGAAAAGGAAGAGATGCCAGCAAAGGAGAAAAAGTAATCAGAAAGGTATAAGGAGATAAAGCAAAGTGCAGAAACTCCCAAGCCAGGAAAAGAAGAATTTCCAAGACTGAGCATCAAATACCAGAAAGGATCAATGAGAATGTGAACTGAGAAAAAGCCATTTGACTTGGTGGTGGGAATTAGTAGTAACCATTGAGAGTTCAGTGGAAGGGGTGAAAGTCAAGGTTAAGCTTAGTCGTAAGATTGATGGTAAAAAGAAGAGTAGCAGGTTGAAAAATACTTATCACTGGGGTCATCAATCTATTTCAGCACAGAGTTGTTCATAGGATGAGGAAAAAGATCTGTACCAAAGGAAACATGCTTGTGGAAGAGAGAAGGACTGAACTCACAAAGGGGAGATGTCAGCTTAAGCAAAAATGGACTGTGGTGTCTCATTGGCTGTTTCAACAAAAATTTTCTACTAGAACTAAAAAATGCATCCCAAAGTCAAGTATATAAAGATGTTTACATGGTATAATGTTTTGTATTAAGAGCTGAGTCGCCTGATTTTGTAACCAAAGATCTAATTTCAAGATTCTACCTCCAGAATTACCAAAGCAATCCTGAGGAAAAAGAGCAAAACTGGAAGCATAACCTTCCCAGATTTCAGACAATACTACAAAGCTACAGTTATTAAAACAGCTTGGTATTGGCACAAAAACAAACATATGGATCAATGGAACAGAATAGAGAGCCCAGAAATAAACCCCCACACCTATGGTCAATTAATCTTCAACAAAGGAGGCAAGAATATACAATGCAGAAAAGACAGTCTCTTCAGTAAGTGGTGCTGGGAAAACTGGACAGCCACATGTAAATAAATGAAGTTATAACACACCATCACATTATACACAAACCTATTGTATAGCGCAGGGAACTATATTCAATATCTTATAATAACCTATAATGGAAAAGTATATGAAAAAGAATATACACATATATGTGTATAACTGAATCACTTTGCTGTACACCAGAAACTAACACAAAATAGTAAATCAAGTATACTTCAAAAACAACAACAACAACAAAAAACCCCACAAAGATTCTATCTCTACCACTTGCTAGTGGGACACCCTGAATTAGAGACTTAATCTTGGAAAGTTGCCACAGTTTCTTAATCTATGAAGTAGAAATAATAGTATCTGCCCTAACTATTACACAGGATTATTGTGAAGATAAAATAGTCATGTATGTTAAAGTCGTTGAGGGCTCACTAAATGTTAAATGCTATTTCTTTTGCTCAGCACTTATAAGTGTTGACTGACTCAGAAAACCAGCTGTCATCGCAATAAATTATAATTGGGGCATGAGTAGTTGAGAATTAAAAAGAACTGGATAAAAAGCTAGTGAGTTTAGTGAACATTTTACTTTTTCAAAAGAAAAATAATAATAGAAAAAAGTTCTGAAGGCAACAAAGGTGTATACATCAGAGACTCCCAAACAAGCAAGCAAGTCGTGGTCTGGGCATTGTCTCATCATCAAAATCTCATAGAGGTGTCCTGAGCTTCCTCACACATCCTAAATCCATATCGCAGACTTGAGTGCTGGGAGAGAATGGTTCCAACATGTCTGGGCTGAGCCATGGTACAAGCAGCACTTATCCCCTGCAGGACACTTGGTTTGAACTTCCTTAGAGGAGTGCTACAGCTGCAAAAGTCTGTAGGCTACTCTCAAGTATGTGTTCCTGGTGAGCATTTTCCAGACTGTTTAATAAAATATTTAGATGGAGAAGTATTATTGGCAAACAAATTAAAATGCTCAAAATAATCGGTGAATAAATGCCTATAGCATGATGTGCAAATAGCCAAAACTAAATGTGCAGCACTTCATTCAAAATCTCCACTCAATGGATATGTCCAGATTTTGCCTATGATATTTTAAATAATTTTAATCTTAGGAGAATGAAATAAATAAAAATCTAACCATGGGTATGAGACTTTTTGCAGACAATTGAGCCTTCCAAGAAATGCTCTTTTATTTGTGTCATTTAGTATCTATTTATTCATTTATTTGTTTCTTAGTTCATTCAACAATCATTTGTAAATACCTACTATGCTGAGGTAGTAACTATAAGCTACAATTTTATTAATTTTGGTAAAGAAGCAAAGGTTATTGAGTGGTAGCTTTAAGAGGAAGATTCTTTCATCTCTGAGGGGCAGGGTGGTGGCATAGAGACATTATTGTAGACATGACATGACATTAGACAGCCTAGCATCTCACAACATCATCTCTCTGTTAGGGAGGCAAAGTTTCTATATCCAGAGTGTGTGTGTCATGTCTCTTGACAAGAGCACCATGAAGACTGCTAGGAGGTGGACTGGAGTTCCACAGACACATGTCAGTAAGTGACTTAGGGCTGATGTGTCAATCATTTCTACCTGGCGGGTAACCACGAGGACTGAGGAGGTCAAAGGTGCAAAGTGTCTGTTAAGCGTCTGGCATACAGTGGTTATCCAAAATACCACCATGTGGTCATATGTAGGGAAAATATTTTGGGTTGGATAAATCTTTCCCTCATGTTACTCCCAAAACAAAACAGCATTAAATATTTAAAGTTTCTGGCTAAAGGCCATTTCAAGACTTGTAGGACCAAGAAAAAAAGTAAAAAGAAAAGAAAGAAAAAAGAAAACATATCTAACACTCAAATTGAATTATAAAATTAAAAACTGAATCACTTTGCTGTACACCTGAAACTAACACAACGCTGTTAATCAACTATATTCCAACATAAAATAAAAAGTTAAGAAAGAGCTGAATTTCCAAGCATAAAAAATATGAAGTAAAATTGTAATTCCAAGAACGAATTTAATATGGAAAAATACAAACACATTTGAGTCTTTCCACAGAGCAGCCAGCGTGGAAATAATTTGCCTGTTTGGAAATAGGAGTCAGTTGACACAGCCATACTTCTGAGAGCCCTCCTAAGACTGTCATTCTCCCAGAGGAAAAAGGGTAGCAAGATAATTTCCACAAAATTACATCCAAAAGGGGATTATGGGGAAAGAAGAAGCTCCCAGAGAAAAAAACATTCAGATGTGAAGAGCAATACAATTTTAACATGTTTTGAGTTTCTTGGAAACTATGCTCAGTGCAAGCATTGCTAGGATTTTGGTAGGATTTAATCACCAGCTTTTTGTTCTAGATTTCTGTGTTTTCTTTTTCACTCTCAAATAGATCACTCACAAGCACAAGCCTGGGAGTTACATGTTCTGGTATAAATACTTAACTGGAAATTTCAAGATTTAGGACCATGTGAATCTTTGAGGCTTTAAACAAAACTTAACTTAAAATTCATTGTTATTTTAGGAAGAAATTTAACAAAAAACTATTTTTGGTATCCAGTTTCCAATCCATGTCAGCATATCTGAAGTTGTAACAAAACACTTAGAGCATTTAAGTCGAGAGCTCTGGACTCAGACCAGGAGAAAAAGTTGTTAGTCCAGGCTCTGTCTTCTCTTTTCCCCCACTCTTGTCCTCCCATCCCTGCAGAGGTGTGACCCCAGACCTGTAGGCAACTACTCTGTCCTTTAGTTTCAATTGGAAAATCAGGGTCTTGGACTAGATCCATGGTTTTCAAGATTCACTGCACTGAACCCTCATTGTTCCCTAGAAATTGGGGACTTTGTTAAAGAAAGGGGGATGGGGGCAAACTGGGAGTGATGTAGATGGGTCTCGCAGCCCATTTCCCCCTTCATTAGAGCACTTCTCCTATCATCTGGTTTACAAATTGGTCTTCCAAAAAAGATTTTGTTTAAAGAATACAGTAGTTTACAAGGTTTGAAAACTTCCAGACCATAAGATATAGACTCTTGCCAGACTGAACAGTTTATGAGACTCTTCCAGGGTGATGCTTATGTAATTTCTGGCCCCATCCCAGATGGCCACAATGCTGTTCTCTTGCGTTAACCTAGTGACCCTTGTTTCCCAGACCCCAATGGAGTTGGGGGCAACTTCACACTGACCAGATTCCTTAACAGTCAAGGTGTGCTACCACCCTTTGACTTTGAATACACAATCTGTGTTCAACCTCTAATGGAAAGAGCTCTTTTCAGTATATTCCTTGCCTGTGCTGGAGTGTCTTTAATTGCCAGTGTTCTTCGGTCCCCACCCTCCATCTAATGCCTGTGAGAAGGAGAATGTTTCATCTTCATGAGAGCTTCTTCCAATTCCTCTCACCGCCATGAACTCACATGTTACTCCACTCAGATGAGGAACTTGTGGTTAAATGATTAGGGAGGAAATAAGCTCTTTCACATCAATTCAACAACTACTGAAGCAAAATTTATTCATAAGATGCGTTTCTTAGTGTGGCGAGGAAAACAGAAATTGGTAACGTGAGAAAATCCTGAGAAAGCAAACCTGACATGATGGGAAGGTGGGTGACACCATCAGGTGCTAATGTGGAAGAACACAGGCAAGTGTTTCTCAACTTTATGTCGCATTTAAACTCTTTCAAGGAAGGAGGGTGGGGCGTGGGTAAAGGAAGCTACAGACTTAGACCAGCTTGCCTTACCAAGAGTGGAACAGATACCACTGGTGGCCCCAAGACACTTTAATGTGGATCCTGAAGAATGAATATACATTTTTCATTACATGGCCATGTATTTATTTTAATATGCAGACAAAAATAATAACCCACTAAGCTATGATTTTATGGATATGATAGCCTATAATGAGGCAAAACTTTTAGAGTAAATTTAAAGAAAAATACAAAAATGATATTAGAGGTGGCACTAAGATTTTGCAAAAATCATGACAGAGGTAGAAGGATTAATGAAGGTCAGAAAACTAGGACTAGACCAGGTCCAGAGTCTCTCCTATCCCAGTGCTTTCTGGTAAAACTGATCTGTGCAACTTCATACAGACTTCTGTTAAAGCCATCTTAAGGTGTCCCATAAGATGTTTCTTTATTAATTAACCCCATTCCATCATAACTGGTGCACAGAAGATGCTAAATAAGATCTTTGAAATAGATGAATGCATAAATACATGAATGAATGCATACATGAAAGAATAAATAATTTCTGCCTAGCCCCAGGGAGCAGAGATGTGCTCACACTGAGGGGAATGAGGATGATTAAAAATAAGACCTCAGACTCACACTTGGTCTTTTGCTAGCCCCTGGCTCACCTGCTACATTCTGACAGGTTTCAGAGAAGGATCCTATTTGTCCCATGATGCCACTGGGCAGTGTCTAAACAGGGTGGGGAGTTACCTCATACCCCACCTGTGGACGGGGACCTTCTAAGCCAAGGTTCTCAAATCTTGGGCCTGAATGAAGATTAAGGGAAACTATGGTGCTAAGAAAATAGTGTACAAGGCAGCTTAGCAAAGGTAGAAGGGAACCCCACTGAACCTGGGAGAGCCACTCCCAAATGAATGCCTGTCAGTACAGGTGCTGAACAGCCATAGGGCATACACGTCAGCAATTCTGTCCTGTGCTTGGGGAGAAAGTTGTGTGTATAACCCGGAGCACTTTATGACCAGCAGGATCAAGTACCAAAGTCTACTTTTTAAAAAGTCTGTGGAGTACTCTGTGATCTCCAGATATAATAAGGTCTTTCTCAAACAGGATAGAAATGAATTGAAGAAAACAACTGCTTACATGTTGGATGTGTCTCCTTTGCCCATGTCCTGTTTGATGTTAATCATAAGATTGCAACACCAAACAAACCCAAGTAATCTGCTTGGAGTCACCGTTTGTAATGATTGCTCAGGTTATTCACTGCTAATCAAGAGGATGTCATGAAATGTGAGTCAGACAGCCTCTGGCTTTCTGGAAGTGCCAGAACCCTGTATATATATATAGAGAGAGGGAGCTTCCTAGTTGAGACTGGAGCAGCAGAGAGGTGGGAGCCATCAGATTCCTTAAGCTGAGAAGGAAGACAGAAGCCAGCATGCCCAGACTGCCTCTGCTGCTGCTGCTACTTCTCTGGGGCATGGAGTCTCACAGCTTCCCAGCAGCGACTACAGAAACACAAGAGCAAGATGTGGAGACAGTGCAGGTAAATGCTGAATTTCACACGCCCAACATGCAAAAGCCTTTATTTGCATTTTTCCACAGTATAACAGAGTAACAGCAGTATAATAGAGTTTATTTAAGGGTGGATTCCCTACAAAGAGAAATTTTTGTCAGAAGGGGCACTATCCCCAAAAATGTATCTAGCCATGCATAGACTCTCCTTTTCCAGTTAGAAGTGATAGGGAACCAAAAGAACAATATGCAAATTTGTCTCTACAAATTATAATTCTGATTTCATAATAACTAATGGTAGGGAAATTTCTACTCCAAAATTACAGTTTCCACCAATAATAAGGATAATAAGGACCATGCAATCTAAATACAATCTTTAAAAGTAGTTCTGTGTTTCAGCTATAACTTTATACTGTCAATATTTAGAATTAGAAAGATTTCCCATCCAATGTTTCAATAATTTTATCTTTCATCAGAAATACCTGGAAAACTACTACAACCTGAAAAGTGATGGGAAGCAAGTTGAAAGACAGAGAAGCAGTGACCCAGTAGTTGAAAAACTAAAGGAAATGCAAAAATTCTTTGGGCTGAAGGTGACTGGGAAACCAGATGCTGAAACCCTGAATGTGATGAAGCAGCCCAGATGTGGGGTGCCTGACATGGTTCAGTTCGTTCTCACTCAGGGGAACCCACAGTGGGAGGACACACACCTGACCTACAGGTCATTAGACTGAGCACCAGAGTGGGAATGCTATTTCCCATCAGATCCATCAGAAATGAAATCCGATGTGTCTGTATTTTATTTCATTTGAAGGATTGAAAACTACACACCAGATCTGTCAAGAGCAGATGTGGACCATGCCATTGAGAAAGCCTTTCAACTCTGGAGCAGTGTCTCACCCTTGACCTTCACCAAGGTCTTTGAGGGTCAAGCAGACATAATGATATCCTTTGTCAGGGGAGGTAAGCTCTTCTGGTAGCATGAAAGTATTCTCACCTTAACTTCCCCCTGCCTTTGAATCTCTTCAGCTTTGCAACTAGATTTCCTTGTTTGAGAAGAGTGTTGATTTTATGGACTTAAGAATGAAAACTATACTGCATTTGCTGCAAATCTGTTGGCCTCCTAGCAAAGCTAATGCTTACTCTCCTGGGTTGCCTAAATAAGAACCAAGAGGAACTTTTGTTGAATTTTGTTTCTTGCAGATCATCGTGACAATTCTCCCTTTGATGGACAGGGTGGAAACCTCGCTCATGCTTTTCAACCAGGCCCAAGTATCGGAGGGGATGTCCATTTTGATGAAGATGAAAGGTGGACCAACAATTTTAGAGGTAAGTCAGCTCATCTTGCCTCTCTCAACCCTTCTCCCCCAACCCACCTTCTTGGTTCATTGTAATATTGGTTGACTTAACTGAAAGAATGCATTAATAGAAGTATGCATTTTTCTGCAACCACTTAGAAAATTAATGGTTCATTTAGAAAATGTAAGAGAAGAATTATTTCTGTTAGTAAGAACATCTTATTGGCTACAAATAGGCTACTCTGAAATTTCTGGTAAGTAAATGTTGAAAATCTTAATGTTTTCCTTGTGGGCATCTACATAGAATCATTTTTATTGGAAGAACACACCAAAGTGTAATAATGTTAGTAAGATATGTGGAAATCAAGGGAAGAGAGGCTGTACATATTTTCCAAAATTTCCAGCATTAAGCATGTATCAATCTGTAAATAGGAAAAAATATTGTGTTAATAGAAAACTATTTCTTCTCTGTGAAATAATATGTGTCATCTAACCACTGACAAGACTGACTAATCTGTGCTAGACTCTTGGTTGGCTGAATTTACTTTTTAATTGTAATCATAGAATTTAGGCTTTAACTGGTCTCTTCACTATTAATAAATGCATTCTTCTTACCTTCAGAAATTTTTTTAATACATTTCAAAAAGCTATTGAGAAAATAAGAACATTAATCCTTTAGAGTTATAGATTACTTCTTAATTAAATGTCTCAAAACTGAAAACATTTCAAATAATTGCAAATGGGTTTATTATCCCTTTTAGATTATAACTTGTATCGTGTGGCAGCTCATGAATTGGGCCATTCCCTTGGACTTGCTCATTCTACTGACATTGGGGCTTTGATGTACCCCAACTACATCTTCAGTGGTGATGTTCAGCTGTCTCAGGATGACATCAGTGGGATCCAGGCCATCTATGGTGAGTATAAAGGAAAACATTATAGACAAGGGGTCATTAGAACAGCCATTGGCTTTATCCTTTAAGAAGCTTTCGCTGGTTATGTAGTTTTCCAAAGCCAGGTGGAACTAACTCCAGATCTCTTGTTCCTTTAGGACCTTCCCAAAATCCCACTCAGCCAATTGGCCCGCAAACCCCACAAGTGTGTGATAGTAAGCTAACTTTTGATGCTGTAACTACAATTCGGGGAGAAGTGATGTTCTTTAAAGACAGGTAAGACATCAGTTCTTCTTTGTGTTTTGTATGTGTAATAACAAGACTGACTGCTATGGGTACATATGGGCCACTACTATGCTTCACACTTTGTTTATCTTACATTTGTTTACATACATTATTATAATTATAGTTGAGTGTAAACAATTGCTTGCTCTTGCACAACATAATGAACTTATAACAACATTTTCCCCAGCATGTATTCTGTCATTTGATTCTCACAAAAATTACCACTGAAGTAGAAAGTCAGTAAATATAATTCTATTTTACAGATCAGTAAAGTAAAGCAGAGAGAAGGAAAGAGATCCTTCAGGGCACAGAGTTCCTTGGCAACAAAGCAGTAATTGGTCTTCTGACCTCTACTTCAGGCCTCTTCTCATTTTTGTCACTCTTTAGGATGATAAGTGTGTCAGTATTTTATTAGGAGAAATCAGTCCTTTTCATAGCACCATCATGCTGAGAAGGATTGTATAGACCCATTTTAAGTATCATCCTGGAAAAGACAGCCCTTCCAAAGCCTGTGGTCATAATAGGACTCTGTCCCCACCCCCTTACCCTGGGAGGGGGCAAAGAAAGATAGGAGCCATTGCAGGGAGAATCCCCAAGAGTTCGTGAGGACCCTGTCTGTTGGGGGCCAGGGGATATGGGCAGTCACAATGTGCTTCCCTCCTCAGAGGAGGGTCCTAGAACTCCCTCAGCAGTGTGTGGCCTCAGGAAGGCTAAGGTCCCCTCACACACAAGGAATAGGCCTGCTCTGCATACAGTTCTGATTCCTAAAGGACGAGGCAAAATAATAATATAGTCATTTTCTGAATAATACAGTCTGCCGCACATACAAAGTAGGGATGCTCTAAAAGACTCGCTTCTCCTCACCTCTCTTCTTGGAGTGTCACTGGAGCTGTTTTACCACTTTGTGGTCATATCTACCCCAGAAGGCAGTGTATCGGCTCCTAATGCTTCCCATCCTGTGCTTTACTATTTCTGAGTATAAAAGATAAGGATGGATATAAATCATACAGAGTGTGGGGAGTGCTAGGAAAGACTTGGTTTTAAAGGAAAGCTCTCAATATAGCAGGACGTGCTTGTCAAAGCAAGTATTTGAAGGATGACTCCAAAGAACAGGACCAAGTCTAGGATTTGCAAGAACTGAAAGGACACTGAGATCATTTAAATGTCACCAGGTCATGAAGCCACAGAAGGTTAAGTCTAGAAACAGTAATAGTAACTGACTTGCCCAAGGTCTCACAGCCAGGCAGAGGCAGGAATAGATCGAGAAGTCAGATTTGACTTCCAAGGCCAGAGTCTTCCCTGTGGCCTGGAATCGGGAAAACTCTTCTGTCGGCCCATGTGACAGTCTATGCTTTGTCGTTACCCCAGTCAACTTTGTAAACCACCAACCAAAGGAAGACAAATGGAGTGGCTGTTAGATCTGAGTTTAAAGTTAACCTTTGCCTCTTATCAGTTGCATGGCCTTGGACACCTCCCTTCGCCTCCCTGACCTCAATTGCTAATCTGTGAGATGAAAGCAATGTTCTCTTGTAGGGTATTTGTGAGGTAGGGCATGACATAGGTAAAGTGTGCACTAAATGTAGGATGTTAGTGCTGTGTTCTAGGCCCTGGTGTGCTTGCCAAAGCTGTTTGTTACATTTTGAGAATTTTGCAAGCTGGTTGTTAAACAGCATTATTAAAAGTTAAATTATTAACTTTAAATTTAAATTATACAACTTACAATTGTATTTAAACTAAAGGTAATAAAAGTAATCAGAATTCATCCCTTTGTAATTATTTTGCTGCATTTTACTATTTATTTATGTTCCTGAGGCGGTTTATGCCTAATGTATCCGTATAGTGGAAACACTATACAGTGGTGCACCACTGCAAATCTCTTGATTTGCAGTGGTTGTAATATTTCCACCATGAAAATAAGCAAATGCTACAAACCAGGACTCCTCCCCACCCCCATCGTGGAGAGCCAGATGTTAAACATTATGAGTACACTACTAGCGCCAACAATAGAAGGACCTGAATGACAGCCAGAGCTTGCTATGGATTAGATAAAAACTTTTTTCCTTCTTTCAAATCAGGTTCTACATGCGCACAAATCCCTTCTACCCAGAAGCTGAGCTCAATTTCATTTCTCTTTTCTGGCCCCATCTGCCAAATGGACTTCAGGCTGCTTATGAGGTTGCCAATAGAGATGAAGTTCGGTTTTTCAAAGGTAATGTTTCCAATTATCCTTCAGTTTTTATGAATTAAAGTTTCTTCTGCTTTTGGGCTGATATATGAGACTACTAGCTACTTTATTTCCATGGACTTTGGAAAATCTAGCAAATCAATGGGAGTCTATCACTTTAGTTAAGAATTGCATGGTGCATGTCTGAATAAATTTAAGTGAAAAGCATATGACTGGAGATACATATTTTATGGCCTGTTTGTGAATGTGGACATATGGAGGTGTTTTCTGTGCAAACTGTTTATGTATTTTAAACCCTCTCCATATTCTTGGGGTGCTCAGGAGTAAAACTGAGAAGATGGAACAGAAACATTTGAGTTTGGTGGTTTCCTAGAGCCTATTTTATACTAATAACTCTCCTGAGAGAGGAGGCCCCACAGGGCAGCCAGATGGGGGTGCTGCATCCTTGATGTCAGAGTATGGTCTTCAGACCAGCATCACTGACACTGTCCCAGGGTCTGTTAGAAATTCAGAATCTCACTTACCATAATACTGACAAAGTTCGTCCATATTGTCAGATCCTATTCCAGACCTTCTAGAATTTTAACAAGATTCCCAGGCAATTCGTATGTACATTAAAGTGTGAGAAGTCCTGAACTACCATGAATAGAATGGGGTAAACTTCTTTGATTCTATCAGAATGAAACGTGCTCCAATGATCAGCTCCTGGCTTTGAAGACACTACGCCAAACACCAGTATTTCTCCAAATGTATGTTTGGCATAGTGCAGACAAACATTAAGACACTTGACCCAGTCACACACTCAAGGCAAAGAACTCAATACAGTTCAGATTGGCAAAAACTTTGAAACGGGCTTTCTAGCCCTTATATAATGAAATTAAATGGGATTTTAGATACACAAAGTTTCAAACTGGTTATTCCTGAGGGATAAATAAGGATACTTGAGCAAAAAGTACAAGCCTGGCTACAAGACGTAAGACTGGTTTTATATGACACGGAGTTTACTAAGGGTAAATATGCAGAATCTGGACACAGCCTAAATTCAAGTATTTGGAACTGTAGTCAGGTTCAATGATTTCTACCCAGGGTTGCAAGTCATTACAGATTGTGAGTCATTACAACACTCTGGCCTTTAGGATACCCTTGGTGTGAACTTCCACAACCCACGGGCAACCTGGAGAAGTGAGGTTTCTATCACTGAGGTGGCACGATGAACTCTGTAGTCATTTGAACATCTGGCTTTGGAAGGAAGCCCCCAATGCCACAAACCAGTCATTCTCAAAGCTTGCTACAGGTTAGAATTGTCTAGGAAATTTTAAAAAAATACTGATTTAATTGGTCTGGGGTAGGATACCAGCATCAGTATTTAAAAAAAAATAAATCTCCCTAGATGATTCTAATGTGCAGTCAGGATACTCCTCTAGCACATGAGACTAAGCATTTAGCTGGAAATCCACTTACTGTCTACTGGTGCCCTGGGTAATGTGTTTTCATCCCTGTTCTTGATTGGCAGGTGATAAGTACTGGGCTGTTAAGGGGCAAGATGTGTTATACGGATACCCCAAGTACATCTACAGATCCTTTGGTTTCCCTAGGACTGTGAAAAACATCGATGCTGCTGTTTCTGAGGAAGATACTGGGAAAACGTACTTCTTTGTTGCTAACAAATGCTGGAGGTAAAGACTGGGTACAGAAAATGGTAGGGTATCTATTCTTTCTACATAGAGAGAAGTTACTAAATTGAATCATATAAAAATGAGTCTCACAGTGCCTTGGCTAGCTGCCTTTTCTGGGAATGGCTGTAGCTTGTCCAGCTTCCAAGTCGGTTGACCAATAATCATCACGCAATTCCTGTCCCAGAGATCCAGGGGGAATGTGGACCTGAATTTGAAAAAGAAAATGTGAAAAGGAGGGCATTCGTCTTCATAGAGCTGCTGCAGCCAACAGGAACCTATCTTTCACTGCATTTGACATTAATAGCACCTACTGGAGAAGTAGAATTAGATGTTGGAGTTCAGAGGGAACTTATAACTCTTCTAGTATACCCAACATCCTACCTCACTTCGTCCCACCTCTTATTTTTACACATGACCTATGGAATTAAAAGGTCTTCTTACATCCTTGCTGGTGAATTCCCTGTAATGGTTTTGTGAAGGCTACACATTTAACAAATAGTTCTGACACTTCTAATTATTTTTTTACCAGGTATGATGAATATAAACAATCCATGGATGCAGGTTATCCCAAAATGATAGCAAAAGATTTTCCTGGAATTGGCAACAAAGTTGATGCTGTTTTCCAGAAAGACGGTAAGTGAATATATACATATTTCCTCTATTTTGTTGCCACAGAATAACATCAGTATTGTTATTTGGAACAGAAAATACCAAAAATATTTATTCTCACAAATGACTTGGATTTTTGAAGAATTAAAGTTAAACCTAGAAATCATTTGTATAATGTAATAAGTCTCTTTTGTTTTATTTCTAGGATTTTTCTATTTCTTCCATGGAACAAGGCAATACAAATTTGATACCAAAACTAAGAGAATTTTGACTCTACAAAAAGCTAATAGCTGGTTCAACTGCAGAGAAAATTGGCCAGCTGTTAAAAAGTTAAACAGAAAAATATATTTCATGAGTCCAAGGAAGGTGTTTTCCTGAAGAGACATATATTTAAATAAAATACAGAGTTATGAAGTATAATCTTATTTATAACTCATTCTGCATATTTTTTTTTGACTTAGAATGTAATATTTTATGTAATGCTATAATTTAGTTCCACAAATGAGGGCTAAGTAAGGTCAAATTCATGGCTCCACAGTTCAATTCTCTGTAGATGTGGAAGGAAGGGGTAGGCAGTCGCATTTGGATAGTCCTGGCCAGTGGATTGTGCCCAGAAGTGACCGATATCACTTCCAGATGGAATCATTGGATTGCTGGTGCAAACTTCTCCAGCGCTATGATGATTGTAAAAGCACATCTTGAGAGAATTTCCACAAGGTTGAAAAAGCCAGAATTCCTGGGCAAACACTCTGAACAGTTACCCCAAACCTCAGTAGATTTTGCTTAAGAAATAAACTTTCATTGTGTTAGGCCACTAAGATTTAGGTTTTGTTAAAGCTGTGTAACCCAGTTTTTCCAGACAAACATTATCTAGTTTATCATGCCTAATTTTGGAGGATGTTAATGGAGGTAGGAATCCTGTAGGTAGCTTCCAAGCCCTATGAATTTTATGAGTAGCTCAGAGAGTGCTCAGAGTGTTTGCAGACTTTCCAAATACACAGAGAGTCTTGGGAATATTTTGACGTATTCATGATTCTGAGGCAGGCAGTTCTCAACTCAAGAATTTGGACAGCAGTGTAACTTTCCCTTTGGACAAATCTCTCTCTCCATTAAACATTTTTATATTAAAGTATAACATAAATGCGGAAAAGTGCACATATCATAAATGTTCATGTCAATGAGTTATCACAAAGTTAACAACCCCACGTAATTCTCACCCAGCTCAGTAAACAAAATATTACCAGTGTCAGGGAGGGGGAAATATCTCCCTTACCCCTCTTGAGCTCTTGTGGCTGAACTAATAATAAAGTTGACACAAGACAGATTAACAGAAGAAAAAGAAAGTTAATTTAATTCATGCACACGGAGGTGTCATAGAAATGAGAACTAAGGATTGGCTAAAGCAAGCAGCTTTTATACATTTTACATAAAGAAACAATAAATTTGTGAGGAATTGAGAAGACAAAGAAATTTAATTGGTGAAGAATCTAAAGAGAGTTTGGGCTTGGGGTAGTAAACTAAAACAGTAACAAGGTTTGTATATTCAGTCCTGCATCCCTATCTCTGGAGATAAGGATGTCTTACCACCTCCAGATGCAGGGATGCCACTGCTGTCAATCTGATTCCCCCATAAGTACTGATATGACAGCTGTTTATGATGAGAGCTCTCAAAAAAGTCTTCCTTTCAAATTACCAATTTATAGGATCCATCATCTGGCCATTGATGTGTAGGATATTATATTCACTTCAAATAGTGAGTCAAACCAATAAGCCTTTTTTGTGGCTTAACCAAAGATGCAAGAGACATCTCACAAGAGAGTATGTATCCCTCACATGATCCCATCACTGCTCAACTCTTTCTTAGCTTAGTTCTCCAGAATAAGAGCCTGAAACAGGAATTCTTTGGTGTTGTCATTGGGGGAGGAGTGCTCTCAGGAGAAGAGGAGCGAGGGACATAGTTTAGAACAGGGAAAAAGCTAAAGAATGTGGTCTTAGACAGAGCTTGCTTTGATCTTATGAACAAGGAGCTCTGGAGCAAAAACGGAATTACAGTTAGTCCCACCTTGAGGCAAAGGAACTAGACTTTTGCACCCCTGTGTCAATCAGTTATCAGTTGAGGTCTGTTTTGGGGAGAGTGGCATTGGTCCCAGGCAAGATGATCCCATTTGACAAAGTAACAGGGGACAACTGGAAGTTGTAGCAGTCAACACTTGCAGTATCCATGAGGATGCCAAGGGGGATCTGGGGACAGTACCAACAGCATTCTCTATACATTCTCTATCTCCCAGAGTAACCACTATGCTGACCTCTAATACCTTAGATTAAATTCACCTATTTTTTAACTAAATTAGAACAACTGTGTATTATTTTGTATCTACCTTATTGTGTTGAACATTATTTATCCACTGGTAATGGGCTTTGGGTTGTTACCATTTGGGGGCTTTTATAAATAATGTTGCACATAGGTAGGCATTTCTGTTGATTATATACCTGAGAGTGCAATTGCTGAGTCATAGAGATTATCAGACACTCTTCAGATTCTTCCTTGGCCTCATGTTTCTTTTATCCCTGCCACAGCAGTGGTGACTGGCTTTGTACAGGTTCTAAACCAGCTTCTAAACTAGCAGCTGTTCTCGTTGGGTCTGTGCAGTGTGTTTCTTGCTTCCTTCTCTAGGTTTTTCCATCTTTTCTGTTGATGTTCCATCAAGCTCTGTTATGGAACTCATTCAGAGCTCATGCACATACAACCTAGAAGTGAGAAGAGTAATAGTTTGTGGGACAAATATTTTACCAATGTGAGAGTAATGGATGAATAAATCCATCTCCCTTTCTTTCTTCAGAAGGGTGTTTCTAAGACACATTTCCAGTAGTCCCTCAGACAGTCCCATATCGTACAACACATTTCTCATATCTCTATCCAGTTGACAATTCATCTGTGTATTTTCTCTCCTGCTTTCCCTGCTTTACTCTCCATGTCTCTCAATCCAGCTCCCTGGATTACACTTAAATTTTGTCTCAGGCTCTGCTTTCTAGGAATACTAGATTAAGATAACTTGTGCTGAAATGTGGTAGTGATAACCCTTGGTATGTAGTGGCATCACAGTTACTAAGACTTTCATCTGTGGTTGATTGTGAAAAGATGATGACGAATGATGAGGTGTTGGGTTATCAGGTGTCTGGGACACTTCAACAGTATGAGAGGGATGGTAATTTTAAGAAATGTGGAGTGAGCTGATTAACTGCCCTGGGAATTTGATAAAGAAAGTAATAGGCTCAGAGAAGCCAAATATCAACTTAAGACATACTGTGAAAGCTAACAGACTTTAATGGCAACATTTAAGAAAATCCTCATCTATTGTAGACTATACTAAAAATCAGTCCCAGATCTAACTGCAAAATTGGACACTTTCTAGCTGGAATAATAGGTAAACAAACCTGAAAATCTTGAACACCTAAATTTCTCTGAAAGCTCCACATGGGTAGAAGTATCAATAATATCTCCCTCTTGACAGAGAAGGACAACTAACCCTTGTGTAGAGAATCAACAAAGACCATATGTGACTCAGCATCTCACAAGATAATGCTTGTCCTCCTCCCAAATTATCTCCCTCACCCCTCATTGTTTTCAGGCAAATGACTAAAGTCAGGTCTCAGTTTAGCTCAAATCCTAGCTATAGCATGAAATCACTAACACACCAAACTTGTTGTGGAGTGATTTGAGAGGAGAGTTTGGAGATTTCGCTTACTTTCTATAAGCCCAGATATGCTGAAATGTATTTTTTTATTAAATACAGTTGATGTACAATATTATGTTAGTTTCAAATGTACTATATAGTAATTTGACATTTGCATACATTATGAAGTGATCACTATAATAAGTCTAGCCATCTGTCCCCATGTAAAGTTATTACAATACTATTGACTATATTTCTTATGCTGTATAGTATATCCCTGTAGCTTATGTATTTTATATCTGAAAATTTGTACCTCTTAATCTTCTTCACCTATTTCACCCCTTCCCACCCCTCTCCCCTCTGACAACCACCTGTTTGTACTCTGTATCTATCAGTCTGTTTTCATTTTGTTATGCTTGTTTATTTCATTTTTTTTAGATTCCACATATAGTGAGATCAAATGGTATTTATCATTCTCTGTTTGACTTATTTCACTTAGCCATAATACCCTTTAGATGCATCCATGTTGTGGCAAATGGTAATATTTCTCTTTTTTATGACTGAGTAATATTTCATTACATTTATATACCAGATCTTCTTTATAAATACATCTATCAGTGGACACTTAGGTTGCTTCCATTACTTGCCTATTGTACATAATGCTGCAATAAACATTGGTGTGCATATACCTTTTTGAATTTGTGTTTTTTCTTTCTTCGGGCAAATACCTAGAAGTGAAATTGCTGTTCTACTTCACTATCACATATGACAGTTCAATTTTTAATTTTTGAGGAACCTCCATGCTGTTTTCCATAGTGGCTACACCAATTTACAGTCCTACCAACAGGGCACGAGGGTTGTCTTTTCTCCATATCCTTGTTATTTATTGTCTCCTGGATGACAGCCATTCTGACAGGTGTGAGTAGTATCTACATGAGGTTTTGATTTACTTGACCCTAATGATTAGTGATATTGAACATATTTTCATGTGTCTGTGGGCCATCTGCATGTCTTCTCTGGAAAAATGTCTATTCAGGTCCTCTGACAATTTTTAAATCAGGTTGCTTATTTGTTTGTTTATGTTGAGTTGTATGACTTCTTTTTAGTTTTTGGATATTAATTCTTTATCGTATATATCATTTGCAAATATATTCTCCCATTCAGTAGGCTGTCTTTTCATTTTGTTAATAGTTTCTTCCCTGTGCAAAAGCTTTTTATTTTGATGTAGTCCTATTTGTTTATTTTTGTTATTATTTTCCTTGCTGAGAAGACAGAGTCAAAAGAGTATTGCTAAGATCACTGTCAAAGAGCATACTATGTTTTCTTCTATAAGTTTTATGGTTTCAGGTTTTACATTAAAGAGTTTAATCCATTTTGTGTTTATTTTTGTATATGGTGTGAGAAAGTAGTCTAATTTGATTCTTTTGCATTTAGCTGTCCAGTTTTCCCAATACCATTTTTTGAAAAGACTCTGTTTTCTTCATTGTATATTCTTGCCTCCTTTGTTGTAGATTAATTGATTGAAATTAAAACCAAGACTTCCTGTTTTCCACAACAGTGTCCTAAATGCATTTCTAAAACCAAAAGACTTCACTGAAACTTTCTTGGGCTTCTTTTTTTGATAGGCAATAAGTTCTGGGCTGTCAGAGGAATTGAGGGGCAAGCAGGTTATCTAAGAGTCATCCACACCTTGGGTTTTCCTCCAACCATAAGGAAAATTAAAGCTGTTTCTGGTAAGGAAAAGAAGAAAACATACTTCTTTGTAGAGGACGAATACTGGAGGTAAGAAACAATAGGAATTACTTTGTATAGAGCCTAAATAGGAAAATTATTTTCTTTCTTTAATGATATCCCCCACTCCCACAATCAAACTTCCTCTAATTTCAAACTTTCTGATTATGAGGAAAACAACTTGTAATTATTCAACTTCCCAGATATAACAAAGGACTCTCAGAACGGCTGATCCCTGGGTCATATATCCAGACACCAAAAGACATCAGGAGAGACCAACTGAGGTCCAGACAATGAGCCACCATAGGAAACCCAGGTGTATCAGGCTATAGAGACAAGGTCTACAGGGCAAGTGTGATAAAGAACCAAAAGTTTATTTTAGCCAAATGATTTAATTCACTTTGCATCTTATTTTTATATAGTTCTCATACATTCAAGGCAGAAAGGTACTTCGGCTCTGTGTGTCTAGGCTTAGAAGATTGACCTCAGACATATGTATGGAACCTCTGTAGAAGATCATGATGTCCTTGTATCTGGAGAAAATATTGTTTTATGTGCTAAACTTTTAAGTCCAAGAAAGTCACATATTTTTATAGTTATAAAAATGTTTAACACTTCCTTATACCACTTGAGAATTTTATCCAGGATTTCACACTGAAACATTAACATGATATCATACTGTTGCATGTAATGGGGGCTCTACATAATGCTGAATTGTATTTTTTTCACTCGGTACAGATTTGATGAAAATAGCCAGTCCATGGAGCAAGGTTTCCCCAGAATAATAGCTGATGACTTTTCAGGAGTTGAGCTGAAGATTGATGCTGTGTACAGGCATTTGGTAAGAGGACACTCATTGCATTGCCAGTGGGGACCCTTTGGGGCATTTTATGGTATCAAAATGAAGAGGAGACACAAACCAATTTTTAAATAGTTCAAGCTTATAACCTTTTTACTCTAAACTCTAGAAAATTTTCATTTTCCAATTTATGCTAATTGGGCTTAAATTTTTTTCTTGAATAATTTCCAAGTCTGTTTCATACTTGCACATAAAATCAAAGAATGCTTCTTCACATCATAGCCATTTCAGGGCACTATTTTGGTATAAAAATACAACCAAGTGAGAGCCATGTTTACTAATGGCTGGTTGTCTTTCTCCTCTGTCCCCTCCTTGTTGTCCATTCTCTCCTATCCTAAGGAGAGATTAAAAGAGCCTTGTCTGGCTTTCTGTTGCAAGCTGCAATTGTCTACATTAAATAATTCATTTGTAAATAAATGGTAGTCCTGTCATATGCTCAAAAGAGACAAAATTTGATTCCTGGTAATGAGTGGATGGGAAAGCAAAACGTGTACCTGCTTTTAAGGAATTCTGGAGGGAGCTGCCAGGGCTTGACATCATAATGCTCATAAGATTGCTGATCTTGTTACTAAGATAACTTGGCCTTAGAGTATGCAAAGCAGGAAATGGACCTCCAGTGCATTTTATTGTTGGCCTGATTCTCTTAGGTCCAATTGCATCTCAAGTTGTGATTAAGTACCTCGTGGGGGGAAAGGGAATTGGGAAGAAAGAGGGAAATAAATGAAGGTTTTAAAATAATCCTGGAATTTTATCTATTTGAAGGTAGTATAATCTAATGTTTTTAGATCACTGGCTTTGGAGTCAAAAGAGTTGGAGTTCTCCCTCCATCTTTTATTAGAGATGTTACTTTTGGAAAATTGCAAAATATCTTTTATTTTTAGTTTTGTCTTCATTCATAATACTTCATACTTTTTTTGTAAGGATAGATGAATAAAACATGTAAAGCACTTAGCACAGTGCCTGGCACAGTACCACTTAATATATATCACTCATTATTAGCTCATTCTTATTTTGAGTTATGCATGTTGGAAAATTAATTTATTTGAAGAATGCCCCATTATTTTCCTCTTTTAAATTCATAGGACTTTGCTATTTGTTCAGTGGGTCGTCACAGTTTGAGTTTGACCCTAATGCCAGGATGGTGACACGTGTATTGGAGAGTAACAGCTGGTTATATTGTTAAGTGAGATATGGGAAAGACAGATTCATTTTAAGTGAATCTAATAATTATACACATAATTTATTATGACTCAAAATGTTTAATTCTTCCTGTATGTGCCATTGCCAAAGAAGATGAGCCTTGCAAACATCTTCATGGTCATACAGCACTTATCTGGACCTCTCCACTTGCTGTCGGATTACATTGAATAGAAGTGAAAAATACTCAGGTGCAATAAGCAAGAAAATCTACATCCATGAGTGCTTTATTTACTGTTTAATAAAAATTTTGATTTTGGACCTGTTCCTTACTTTCTAGAATAACTCATATTCAATACAATGACCACACTGTGGACTGAGCATTTAACAGATGTTCTGCTGGTAAGTGTAGTAGGAACACATATTCCCTGGATGGGGCATATACTGTCATGTAGTTTCTCCCATCCTCTCCTCCAAGACGACCTTTATTTTCACCTCCCAGATAGTGTAAGTGTTCCTTACACACCTAAGGAAGAAAGAGCTTAATCAGTAGTTGTCCTGTAGGACTGGTTCTGGACAAAATTGGGAAATAGAATTCTAGAATGTTGGCGCTTAGGAACCGAGAAAATCATCTAGTCTGTGTCATCATTTACAGGTGGGGAAAAAAAACTTGTTTGGAATCCAGCCCCCTCTTTTTTTTTCATATTTATTACTATTTGCAGTTTTATTCCCAGATGGAGAGTCTTCATAGTTTTCTAGTACTTTAATTTTTTAAATTAATTTTTATTAGAGTAGAGTTGCTTTACAATGTTGTGTTAGTTTCTACTGTACAGCAAAGTGAATCAGCTATACATATACATATAGCCCCTCTTTTTTTGGATTTCCTTCCCATTTAGGTTATCACAGAGCATTGAGTAGAGTTCCCTGAGCTATACAATAAGTTCTCATTAGTTATCTATTTTATACATAGTATCAATAGTGTATGTCAAACCCAATCTCCCAATTCATCCCAACCTCCCTTTCGTGTTCACACATTTATTCTCTACATCTATGTCTCTATTTCTGCTTTGCAAATAAGATCATCTACACCATTTTTCTAGATTCCACATATATGCATTAATATACGATATTTGTTTTTCTCTTTCTGACTTATTTCACTCTGTATGACACTCTCTAGGTCCATCCACGTCTCTACAAATGACCCAATTTCATTCCTTTTTATGGCTGACTGATATTCCATTGTATATATGTACCACATCTTCTTTATCTATTCCTCTGTTGATGGACATTAAGGTTGCTTCCATGCCCTGGCTATTGTAAATAGTGTTGCAATGAACACTGGGGTGCATGTGTCTTTTTGAATTACGGTTTTCTCAGGGTATATGCACAGTAGTGGGATTGCTGGGTCATATGGTAGTTCTATTTTTAGTTTTTTAAGGAACCTCCATACTGTTCTCCATAGTGGCTGTATCAACTTACATTCCCACCAAAAATGCAAGAGGGTTCCCTTTTCTCCACACCCTCTCCAGCATTTATTGTTTGTAGATTTTTTGATGATGGTCATTCTGACCAGTGTGAGGTGATACCTCATTGTAGTTTTGATTTGCATTTCTCTAATAATTAATAACGTTGAGCATCTTTTCATGTGTTTGCTGGTCATCTGTATGTCTTCTTTGCAGAAATGTCTATTTAGGTTTTCTGCCCATTTTTTAATTGGGTTGCTGTTTTTTTGATATTGAACTGCATGAGCTGTTTGTATATTTTGGAGATTAATCCTTTGTCAGTTGCTTCTTTTGCAAATATTTTCTCCCATTCTGAGAGTTGTCTTCTCATCTTGTTTATGGTTTTCTTTGCTGTGCAAAAGTTTTTAGTTTTATTAGGTCCCTTTTGTTTATTTTTGTTTTTATTTTCATTACTCTAGGAGGTGGGTCAAAAAAGATCTTGCTGTGATTTATGTCAAAGAGTGTTCTGCTTATGTTTTCATCTAAAAGTTTTATAGTGTCCGGCCTTACATTCAGGTCTTTAATCCATTTTGAGTTCATTATTGTGTATGATGTTAGGAAGTGTTCTAATTTCATTCTTTTACATGTAACTGTCCAGTTTTCCCAGCACCACTTATTGAAGAGTCTTTACTCCATTGTATATTCTTGCCTACTTTGTCATAGATAGGTGACCATAGGTGTGTGGGTTTATCTCTGGGTTGTCTATCCTGTTCCATTGGTCTATATTTCTGTTTTTGTGCCCGTACCATACTGTCTCGATTACTGTAGCTTTATAGTATAGTCTGAAATCAGGGAGCTTGATTCATCCAGCTCTGTTTTTCTTTCTCAAAGATTGCTTTGGCTATTTGGGAACTTTTGTGTTTCCATACACATTGTAAAATTTTCTGCTCTAGTTCTGTGAAAAATGCCATTGGTAATTTGTTGGGGATTGCACTGAATCTGTAGATTATTTTGGGTAGTATAGTCATTTTCACAATATTGATTCTTCCAATCCAAGAACATGGTATATCCATCTATTTGGGTCATCTTTGATTTCTTTTATCAGTGTCTTATATTTCTCTGTACAGGTCTTTTGTCTCCTTAGGTAGGTTTATTCCTAGGTATTTTATTCTTTTTTAGCAATGGTAAATGTGAGTGTTTCCTTCATTTCTGTTTCTGATCTTTCTAGTCTCATAGCATTGTGTTCAGAAAAGATGCTTGTTATGATTTCTATTTTCTTAAATTTACCAAGGCTTGATTTGTGACCCAAGATGTGATCTATCCTGGAGAATGTTCAATGTGCACTTGAGAAGAAAGTGTATTCTGTTGTTTTTGGATGGAATGTCCTATAGATATCAATTAAGTCTGTCTGGTCTAATCTGTCATTTAAGGCTTGTGTTTCCTTTTTATTTTCTGTCTGGATGATCTGTCCATTGATGCAAGTGGAGACTTAAAGTCCCCAACTATTATTGTGTTACTGTTGACTTCCCATTTTATGGTTTTTAGCATTTGTCTTATGTATTGAGGTGTTCCTTTATTGGGTGCGTAAATATTTACAGTTGTTATAACTTCTTCTTGGATTGACCCCTTGATCATTCTGTAGTGTCCTTCCTTGTCTCTTGTAACATTCTTTATTTTAAAATCTACCTTGTCTGATATGAGTATTGCTACTCCAGCTTTCTTTTGATTTCCATTTGCATGGAATAACTTTTTCCATCCCCTCACTTTCAATCTGTATGTGTCCCTAAGTCTGAAGTGGGTCTCTTTTAGACAGCCTACATACAGGTCTTGTTTTTGTATCCATTCAGCCAGTCTGTGTCTTTTGGTTGGAGCATTTAATCCATTTACATTTAAGGTAAATATCAATGTGTATGTTTCTATTACCATTTTCTTAATTGTTTTGGGTTTGTTTTTGTAGGTTTTTTTTTCTTCTCCTGTGTTTCCCGCCTAGGGAAGTTCCTTTAGCATTTGTTGTAAAGCTGGCTTGCTGCTAGCTTTTGCTTGTCTGTGAAGCTTCTGATTTTTCTGTTGAATTTGAATGAAATCCTTGCTGGATAGAGTAATCTTGGTTGTAGGTTTTTCCCTTTCATCACTTTAAATATATCCTGCCACTCCCTTCTGGCCTGCAGAGTTTCTGCTGAAAAATCAGCTAATAACTTTATGGGGATTCCCTTGTATGCTATTTGTTGCTTTTCCCATGCTGCTTTTAATATTTTTCCTTTGTATTTAAGTTTTGTTAGCTTGATTAATATGTGTCTTGGAGTGTTTCTCCTTGAGTTTATCCTGTATGGGACTCTCTGCACTTCCTGGACTTGGGTGGCTATTTCCTTTTCCATGTTAGGGAAATTTTCAACTATAATCTCTTCAAATATTTTCTCAGACCCTTTCTCTTTCTCTTCTTCTTCTGGGACCCTTACAATTCAAATGTTGGTGCATTTAATGTTGTCACAGAGGTCTTTGAAATGGTCCTCATTTATTTTCATTCTTTTTTCTTTATTCTGCTCCTTGGCAGTTATTTCCAGCATTTTATTTTCCAGCTCACTTATCTGTTCTTCTGCTTTGGTTATTCTGCTATTTTTTCCTTATACTGTATTTTTTATTTCAGTTATTGTGTTGTTTATCTCTGTTTATTTGTTCTGTAGTTCTTCTAGGTACTTCTTTAAAATTTCTTGTATTTTCTCAATCTGTGCTTCCATTCTATTTCCGAGATTTTGGATCATCTTTACTGTCATTACATTGAATTCTTTTTCAGGTAGATTGCCTATTTCCTCTTCATTTATTTGGTCCTGTGGGTTTTTACCTTGCTCCTTTGTCTGTAACCTATTTCTCTGTCTTTTTATTTTCTCTAACTTACTATGTTTGTGGTCTCCTTTCTGCAGGCTTTGGGGTTGTTTTCCCTCTTGCTTCTGGTGTCTACCCCCAGTGGGTGAGGTTAGTCCAGTGGCTTGGGTCGGTTTCCTGATGGGAGGGACTGGTACCTGCACTCTGGTGGGTGGAGCTCTATCTTGTCCCTCTGATGGGCAGGGCTGCATCAGGTGGTGTGTTTTGGGGTGTCTGTGAGCTTAGTATGACTTTAGGCAGCCTGTCTACTAATGGGTGGGTTTGTGTTCCTGTCTTGCTTGTTGTTTGGCATGGGGCGTTCAGCACTGGAGCCTGCAGGCAGTTGGGTGGACCCAGGTCTTGGAGTTTAGATGGAGACTTCCGGGAGAGCTCTCACCAGTTAATATTCCCTGGGGTCAGGAATTTTCTGACAGTCCAGCATCCTGGACTCAGCACTCCCACCCCAGAGGTTCAGGACTGACCCCAGCTGGTGAACCAAGACCCTGTAAGTCACATGGTGCAGAAAAAAAAGAGGGGGGGGAACAGACAAACAAAACCCAAGGCAGATAGCAAAGACAAAAAGAAACAAGCAGCAACAACAACAATTAAAAAAAAGAAAAAAGAAAACAAACGAACAGACAGATAACACCCAAGACAAATTGTAAAAGCAAAATCAAAGAAACAAAAACTAAAAGTAACAAAGAAGCACACATACAAAAAAAGAAACAAAAACAAAGAAAACAGAAAAAAGGAAAATCAGGACAAAAACCCCAAGACATAATCAATTAAAAACAAAACTAACAAAAACAGAAAACAAAACACAAAAGTAGAATGCAAACTAAAAAGAAAAGAAAAGAAAACATAAAACAAACAAAAATGATTTTAAAGAAGATTTAAAACAAAACAAAGGGAAAAAAACAAAAACAAGGAAAAAATATGAAAAAATGAAAAAGTAAGTAAAAATTTAAAAATTAAAAATATAAAAATATATAAAAATTTTTAAAAATTTAATTAATAATAAAAAATTTTAAATAATATTAATTTAAAAAACAACAGAAGAAAACAAAACATAAAAAATAATAGTAATAATATTTTCCTGGGGTCTCAGCTGTCAGTGTCCTTGCCCCTACTGTGAGCCACAGTCAACCTCTTCTTCCCCAGAGGCCCTCCAATACCTCTAGGTAGGTCTCTGGACCCGCTGTGGGCACTGTGGGGCAGCTCAGACTCTGACCTGGCCCAACTCCCACGTGTACTTCTCCCCAAAGGCCCAGGCTGCTAAAGCTAGACCAGTCTTTGTTGTGGGAACACTCATTGTCCATTCAGATATTCCATAGACACAGGGTTTATCAAGTCAATTGTGTGATTTAATCTGTGTCTTTTGCAGCTGTACAGAAAGATGTTCATTCCTCTTCCTTAGTCGCCCTTCCCCTGGGACTCAGCTATGGTTTTAGCCCTACCTCTGCATGTGGGCCAGCCACAGGGGTCTGCTCCCAAGGCTGCCCTGCAGCACTCAGGTCTGCCTCGGTGAGGACAGGGTACAGAGGTGGCACAGCTGCCAGGGTTGTGGGAACCCCATGGGCAACAGGTGTGCAGGGGGTGTCAGTGGCCACAGGCATGAGAGATCTGGCCCTAGAGGGAGATTTTCCTAGTGCCTGCCAGCCATCATGAGAGGATCAGCCCTGGCGGTGGCCTTTCTTAGTACCAGGTGGCAGGCATGCAAGGGCCAGCCCTGGTCAGATACTTTCCTAGTGCCCGGCAGCAGGCACAGGAAGGCCAGCCTCGGTAGGGGCATTTCCTAGCACCTGGCAGCAGGAACATGTGTTCCAGCCTCAGCGGGGACCATTCCTAGTGCCTGGGGAGGCAGGGGCCGGCATGTGGGGAGAGGCTGCAATGGCAGCTCCACCCCTTGTGCATCACTCAACAGTGACACTTTGCTTCTATGGCAAGCGGTTTCCTCCATAAGCATTCCTGGTTGTGGATTTCCTTCCTCCTGTCCCCGCAGGCTGTCTCCTCACAGCCAATAGCAGTCATCTCCGTGGATTTGCTCTCCAATCCCCATGTTCCAGCTCCCAGCCCTCATGTGCACTGATGGACACATGTCCCAGTCTGTACATGCAGGGCTGTGGCACCTACCGTCTGTGTAGGTCTCACTCTGTCCTGTCTGCCACAGCAGCCGTTTCTCCCTCCTCCAGCAGCCTCTGATGTTCCCCTTCTGTCCCAACTGATTTCCCCATTGGTGAGGCGGCTTCCCCGGATGCAAGAGCGTCTCCTCTTCCTCACCTCCCCTCCAGGGGTGCAGGTCCCATCCCACTTCCTCTCCTCTTCTTTTTCCTTTCTTCTTTCTTTTGTTCTACCCAGTAATGTGAGGACTTTTCCTGTCCTTTCTGGCATCCAAGTTCTTCTGCTAGTGTTCAGCTGGTGTTCTGTGAGAATTGCTCCATCTGTAGATGTATTCTTGATGCATTTATAAGAGAGATAAACTCCTCATTCTCCTACTCCTCCACCATCTTGAAATCCCAGCCCCCTCTTTTTTAAGCCAAATGTTTCTTCAGTGGTGCTCCCTAACTGCCCTAGAGACCAGATTTCTTATATCCTTCTCATTGTCTCATTAAAATATTCTCTTGTTATCATTTTGTACCTGGCAGTTCCTGAGAGATAAGAGTTTGTGTGGACATGCCAATGGTATGACAGGCTTATCAACACCAATTTTATGCATTACGTCATACCAGGTACACTGAAAAACTTGTTCATTCTTTTATTGATTCATTTAAATGAAAGGCACTGACTTGGGTACAAGGTATAGGATAATGAGGAAAACACATTTAACCCAACTTCCTTCAGTTTTGTCTTGTGGGATTAAGAAATCAAACAAAAAGTACACAAATTAATATATAAATATAAATTATAAGAAGGTTATTAAAGAAATAATGGAGTGGTAAGGGAGAATAATGTTGGTGGGGAGGAAGCTACCTGGTAAAGTTTGGTTGTTAGAATAATTCTCTCTGGGACAATAACAAAAAAAACATCTAAATTCAATTAGCCAGGTGGGTGGATAGGAGGATATACATCATTCTAGGAAGAGAAAATGAAAAATAATGTCGAGGTTCATAGGTGGAAAAATCTCGGCATATTCAAGGAAAAGAAAAAGATGGGTGCCTGATTATGGTGCTGGAGGGTGAATGTAGAATAAGATGATATTAAACAGGTAGAAAAAATCAAATTGTTCAGGGTCTTTCAGATGTATTAAAGAGTTGTATTTTATTTTAAGTGCATTATGGATTTGTTGAAGGAGTTTTTAAACAAAGAAGTGACACAAGCCATTACATATTTTGAATGACTACTCTAGCTGGAGAGAATTGGAAGAAAGTGATGTTGAAAGACGGAAGACAAGTTAAAGGACTATTACAGATGACAAGGGAAGTGGCAAGGGTAGGGCGTCTCACGGGAGATTGAGAGATATGACGGAACTTGAGACATTTTAAAATCATTCAGATTTAACAATGAACTAGATAAAGAGTTCTGAGGGGGCAAAAAAGAATATTCAAATAAATAAAAATTATACTTAAGTGGAAAATAAAGAGTTCTGAGGGAAAAGAAAGTGTTAAGAATAACTCCTGGATTTCTGACATGAGCAGCTTCTTGGCTTGACCACAGTTGGGGGAAGACTGGAAGAGAAGTACTTCTGTGGGAGATGGTTAAGAGTGAGGAGGAATCATCTCATTTTTTAAATTTAAAAACTCCTGTAAGATAACCAAGTAAAGGCTTCAATGAGCCATTAGAGAAAGGAGTCTGGAGTCCAAAACAGAGTAAATAAAACTGTGGGTGGTTGGGCTAATTAGTGAAGTCACGGGAATTGATGAGGCTATATGGAGAGACTGCAGATAGAAAAGAAGACAGTTCAGGACTGAACCCTGTAAAATGATGTGCGCCTCAGGTTAGGCCAAGTTATGCTGTGATCAAGAGCAACTCCCACATTTCAGTGGATCAAAACTAAAAGTCCATCATGATATTCTATTGGGATTTCTACTCCAAAGTGTCCTCACTTCAAGACCCAGACTCATGAAAGAGCTACCACTTTGAGCTCTGTCCTTAACTGTGGCAGAGGGAAAGAGGAATTGGTAAATTTCACACTGACTCCTAAAGCTGTGTGAAGGTATAACAAACATCGTTCTGTCTACATTTCATTGATCAAAGGAAATTTATATTGCCTCCTCTAATGCCAAAGACAGACAAATGATATCCTGTCATATGTCTGGGAGGAGAATCAGAAATATTTAGTGGACAGCACTAATCATAACCACAGAGGCATTTTTCTCGCACAAAAAAATAACATTTCTTTATTTTACATATTTTACACTAGATTTCTTGCACTGGAAATACATGGAAATGACCTAAGGTCTAAAAGGGAGGAAATATTATTTATTTAGGGAAAAGTTCTCCTTCCTATTTCATCTCAGCTTCCCAATTCTCTTTTCCAGAGGAAAACAATGCTACTAATTCCTGCTAATTTTGTGTGAATCTTTCCATCTCTTCTATGCACTTACAAGCATGTTTACGAAGTCTTTTCCCCCCAAAATGTAACATACTTTATATCCTATTCTAAACTTCACTTTTTCTCACTTAATATATCTTGGAGACTGTTCTACACCAGTAACAGAAGCTGCCTCATTCTATTAAATAGAGACATAGTAATCTAGTGCATGAATCCATAATTTATTTAACAAACGCTTGTTAGTACACATTTGGGTTTGTTTTCAGTATTTTGCTTTTAAAAGCAATAATGTAATTAATAGCCTTTTACATATGTGATTTCATATGTGTATGTCTGTTGAAAAACTCTAATAATTAAGGTCTAGGCAGAACAGAAAGAGCTGGAGAAGCAACTCATTGATTCAGTAATATGAAGGTCATGGATGATCCCCAAAATGGCAGCATAGATGGGGAGATTGTGGCAGACATATGACCAAAGTATCCCTTAGGATGGTTTTCATAAAGATTGCCTTAATAAAGGGAATTCATTGGCTCACCAACTAAAAGAAAAGTCTTTGGGCAGTTTTCAATTGCAGTTTACCCAGTTTCTTCTGCTGTTCTTTTGGCTCTGCACTCTGAATGACAGCTTTATCTTTTAGGTTGAATTTCCCTGTGGTGGCCTGATGACTTCAGGCATTACATTTCTTTGATATGTTATCTCTATCCACCAAATAAGATTTCTCTGCTCTCCTCTGATTGAGCTATCTTTGTTTATGGGCCACACGGAATCAATCTTCCACACGGAGGAAGAGAGAGCAGGACTACAACGACTGGCTTAGACCCCCATAGGGTGGAGGTGTGCTTAATCCCACCTTAATCACGCTGCTGCTATTCAGTGGGTAAGGAGAGAATTAACAGGGAGGTAGCAACATTAACATTTTCCACTAAGAATGATTGCAAGATAAGAAAGTGGAAAGTGTGCACTGTCAATCTTGGGAAAGAAAGCACTCATGAAAATGTTTTCTGTTATGTTCAGATTTCCTAAAAGGCAAGAAACTCCCCCACGTACCTGGGGAGGGCAAAAGAAAAAAGAAAAAACACAGACAAAAGAATATGGACTGGACCTGCACCAATGGGAGGGAGCTGTGAAAGAGGAAAAGTTTCCACACACTAGGAAGCCCCTTTACTGGCGGAGACGGGGGTTGGCAGGGGGGAAGCTTCAGAGCCACAGAGGAGAGCACAGCAACAGGGGTGCAGAGGGCAAAGCACAGAGATTCCCACGCAGAGGATCGCTGCCGACCAGCACTCACCAGCCTGAGAGGCTTGTCTGCTCACCCACCAGGGCCAGTGGGGGCTGGAAGCTGAGGCTCCAGCTTCAGAGGTCAGATCCCAGGGAGAGCACTGGGGTTGGCTGCGTGAACACAGCCTGAAGGGGGCTAGTGCGCCACAGCTAGCCAGGAGGGAGCCCAGGAAAAAATTTGGATCTGCCTAAGAGTCAAGAGACAATCGTACCTGGGTGCGCGAAGAGAGGGTATTCAGAGCACTGCCTAAATGAGCTCCAGAGACAGACGCGAGCCATGGCTATCAGCGCGGACACCAGAGATGGGCATGAAACGCTAAGGCTGCTGCTGCAGTCACCAAGGATTCTGTGTGCAACCACAGGTCACTATCCACACCTCCCCTCCTGGGAGCCTGTGCAGGTGCCACTGCCAGGGTCCCGTGATCCAGGGACAACTTCCCTGGGAGAATACATGGTGCACCTCAGACTGTTGCAATGTCACGCTGGCCTCTGCCACCGCAGGCTGGCCCAGCATTCCGTACCCCTCACTCCCACCAGACTGAGTGAGCCAGAACCCCCTAATGAGACTCTATTTTAACCCCATCCTCTCTGAGCAAAGTACAAATGCTCTTAGATGACCTACATGCAGAAGCGGGGCCAAATCCAAAGCTGAATCCCAGAAGCTGTGTGAACAAAGAAGAGAAAGGGAAATCCCTCCCAGCAGCCTCAGGAGCAGCGGATTAAATCTCCACAATCAACTTGATGTACCCTGCATCTGTGGAACAACCCATAACTCAGGCGATGGACATTGGGAGCAACGTTATATATTTTTTTTATTCCTTTTTCTCGTTTTGTGAGTGTGTATGTGTATGCTTCTTTGTGTGAGTTTGTCTGTATAGCTTTGATTTTACCATTTGTCTTAGGGTTCTGTCTGTCCTTTTTGTTTATGTTTTTTAGTATAGTTTTTAGAGCTTGATATCATTGGTGGATTTGATTTTTGGTTTTTTTGCTCTCTTCATTCTTTCTTTTTTTATTATTACTTTTAAATTTTTTATTTTTAATAATTGTTTTTTATTTTAATTTTAATAACTTTATTTTATTTTATTTATTTTTTCTTTCTTTCTTTCCTTTTTTCTCACTTTTCTTCTCAGCCATGTGGCTTACAGGGTCTTGGTGCTCCAGCTGGGTGGCAGGCCTGTGTTTCTGAGGTGGGAGAGCTGAGTTCAGGACATTGGTCCACCAGAAACCTCCCAGCTCCATGTAATATTAAATGGTGAAAGCTCTCCCAGAGATCTCCATCTCAACACTAAGACCCAGCTCCACTCAACAACTAGCAAGCTACAGTGCAAGACACCCTATGCCAAACAACTAGCAAGACAGGAACACAACCCCGCCCATTAGCAGAGAGGCTGCCTAAAATCATAGTAAGGTCACAGACACCCCAAAAAATACCACCAGACACAGTCCTGCCCACCAGAAAGACAAGATCCAGCCTCATCTTCCAGAACACAGGCACCAGTCCCCTCCACCAGGAAGCCTACACAACCCACTGAACCAACCTCACCCACTGGGGGCAGACACCAAAAACAACAGGAACTACAAACCTGCAGTCTGTGAAAAGGAGACCCCAAACACAGTAAGTTAAGCAAAATGAGAAGACAAAGAAACACACAGCAAATGAAGGAGCAAGGCAAAAATCCACCAGACCAAACAGATGAAGAAGAAATAGGCAATCTACCTGAAAAAGAAATCAGAGTAATTATAGTAAAGATGATCCAAAATCTTGGAAATAGAATGGAGAAAATACAATAAAAGTTTAACAAGGACCTACAAGAACTAAAGAGCAAACAAACAATGATGAACAACACAATAAATGAAAATAAAAATCCTCTAGAAAGAATCAATAGCAGAATAACTGAAACAGAAGATGGATAAGTGATCAGGAAGATAAAAGAGTGGAAATAACTACTGCAGAGCAGAAGAAAGAAAAAAGAATGAAAAGAATTGAGAACTGTCTCAGAGGCCTCTGGGCCAATATTAAAAGCAACAACATTCGAATTATACGGATCCCAGAAGAAGAAGAGAGAAAGAAAGGGATTGAGAAAATATTTGAAGAGATTATAGTTGAAAACTTCCTTAATATGGGAAAGCAAAGAGTTAGTCAAATCCAGGAAGTGCAGAGAGTCCCATACAGGATAAATCCAACGAGAAACATGCCAAGACACATATTACTCAAACTAAGAAAAATTAAATACAAAAAGTATGTATTAAAAGCAGCAAGGGAAAAACAACAAATAACATACAAGGGAATCCCCATAAGGTTAACAGCTGATCTTTCAGCAGAAACTCTGCAAGCCTGAAGGGAGTGGCAGGACATATTTAATGTGATAAAAGGGAAAAACCTACAATTAAGATTGCTCTACCCAGCAAGGATCTCATTCAGATTTGACGGAGAAATTCAAACCTTTCCACACAAGCGAAAGCTAAGAGAATTCAGCACCACCAAACCAGCTTTACAACAAATGCTAAAGAAACTTCTCTAGGCAGGAAACACAAGAGAAGGAAAAGACCTACAATGGTAATAGGAACAAACATAACGATGATTACCTTAAATGTAAATGGATTAAATCCTCCAAACAAAAGACAAAGGTTGGCTGAATAGACACAAAACCAACACCCGTGTATATGCTGTCTACAAGAATCCCACTTCAGACCAAGGGACACATACAGACTGAAAGTGAGGGGATGGGAAAAGATATTCCATGCAAATGGAAATCACAAGAAACCTGGAGAACCAATTCTCATATCAGACAAAATTGACTTTAAAATAAAGACTATTACCAGAGGCAAAGAAGAACACTACATAATGATCAAGAGACCAATCCAAGAAGAAGATATAACAACTGTAATATTTATGTACCCAACATAGGAGCACCTCAATCCATAAGGCAAATGTTAACAGCCAAAAAAGGGGAAATTGACAGTAACACAATCATAGTAGGGGACTTTAACTCCCCACTATCAACAATGGACAGATTATCCAAAATGAATATATAAAAGAAACACAAGCTTAAAATGATACATTAAGCAAGATGGACTTAATTGTTATTTATAGGACATTCCATCCAAAAACAACAGAATACACTTTCTTCTCAAGTGCTCATGGAACATTCTCCAGGATAGATCATATCTTGGGTCAAAATCAAGCCTTGGTAAACTTAAGATTATAGAAATCATATCAAGTATCTTTTGGACCAAAATGCTTTGCGACTAATTATCAATTAGAGGAAAAAATCTGTAAAAAATAAAAACACATGGAAGCTAAACAATACACTACTTAATAACCAAGAGATCACTGAAGAAATCAAAGAGGAAATCAAAAAATACCTAGACACAAATGACAATGAAAACACAAGTACCCAAAACCTATGGCATGCAGCAAAAACAGTTTCAAGAGGGAAGTTTATAGCAATACAATCTTACCTCAAGAAACAAGAAACATCTCAAGTAAACAACATAAATTTACGCTTACAGCAATTAGAAAAAGAAGAACAAAGAAACCCAAAGTTAGCAGAAGGAAAGAAATCATAAAGATCATATCAGAAATAAATAAAAAAGAAATGAAGGAAACGAAAGCAAAGACCAACAAAATTAAAAGCTGGTTCTTTTAGAAGATAAATAAAATTGATAAACCATTAGCCAGACTCATCAAGAAAAAAAAGGGAGAAGACTCAAATCAATAGAATTAGAAATGCAAAAGGAGAAGTAACAACTGACACTGCAGAAATACAAAGGATCATGACAGATTACTACAAGCAACTATATGCCAATAAAATGGACAACCTGGAAGAAACAGAAAAATTTTTAGAAAAGCACAACCTTCCCAGACTGAACCAGGAAGAAATAGAAAATATTAACAGACCAATCACAAGCACTGAAATTGAGACTGTGATTAAAAATCTTCCAAAAGACAAAAGCCCTGGACCAGATAGCTTCTCAGGTGAATTCCATCAAACATTTAGAGACGAGCTAACACTTACTTATCCTTCTCAAACTTCCAAAATATGGCAGAGGGAGGAACACTCCCAAACTCATTCTATGAGGCCACAATCACCCTGATACCAAAACCAGACAGAGATGTCACAAAAAAAGAAAATTACAGACCAATATCACTGATGAATATAGATGCAAAAATCCCCAACCAAATACTAGCAAACAGAATCCAGCAGCACATTAAAAGGAACATACACCATGATCAAGTGGGTTTTATCCTGGGAATGCAAGGATTCTTCAATATATGCAAATCAATCAATGTGATACACCATATTAACAAATTGAAGGAGAAAGACCATATGATCATCTCGATAGATGCAGAAAAAAATTTGACAAAATTCGACAAAATTCGACACCCATTTATGATAAAAATCCTCCAGAAAGTAGGCATAGAGGGAACTTACCTCAACATAATAAAGGTCATATATGACAAACCCGTAGCCAACATAGTTCTCAATGGTGAAAAACTGAAAGCATTTCCACTAAGATCAGGAACAACACAAGGTTGCCCACTCTCACCACTATTATTCAACATAGTTTTGGAAGTTTTAGCACAACAATCAGAGAACAAAAAGAAATAAAAGAATCCAAATCAGAAAAGAAGAAGTAAAATTGTCACTGTTTGTAGATGACATGATATTATACATAGAGAATCCTAAAGATGCTACCAGAAAACTACTAGAGCTAATCAATGAATGTGGTAAAGTAGCAGGATACAAAATTAATGCACAGAAATCTCTTTCCTTCTTATACACTAAGGATGAAAAATCTGAAAGAGAAATTAAGGAAACACTCCCATTTACCATTTCAACAAAAAGAATAAAATACCTAGGAATAAACCTAACTAAGGAGACAAAAGACCTGTATGCAGAAAACTATAAGACACTGATGAAAGAAATTAAAGATGATACAAAAAGATGGAGAGATATACCATGTTCTTGGATTGAAAGAATCAACATTGTGAAAATGACTATACTACCCAAAGCAATCTACATATTCAATGCAATCCCTATCAAACTACCAATGACATTTTTCACAGAACTAGAGCAAAAAATTTCACAATTTGTATGGAAACACAAAAGACCCTGAATAGTCAAAGCAATCTTGAGAAAGAAAAATGGAGCTGGAGGAACCAGGCTCCCTGACTTCAGGCTATACTACAAAGCTACAGTAATCAAGACAGTATGGTATTGGCACAAAAACAGAAATATAGATCAATGGAAGAGGACAGAAAGTCTAGAGATAAACCCATGCACATATGGTCACTTTATTTTTGATAAAGGAGGCAAGAATATGTGATGGAGAAAAGACAGCCTCTTCAATAAGTGCTGCTGGGAAAACTTGACAGCCACATGTAAAAGAATGAAATTAGAACACTCCCTAACACCATACACAAAAATAAACTCAAAATGGATTAAAGACCTAAATATAAGGATGACATTATAAAACTCTTAGAGGAAAACATAGGCAGAACACTCTATGACATACATCACAGCAAGATCATTTTTGACCCACCTCCTAGAGAAATGGAAATAAAAACAAAAATAAACAAATGGGACCTAATGAAACTCAAAAGCTTTTGCACAACAAAGGAAACCATAAATAAGACGAAAATACAACCCTCAGAATGGGAGAAAATATTTGCAAATGAAGCAACTGACAAAGGATTGATCTTCAAATTTTACAAACAACTCAATATCAAAAAAAAAAAACAACCCAATCTTAAAATGGGCAGAAGAGCTAAACAGACATTGCTCCCAAGAAGATTTACAGATAGCCGAGAAACACATGAAAGAATGCTCAACATCACTAATCATTAGAGAAATGCAAAACAAAACTACAATGAGGTATCACCTCACACCAGTCAGAATGGCCATCATCAAAAAATCTACAAACAATAAATGCTGGAGAGGGTGTGGAGAAAAAGGAACCCTCTTGCACTGTTGGTGGGAATATAAATTGATACAGCCACTACGGAGAACAGTATGGAAGTTCCTTAAAAAACTAAATATAGAACTACCATATGACCCAGCAATCCCACTGCTGGGCATATACCCTGAGAAAACCATAATTCAAAAAGAGTCATTTACCACAATGTTCATTGCAACACTATTTACAATAGCCAGGACATGGAAGCAACCTAAGTGTCCATTGACAGATGACTGGATAAGGAAGATGTGGCACATATATACAATGGGATATTACTCAGCCATAAAAAGAAATGAAATTGAGTTATTTGTAGTGAGGTGGATGGACCTAGAGACTGTCATACAGAGTGAAGTAAGTCAGAAGACAAAAACAAATACTGTACGCTAACACACATATATGGAATCTAAAAAAAAAAAAAAAAAAAAAAGAAAGGTTATAAAGAACCTAGGTTCAGGACAGGACAGGAATAAATACGCAGATGTAGAGAATGGACTTGACAACACGGGGAGGGGGAAGGGTAAGCTGGGGCAAAATGAGACAGTGGCATGGACTAATATATATTACCAAATGTAAAATAGATAGCTAATGGGAAGCAGCCACATAGCACAGGGAGATCAGCTCGATGCTTTGTGACCACTTAGTGGGGTGGGATAGGGAGTGTGGGAGGGAGACACAAGAGGGAGGAGATATGGGGATATATGTATATGTATAGCTAGTTCACTTTGTTATACAGCAGAAAGTAACACACCGTTGTAAAGCAATTATACTCCAATAAAGATGTTTTAATTAATTAATTAATTAATTAATTAATTAAAAGTTAGTCATTGGAGAACACTCTGAGCTAATAAATACTGGGAAATTCAGACAGAGAGGCATGCCACAAGCACTTGGAAGTTTGGATGCGACTAGGTACCTGGGTCCCAACCTCTAGTTCAAGAATAGAGCCCCAAATTATGAGGTAAGGGTGAGGGTGGGATAGCCTAAATCTGAGGAGACCAGTCATAGCCAACCCAGTCTTAGAACAAGTATTTCTTAGAAGAAAGACAAGACAGACTATAAGTTACCCGAAGTAAAGTCAAAGACTATTCTGAACTAAAGTCAAAAAGTCTATTAAAGAGACTTGGACTCCCACGTTATGACAAGACCAGCAGTAATGGTGAATTGAGAAGAATTCTCAAAAAGATGTGCAGTGGATATTTTAGTGATTCCTACCTCTGGTCAATTTCGGTTCCAGAAATTGGAAAATATATGGCTGCAACTTCAGGAAGGGATCAAGTGGTTCTAGCTTTGGAGAGATGGAAGGGTGCTGTGGTTGTGAATAGGCAGGGACTTGTCAATAAATAGCCATAGGATGGTGGTGATGAGGCACAAAAGAAAGTAAGTAAATACAACCTGAGTGAGCTCAGAAGTGGGTTTTCCTCAGTCAAGTCTCCAGGTGACTCCTTGAGATCCTATACAGAAAACCCAGAAAACCCATGGTTCGACTTTATCCCACAGAAATGGAAATAGTGTGTGTTGTTTTAATCCACTAAGTTTGAAGTAATTTTTAAACCAGTAATACATATCTAATACAGTGAGTGATCTTATTTGGAGTCACACATACATAATAATTATCTGATAATTCAGGTAAAATATCCTGCTCAAGAAGGTCTGAAGGCAGAAATGTCTCACCACTTTTTGGAGTTCTAAATCTGGCAATGATACCTGTGACATAGAAAGATGTACGACTGCATCAAGGGTGAGCTCAAAGGCAAAATTTTATGGTAGGGAAAATTGGCCATTGATGCCCTTGCTTGATTTGGGGTATTTTTCTTTGTCTTTCTCTATTTTACCTTCTTATCCAGGCACCAAGTAATACACAGTTTTTGTAGCCATTAATGAAATTATGAATGATAACAAGTCTGATGTGTTTGAGTTATAAAAATCTTTTCTTGTTATTGACAAGTATTAGGGTTCAGATGTTAAATACACTTGTAAGAGACGGAGAAATAGTAGAGTCAGAGCAAAACACACACAGATAGAGAAAACAGAGACAGAGACAGAGAGACAGATGGACAGAGACAGAAGGAGAGACAGAGAGAAGGTAAAAGGTGACCTGGTGGCAGTAAGTACAGGTTTGGACAAGAAAGTGTGAACCACATTTGAAATGCCCTAAGATGATCCAGGTATGAACAAACCTAAGGAGGAGAAGTCTGTGAATTGGTGAAGGGGCAAAGTGAAGAAGGAAAAGACTAAGATGACATAATTAGGACTACATTAGGAAGTTACACTGGGCCAGGCCATCTAGGAAGCAACCTGGAGATAAGGGAGGGGAGAGCAGCCTGGAAAGCAGTTTTATCCTAAGCCCCAGAGTGAGACTGAAAACCTAGTGGAAGGGTCTTTATGCCTCAAAGACCACGAGCAGAGAGAGTTCAAGCCAATCTACCTAAGAAGCAAGCCCTGACTGCTCTCTAAGTGGAGAAAGAGGTGCTTGCATGAAACAGGTTCCTGGAGGTTGGATGGCAGTTGTTCCTCCTCTACTCCTTCATTCATTGACTAACCCACTCACTTAGATATTCAGTGAAGTCTACTGTACCGTGGGAATTATATTAGAGACACGGACATAGAGCTTTACAGACATGCCTCTGCTCTTCCAGAGCTTATATTCTCTAGAGAGAGACAGAGAAGTGAACAGTCTATGTGATACAATCACAAATGCTTTGGCCATATGGCAGAAGCACACAGAGCTGTGGGATCACCTAGAAGAAGTTCCATCCCAATAGCCAATACTGATGAGTCATGGGAGGCCATCAAGAGGAAAAAACACGTAAGTGGAAAATCAAAGAGCAAGAATTTAGAAAGTAAGGGGGACTGAGGTGGTCAAGGTAGAGAGAAATTAAAGTATTAGAAGGTGTTTAGACCTTGTGGTCTAAAGCAGTGCTTCTCAAACCACTGGTTGTGAAGGACCAGTTTCTTAAATTTCCAATAAATTATCGACCAATACTTTTGTAAAATACAATAAAAAGTAATTACTAAGAAAATGAAATGACAAAGTTTTGAGTGCTCAATTTTTAGATTCAATAGACAGAAATCTCTGTCAAACTTCTAGAAGAGCCTCAAAGCACTTATTCCCCATTTTTGTACTTATCTCATTATAGAATAATAACAAGCCATTCCTGGACCAGCAAAGAGGACACTTTGAATAGCACTAGCCTATAATGTACAAGTAAAGATATGCATTACACAGAGGGGAAAAAATCAGGGAGCTCTACTGACTGAAGCACTTTCTGGATGTAGTTGGCATTCAGACTACTGAAAGTCAGGTCTAAAAATTAATTATGCACCTAACTGTATTGTAACACATGAATCCTCAACACTCCTAACTGTTAACACCAAGGCTAATATTCTGATAGAGACAGTGAGATCCCAGCAACTGGAACAGGGAGAATTGGGAAAAGTTGGGAGAGGAGATGGGGAAACCTTCCCTTTCTTCTACCTGTTCTTCAAAGTACTTTTATTATTTGTTGCCATGAAAACTTTTAACAATAAACCTTCTGTAGTTCAATTTGATTGACTTGGTTAAACAGAAAATCAAACAAACCACAAAAGCTCTCCCCTACACATTTTCTCCCTTGCTTTCCAGCTACCTCCTTGAGCTTGGGACTCAGCTCAGGAGCTACCTCTCTGAGATGCTCCCTTTGTTCTCCCAGATGTGTTACATCATGCCCAGGCGCTCACAAAATACTTTCACTCTCTATTATAACTAGTGTCTCAAATTTGTCTCATATCAGGATGCAACTTCCTTGAATTATTTACCACTCTAAATTGCTCAAGAGCACAATAGTTAACATGAAGTAGGTTCTCAATAAATGATTGTTGAATGAATGAATAAATGGGTCTCTAAGCCTAAGCAGGAAGTAGTGTTTGATCTTCGAGTAAAGAATGAGTGGGAGTTGTCAAGACACCAGTTTGGAGAGGAAGGGTGTTCTAAGTGCAGGGAACCACATGAGCAATGGCATGGAGATATTAGATGACGTGTCATGTTTGGGGAGTCCCAAGATGTTTGGTTAGAGTCAAGAAAAGAGTAGGCAGGACTTCCCTGGTGGTGCAGTGGTTAAGAATCTGCATGCCAATGCAGGGGACACAGGTTCGAGCCATGGTCCGGGAAGATCCCACATGCCGTGGAGCAACTAAGCCCGTGCATGACAACTACTGAGCCTGTGCTCTAGAGCCCATGAGCCACAACTACTAAAGGCCACACACCTAGAGCCCATGCTCTGCAACAAGAGAAGCCACTGCAATGAGAAGCCCACACACAGCAACGAAGACCCAACGCAACCAAAAATAAAATTAATTAATTAATGTTTTAAAAACTATAAAAAAAGAGTAGGCACTTTTGATGTATATTTTGGAGAAAAGATTATGAAGCATTCAACTTATAATTAAGACCATGAAACTTTATTTAATATATATGACAGTTGAGTTAAATGCCTCCACAGAGTTCATGACTAACCTTACCTTATTTATTTCATGATTCTTTTACACACTTATTAATTCAATAATAATTCAATCATGGCATCAAATCTATTTTTGAAGCAAGCAGGATATAAATTTTGAAATAATGTACTCAGTCAGCTAAGAAGCACACCAAACTACCCTCTACTACATGATACATTTCTTCAGCAACTCAGTAGACAAACATTATTCCAGTAAGTGAGCAGGGGAAGGAATGACCTGGCCTCCCAAAGATTTAATCAAGAGAGATTTTCTGGTTGTTTATTGCTGCATAACAAAAAAAAATTCCCAAACTTAGTGGCTTAAACTGACAATCCCTCATGATTCTGTGGGTTAACTGTTTACAGCTGTGCAGTTCTCACACGCTCTTATGTGGTTGTAGTCAGATGGTTACTGGCGCTGGTCATTGCAGGCTTCTTCACTCACATGTCCGGCGCCTGGCTGGAAGGGCGGAAACAGCCTGACCCCCCCACCATGCAGCCTCTCCATCTGGTTGACTTGGTCTTCCTAATAGCATGTAGCCTCAGCAAAGGTAGATTTTTTTTTTTTAATTAATTAATTTATTTATTTTTGGCTGTGTTGGGTCTTCGTTTCTGTGTGCAGGCTTTCTCCAGCTGTGGCGAGCGGGGGCCACTCTTCATCGCGGTGCGCGGGCCTCTCACTGTCGGCTTCTCCCGTTCTGGAGCACAGACTCCAGGCGCGCAGGCTCAGTAGTTGTGGCTCACGGGCTTAGTTGCTCCGCGGCAATGTGGGATCTTCCCAGACCAGGGCTCGAGCCCGTGTCCCCTGCATTGGCAGGCAGATTCTCAACCACTGCGTCACCAGGGAAGCCCCAAAGGTAGATTTTTGAGACAGAAAGTGAAGGCTGCCAATCTCCTAAGGCACTATGTCATTTTTGCTTTTTTCTAGTGATCAAAGCAGTCATAGGATTCACCCAGATTCAAGAGGAAAGGACATAGACCTTTCAAAAGCTGGGGGGAATAGAATGCCAAAAATTTGAGGCCATATTTTTTTATCTGCCGCAGAGATATTTAAAGATTTGTACAAACTTGATCCCCGCAAGGTCAGCTGTAAACACATCTCTTTGGGAAGAGTCTTCCCTGGAGCATGAACATGGCAGTGATAGATCGTTGATATCCAGAATTTGAATTCTAAGTGATTATATCAGTAAAGCTTTCCCAACAAGTTTAATGGGGTGGTATTACATTGTCATTAGCTAAACCAAAATTTGATTATGCAAGATACTTGACTTTAGGGCACAGTTTGTTCCTCTTGGAGACATGCCATTTTAGCAATTATTCTTAGAATCACATTTAACTTGTGGTGATGATGACTGTGCAGGAACAGCTGACCACATGGCTGTCTCCTGGGCAAGGCTCCTAAATTGATAAAGGACATGATTCAATGTGTAGTTTATAATGTGAATTCAGCTGAAAATATTTTTCTCTTTTTCTCTCATTGCAGTTTCCTCAAGAGTTACATTCCTTTAGGAAGTTGAAATCCACTTTGAATGCTCTCACTCTATTCCTTCAATCATTTTCTAGTTGTTTTGTTTCTAAGAAGTAAAACAACTTAGCATTTCTCAATTTTCCCATCTTTCACGTGGAGTTTAATTAGATGATTTTTTAAAAGATCTCTTGAAACTCTAAGAAGAATGAGCACTCATTGAGAAATGTGTTTCAGTGTGACAAACTATGAACTACAGATACATCACACACATTATTCCATTTAACTCTCCCGAAAGCCTTTTTTTGGAAGATATTATTATCATTCTTCCTATTCTCCAGTCAAGGAGACCAATCTCCATAGAGAGATTAACTGGCCAAGTTCTTCATACCTAGTTGAGAAGAGACTTAGGATTCAAAATTTTATCTTCCTCTCCCCAAAATCTTAATCCTCTTACTTCAAAGTGTTGCCTTCCATCCAACAAATTATGAGCCTATGATTATGAAATTATTCAGCATTTACAATGAAGCTACTTACAGTGTCAATCACTCAGGGGTTCTATGATACGTGTTCTATGTTTTTAGTACTTTAGTTTATATTCTCTCTTTTTATGCCAGAAAGACACCTTATGTACAACATTTCCCCTTTATATACCTGATCACAGAGAAAATCTATTAGGGAAATGATAATAATTATAGTTTTTATTAGCACAACTCGCAAAGGATTCATCAATATAATTACGCTTTAAAAAATTTGGTGGGTGAAGCATTATAATTTCCTTTTTACAATTGAGCATCAGATAGGTTAAGGAACTTCTCCACATTTGCGAAGTATATAAATGGAGGAGCTGGAACTCAAACCTAGACCCTTTGACTCTAATCCTGTGCTTTTTCAAGGCTGCTGCTTGGAAGGTGTAAAAGAACCACCTCCATCCTCACACATGCACAGCTCTCCTCAGACCCAAAGTCATTACTTTAGGGAACAAAGCAAAAAACCCGGAAAGAACATTGACTTTGAAGTCAGTTCAGCTGTGTCGCTCCCATCCCAACTGGGGAGGATAATCTAAGTCTTGATTTTTCCTCACCTGCCAAAAAGATCAACTGGTACCTTTCTTCTAGGTGCCTAGTGAGAAACAGGCTTCTCTCATCATGCCACAGATGTCCTCTGGATCTTGGTTTCCCACATATAGTTGTCACTGAGCTGGAAAGTGGAGCAGGATTCTCCAGACTGAAGGGCTGCTCCTCCTCCTCTGACGCTTTTCCAAAGCTTTACCTCAACCCTTCCACTGCAGGACATGGGGGATTAGATATTCAGGTGGTCTTGAGATTTCCAAAGGGCAGAGACATGTTACCTTGAGAGAGTTTTACTTCCTATCCTGGAAACCAATCTAAGTCTAGAGATGACAAAGCATCTAGCTTCCTTCTTGACAAATTTTGGAAAAATTAGAAGGCAAAGTAATACAAACTAGTATCTCAATAAATTATCCTGTTATTATGCTTTTAAATTCATATATCCCCAGAAAACAAAAATATATATGCATAAATATATGTCTGTATATATGTATACATACACACATGCACACACACACAGAGTGCCCACCTATATATTCATATATGTGTGTATGGAAATATAGAAATAGATATGCAGATACACAAATAAGTAGCCATTAATATACATATATGCAGAAGCTGAAAGTAACTATGATCTCAGATGGGGCTTACAAAGCCAGGGAGGATAATAAGCCACCAATCTGCTTGTGCAGTTTCATGGAGAGAGCCACTTGCGGGATCTTAGCCATGGCCTGGGAGGGGTTTTCTCTGAAAATCATTATGCCCTATTCACTCTTTCTATACATCTTCAGCTCCAGAACAGACTACTCTTCCTTTGAGGAGAGCGTAGTCTGGATCTGTTCTTCCTCAGGTACCATGCTTTGCCTGAGGTGGAGGGCACTGGCCTTTCTAGAGGTCCAATTTTACCCACCATTAATAACTGATATTTTAAGATATAATTGTGGGTTTTAGGACTATGGGAATTCTCTGTCCTTTAGCTTACAATGTGATTACTTGGTAAATTAAAAATCATAATAATTACAAATTAAATAAAAATAGATGCAGATAAATAAAAAATTATTTTAAAATATTAGCATGTATTTGTGACAGGTACCATCTTGAATTCCTTGCATATAAACAATACCTACAGAAAATAATGGTAATATCATAAAAATAGTAATGAGAAGTTGGTAAACATTAGAAGTTAGTTCCCTTTTCAGTTGAACTTGGAGATAAAAATCACTCCATGGGAAACACAAAGACCATATTTAACCCACTTCCTGATATTGCATGAATCTCTAAAAATTTTACACAATGTGGGTTGTAGAACTAGAATTTCCTCTCCATGTCCCTTACCTTCTATCTCTAACCCCAAACAATATTTATATTTAGTCAAGTTTCAGTGTTTGAAAAAGTTTGGAGATTATTCAATTTTATCATCTCTCCTGGATCCCACAGAAGAATGTCAGACAGATCACAGGAACTATTAGACAGCAAGTGGTATTTTCCAAAATTTAACGAACTATATAAACATGCAACTCCTTTAAGTTTTCTTTAGTTAAATCTCCAAAGAATGCCCAGTGGAAAACTCATGTCCATTTTGCCAAGATCTGTTACTGTTAATAAGAAGTTAGCTAGCCAAGATAAAGTCCCCCAGAATGTGGCATGCTCAGGAGAATAGAGATAATGGATTTATGGAAATGAGTACTGTAAAGGCTGAACATGGCATTACCATTACTGTACTCTTGAGAAAATTTCCTGGAAAACATACACTTGTTTTATCAGTCAGGGTCCAAAGAGGAGACAGAAACTGTATAGTAATTTGAGCAGGGAAAGTTTAATATAAAGAATTATTAACTATAAAAGAGGGCTGAAGTCATGAAAGATTGGCCAGTGAGAAGTAAGGAGAACTCTAAAGAATACATGAATAACAGATACAATCTATGTCAACAGCTGAGATAGAGCTCCAAATGATTTCTCTCACTTGAAGACTTCAATCCAAACCTCACTGTAGAGGACGTGGCTGCAGCTTACTGGATGGTAGAGAAGTTGCTGAGGTGGTGCACAAGTAACTTTATGGAACTTTCCAGGGACTTTCTAGAAAGCTGCCCAAGGGGGTGCCATGGGATACTGTTTACAAGGAGGAGCCTTGGGAGGCATTCTACCGCAAACCTAACTGAAGGAATGTCATGGAAAACTACTGGTCACTGGGTCATATCAGCAGGAGTCAGACTTGGAGAATGCACACACCGCAGGAGCTGGGCACTGGGGAGGACACACACACTGCAGAACCTGGAGAGAGAAGCACACCAGAAACAAGAAAAGAGACTGAAGAGGTCTCTTCCAATGTCCCTGCTGAGCCCACTACTGGCACAACTGAACATGATGCTAGCCAACAAAAGAGAACTATTTACTGGCATCATCTCCATTATTGTATAACAAGCACTGATGGGTAAATATGTATCTAACAAGCAATGAATTGATAAATGGCTTGGTCCATTTTATTGGCTACTCAGGTTCCATATGTACTCTTCTACACATAGTTGAACTTTCATACGACAATGAAGAAACATTTTTATTTCCACCTAATAAGATGAAGTTATCCTTCTTGCAAGTGAAGAAGTACTTAACCTCTTCCCCAAAACGAGGAACTACACAGTCCCAACAGTAATTGTATCCATTGCTGTCTGTACGTATTACTCCTGTCACACAATATCTCTTACCTAAAGACTAAATGGTAAAGTTGACTTTCGACAACTTGTATTTAAAATAAAAATGGAAAGGAGAGATAAGAAAAAATGGTTAGCATATACAAATAAACACACACAGACAATAAGCAAAGAGAAAACAGGTGAAGCTACTAAATCATCTATCTTCCCTTAACAATTCATTCAAAAGCCAAGATGTCTGCATTGTTTCCTGATATGTACTCAGAGCTTGGTTTCTTGTTTTGTGCTCCAAAGACCCGAGTTTCATTCCTTCCTCCACTACTTGTTGGCTGTGCAATCTCAGGCAAGTACCTTAATTACAGTGAGGGGCTACAGTTTCTTTATCTATCAAATGTGACTAATAGTATCTGCCCTAATTGCTCTATAGGATTGTTGCAAAGACAGACTTAAGATCATGTTTGTAAAAGGTGTAAAGCCCTACAGATGTTAAATATTTTTGCTTTCATCTAGTGCACATTTGATCAAGTGTTGAGTAATTGAAGAAAAACAATAGATCAAACCAGTTGGCATTATAATAAATTAGAACTGAGAAATGAATAGCCTAGAAAAATAAAAATAGAATGCATACAAATCTTGTAGTTTTTTTGTATTGTGTAATATTCCTCTTCGTCAAAAAACAGAAGCAAATTTAGCAAAACAGAATATAATCTGATTCGTCATCTAAACATGATTCACAGAAAACAGATCTGAAGATAAGAGATAATCATATGATCAAAGACACACAAACAAGCAAGTCATAGTCTGGTCATTGCAGCATGACAAAGATCTCAGAGGTGTCCTGAGCATCGTCACATATCTCAAACCCTTGTGCGCAGGGTTGGGGGCTGGTTCTGACTACTCTCAGCTGAACCATACTAAAAGCCATTTTGGTTTGAAATTCTTAGGAAGAGCTACACTTAAGAGATATTTTGGCTTGTATGAGGACTGTGGTTTCTGTCTGTACTGATATGCCATAAATCTGCATATCTTACTGATTGTTTGATAAATTACACAAAAGAGGAAATATTGTTGGCATGAAAATGAACAAAGCGTGCAGTCAAAGCTGACATGAAATGATCTTGGGAAAGGATATCAATCCATATGTACAATGTCTCACTCAGACCATTCACTCAACATACACTCATTCTCTCTATGATATTTTAAGCAATTATTTATCCTAAAGAAGATAAAATAAACTAATCTAATCATAGAGTAAGGTATTTTTGCAAGTAATTGAACCTGAAAAATCCATCCCTTCATCTGTTCCTTCACTCAGTCAATAGTTATGGATCATCTACTAAGTACCAGATGGGGAAATGGAAGGAGGGAGTATAAACTCTCTGTGCAAAAAAAATGTTGTTATGAAGGAAAGAAGAGAGACAGAGAAGTAGCTTGAAGGGGAAGTACGTTCCTAGAAAGTTTCCTTTAGGATTAAAGAGGACAAGGATAAGAAGGGGAAGAAAGAGAAAAAATTTTCATTGACAAGCTATTGATTAATGTAGCAAAAATAGAAAATTACTAACAGATGGAGTAAAATACCAGAGCAAATGAAATAGCAATAATAAAATCTTCTGAAAGACTTCTGATTCCAGGTACAGACAAGCAACTTGCTTCTTATCATCACGTGACCACCCTGAGGCGCAAATGTGAATCCGAGGAGCACAAACATTTCTGATCTCAGGTGAATTTGAATGAGAAATCCTGGACAGTGGGAGACAATAGAGGGAGGAATGAGGTCCAAAGGATTCACATTAAAGTGGGAAAGTGAGGGTGACTCAACAGGAGTTGCAGTCCTTTGGGTCTCTCTAGTTTGGCTGCGACACACTTTAAACCAGTAGGGACCTTTCCACAGCAACCCTTGGGGATTACAGGATCCTAGAAGCAAGTAGCTCAATCATCGCACTTCCCTGTGGGACAGTGAGGCTTGAGTAAGAGCCCACTTTGAGGGCCCAAGGGTGATTTTATGGCACCTCTCCTTCCTTAAAAAAAGAAAATCAGAGCTGGACAGCAGTCAACATGGTAAAATCAGATTTTGCTCAAGAGCTATTGCAATAGGGGGAGAGACTTGATATAGAACTAGGCTTGATTCTGAATACAGCATGGACAAGGGGGGATTTATAGCCAAAGAGCAGTGTGGATGTCAGTGGATAGAAAATTATTAAAAGGAAGCATTAAGGTTGAGGGAGATTCTGGTTAAATTGACTTGACAGGATTCTTACTGAAGGCGGACCAAGGCAATCAAATACCTAGAGATATAGAGGGTAGGGTGTTCTGCTAACCTGACTTTAAGAAGATTCTTGCTACAACTGGACAATGCAGGCCCAAAAAAGAATGGACGCCAAGGTTGAGGCCTAGAGGGCTTAGTGGGATCTGACTAGAGTAGGTCAAAGAGGGCCCTTTATCATCTTTCACGACCAGTAGACAGAACATTTGCCTTGATTCTCAAGAATTGCAATATGGCTCCCTTGCACCAGGCTGCAACAGCATTGTTACAGTCTGCCCAATTTTAGCCAACAGTGACAATCAATTTTACCATCAATGGTGGTGGTGGCAGCAGACTAGCAGTGAGAGACAAATTCTGACCTCAGACAGCATCTTGTTGGAGCAGCTGGGTGAGGAGGGAGATGGTTCTCTCAGCTCCTTCATCTTCATGAAACCCCTCCCAGTGAGATAGTAATATCTGCGAATGTCTTAATGACCACTGCAGAGGAGTTCCTTTAGGGGAAAATCATAAAATGGAAATAAGAATTCTGTCCTTTAAGAAAAAAAACTGAAGAGGAATCTTAGATAATTAAATGAAATGTTTGCAAAGTGCTCCACTAATGAAAGCTATACAACAACATTTGGGCCTTTGAATTCAGGCAGAAAAAGCAAGGTAGAGCAAATATTGTACCCATGGGATACCCAAACGATACTGCATCTAGTATTAAGGTGAGGAGTGAATTTCCCAGGCAAGCAGAAGGATGATAAGAGCACTGAGACTAGGAGAATAAATCTAAACTGTGCCCATGTGTTTTTACAGTCTTAGGAAACCTGGAATGCCACACATTACACAAGCAAAGGCAAGGAGAAGGGGTCTACCACTTACAGCACACCTTCCACATTCTAACCTTTATGATCTGTACTTTACCAGCTAGTAACTTCCCCAAGGTCACAGAGCTGGTGAGCTGTGGAAACAAAATTTGAACGAAAGTCAATCTGGTTACAAATTCCATGTAGTAGTTTCATTTTGCCCTCCTGCCTCCCCTGGACCATGTCATCACATATCAAGTGTGATTTCATTTCTTAAGTAATCTCCTTCCAGCTGGAGATTTCCATGGTAAAATCTAAAAGGATACCATGTGAAGTAAAGACCTGGTGAGGACTGTAGGGTAAGAACACATGGCATCAGACCTTTGGTGCCATGGGAAGTCTTCTTCCCTAGTCTCATGGGAATGTGGGAGATAATTGCGCCAATTCTTATTCCTCGTGATATTTGCTGTCACTTAGGAGTGAGAACTTCTAGAATGTGCAAATGTGTTCAGGCCTGGGGACAATGGAGCATAATGAATGAAGACTACCAGAACTCTAGGGTCAGACTGACGAGGGTTCAGCAGCCTTTTCCACATCTCACCTGTGCTGTGATCTTGGGTTACTTACTTAACCTTTTTGAGCATCAACTTCCTACTATTTTTTAAATGGGATCAAATTCCATTTTCTACCAGCTGAGTCTTGTAAGGATTAAATGCACAAAATATACAAAGTCTCAGAGAGTGCACCCAGCACACAGTAGGTATTCACTAACTGTCAATTATCATGTGAAAATGATTGACTAAGGAGTAAATAAAATATGATGAGATGGTATGGGGTGGAGCTTCCTCAACATGACACATCAAATGATGAATGCTTCTGATCAAAGACCATTGGCAAGATTTGCTTAAAACAGTTAGAAAAGAAACTCAACCTCAAAATGAGTTGAAAATTTGAAACAGAACCAAATTAAGTTGGATTTCTGAGCATAAAAGAACATTCTATAGTTGATATTAAGATGGAACGTATGGTATAGGAAGGAATGTAGCATGAGGGCTTCCACACTGTCAGCAGTGAAGAACACCAAGAACAAGAATGGACTGGAGATTATTTAACTATTTAAGGAAAAAGTCAGCAGTCAGCACATGCCCTCACACGTTAGAGCTCTCTAGCATGAGCAATTATCCCAAAGACTGTGGCAGCGGGGGAGTGAGGGACCAGAGGTTAGAAGTGGAGGACTAAGTATACCAAACTCCACTCCACCTCAATCAGAGTAAAACTGCTTTAATTTCATCTATGTGGAGGATACACACAAAGGATTTTGCTTGGGCAAAGTGTATAGCAATTAAAAAAATTAGTTGCCAAGCACTATACTGAATAACCCTTAGATTTATTATTGTATGAGTCTTTATTAAACCACAATCATGGTTTCCTGAGTTCACCAGGGGTCCCCTTTCCTATCACTGTGGCTACTGAGTGAGACTGGATATCCCTGGCTGGAAGCACCAGAAGAACTGAGGTGACAGCCCCTCCACTCAGTGCTCATACTCCCTCACCTTGGCTGGGAAAAATGGCTTGTGTGCCACCTGTCCTAGAAAATACCTCCTTTTCTTTTCTTTTCTTTTTTTTTTTTAACCATTTTAATATTTTATTGAAATATTATGCAGTCAAGTACATAAATCTTAATGATTTTGTTCTATGAAATTTACAAATATCTACTCCCACATAACTACAACTCAGATCAAGCACTTAAATATTAACAGTACCCAAAAGCCTCCCATATGGCCTTCCTGGGCAATACCCTCCAAAAGTATTATTCTGACTTATAGCACCAGAAATCAGTTTTGCCTGTTTTTTTTTTTTTTGTTTGTTAGCTTCTGCTTTATAACAAAGTTAATCAGTTATACATATACAATATGTTCCCATATCTCTTCCCTCTTGCATCTCCCTCCCTCCCACCCTCCCCATCCCACCCCTCTAGGTGGTCACAAAGCACCAAGCTGATCTCCCTGTGCTATGCGGCTGCTTCCCACTAGCTATCTATTTTACATTTGGTAGTGTATATATGTCCATGACACTCTCTCACCCTGTCACATCTCACCCCACCCCCTCCCCATATCCTCAAGTCCATTCTCTAGTAGGTCTGGGTCTTTATTCCCGTCTTGCCACTAGGTTCTTCATGGCTTTTTTTTTCCCTTAGATTCCGTATATATGTGTTAGCATACTGTATTTGTTTTTCTCTTTCTGACTTACTTCACTCTGTATGACAGACTCTAACTCCATCCACCTCATTACAAGTACCTCCATTTCATTTCTTTTTATGGCTGAGTAATATTCCATTGTATATATGTGCCACATCTTCTTTATCCATTCATCTGTCGATGGACATTTAGGTTGCTTCCATGTCCTGGCTATTGTAAATAGAGCTGCAATGAACATTTTGGTACATGACTCTTTTTGAACTATGGTTTTCTCAGGGTATATGCCCAGTAGTGGGATTGCTGGATCGTATGGTAGTTCTATTTGTAGTTTTTTAAGGAACCTCCATACTGTTCTCCATAGTGGCTGTATCAATTTACATTCCCACCAACAGTGCAAGAGAGTTCCCTTTCCTCCACACCCTCTCCAGCATTTATTGTTTCTAGATTTTTTGATGATGGCCATTCTGACCGGTGTGAGATGATATCTCATTGTAGTTTTGATTTGCATTTCTCTAATGATTAATGATGTTGAGCATTCTTTCATGTGTCTGTAGGCCATCTGTATATCTTCTTTGGAGAAATGTCTATTTAGGTCTTCTGCCCATTTTTGGATTGGGTTGTTCGTTTTTTTGTTATTGAGCTGCATGAGCTGCTTGTAAATCTTGGAGATTAATCCTTTGTCAGTTGCTTCATTTGCAAATATTTTCTCCCATTCTGAGGGTTGTCTTTTGGTCTTGTTTATGGTTTCCTTTGCTGTGCAAAAGCTTTTAAGTTTCATTAGGTCCCATTTGTTTATTTGTGTTCTTATTTCCACTTCTCTGGGAGCTGGGTCAAAAAGAATCTTGCTGTGATGTATGTCATAGAGTGTTCTGCCTATGTTTTCCTCTAAGAGTTTGATAGTGTCTGGTCTTACACTTAGGTCTTTAATCCATTTTGAGTTTATTTTTGTGCATGGTGTCAGGGAGTGTTCTAATTTCATACTTTTACATGTATCTGTCCAATTTTCCCAGCACCACTTATTGAAGAGGCTGTCTTTTCTCCACTGTATATGCTTGCCTCCTTTATCAAAGATAAGGTGACCATATGTGCGTGGGTTTATCTCTGGGCTTTCTATCCTGTTCCATTGATCAATATTTCTGTTTTTGTGCCAGTACCAAACTGTCTTGATTACTGTAGCTTTGTAATATAGTCTGAAGTCAGGGAGCCTGATTCCCCCAGCTCCATTTTTCGTTCTCAAGATTGCTTTGGCTATTCGGGGTCTTTTGTGTTTCCATACAAATTGTGAAATTTTTTGTTCTAGTTCTGTGAAAAATGCCAGTGGTAGTTTGATAGGGATTGCATTGAATCTGTAGATTGCTTTGGGTAGTAGAGTCATTTTCACAATGTTGATTCTTCCAATCCAGGAACATGGTATATCTTTCCATCTATTTGTATCATCTTTAATTTCTTTCATCAGTGTCTTATAATTTTCTGCATACAGGTCTTTTGTCTCCTTAGGTAGGTTTATTCCTAGATATTTTATTCTTTTTGTTGCAATGGTAAACGGGAGTGTTTTCTTAATTTCACTTTCAGATTTTTCGTCATTAGTGTATAGAAATGCAAGAGATTTCTGTGCATTAATTTGGTATCCTGATACTTTACCAAATTCATTGATTAGCTCTAGGAGTTTTCTGGTAGCATCTTTAGGATTCTCTATGTATAGTATCATGTCATCTGCAAACAGTGACAGCTTTACTTCTTCTTTTCCGATTTGGATTCCTTTTATTTCTTTTTCTTCTCTGATTGCTGTGGCTAACACTTCCAAAACTATGTTGAATAATAGTGGTGAGAGTGGGCAACCTTGTCTTGTTCCTGATCTTAGTGGAAATGGTTTCAGTTTTTCACCATTGAGGACAATGTTGGCTGTGGGTTTGTCATATATGGCCTTTATTATGTTGAGGAAAGTTCCCTCTATGCCTACTTTCTGCAGGGCTTTTTTCATAAATGGGTGTTGAATTTTGTCGAAAGCTTTCTCTGCATCTATTGAGATGATCATATGGTTTTTCTCCTTCAATTTGTTAATATGGTGTATCACATTGATTGATTTACGTATATTGAAGAATCCTTGCATTCCTGGGATAAACCCCACTTGATCATGGTGTATGATCCTTTTAATGTGCTGTTGGATTCTGTTTGCGAGTATTTTGTTGATGATTTTTGCATCTATGTTCATCAGTGATATTGGCCTGTAGTTTTCTTTCTTTGTGACATCTTTGTCTGGTTTTGGTATCAGGGTGATGGTGGCCTCGTAGAATGAGTTTGGGAGTGTTCCTCCCTCTGCAATATTTTGGAAGAGTTTGAGAAGGATAGGTGTTAGCTCTTCTCTAAATGTTTGATAGAATTCACCTGTGAAGCCATCTGGTCCTGGGCTTTTGTTTGTTGGAAGGTTTTTAATCACAGTTTCAATTTCAGTGCTTGTGATTGGTCTGTTCATATTTTCTATTTCTTCCTGGTTCAGTCTCGGCAGTTTGTGCATTTCTAAGAATCTGTCCATTTCTTCCAGGTTGTCCATTTTATTGGCATAGAGTTGCTTGTAGTAATCTCTCATGATCTTTTGTATTTCTGCAGTGTCAGTGGTTACTTCTCCTTTTTCATTTCTAATTCTATTGATTTGAGTCTTCTCCCTTTTTCTCTTGATGAGTCTGGCTAATGGTTTATCAATTTTGTTTATCTTCTCAAAGAACCAGCTTTTAGTTTTATTGATTTTTGCTATTGTTTCCTTCATTTCTTTTTCATTTATTTCTGACCTGATCTTTATGATTTCTTTCCTTCTGCTAGCTTTGGGGTTTTTTTGTTCTTCTTTCTCTAATTGCTTTAGGTGCAAGGTTCGGTTGTTTATTCGAGATGTTTCCTGTTTCTTGAGGTAGGCTTGTATTGCTATAAACTTCCCTCTTAGCACTGCTTTTGCTGCGTCCCATAGGTTTTGGGTCGTCGTATCTCCATTGTCATTTGTTTTTAGGTATTTTTTGATTTCCCCTTTGATTTCTTCAGTGATCACTTCGTTATTAAGTAGTGTATTGTGTAGCCTCCATGTGTTTGTATTTTTTACACATCTTTTCCTGTAATTGATATCTAGTCTCATAGCGTTGTGGTCGGAAAAGATACTTGATACGATTTCAATTTTCTTAAATTTACCAAGGCTTGATTTGTGACCCAAGATATAATCTATCCTGGAGAATGTTCCATGCGCACTTGAGAAAAATGTGTATTCTGTTGTTTTGGGGTGGAATGTCCTATAAATATCAATTAAGTCCATCTTGTTTAATGTATCATTTAAAGCTTGTGTTTCCTTATTTATTTTCATTTTGGATGATCTGTCCATTGGTGAAAGTGGGGTGTTAAAGTCCCCTACTATGATTGTGTTGCTGTCAATTTCCCCTTTTATGGCTGTTAGTATTTGCCTTATGTATTGAGGTGCTCCTATGTTGGGTGCATAAATATTTACAATTGTTATACCTTCCTCTTGGATCGATCCCTTGATCATTATATAGTGTCCTTCTTTGTCTCTTATAATATTCTTTATTTTAAAGTCTATTTTGTCTGATATGAGAATTGCTACTCCAGCTTTCTTTTGATTTCCATTTGCATGGAATATCTTTTTCCATCCCCTCACTTTCAGTCTGTATGTGTCTCTAGGTCTGAAGTGGGTCTCTTGCAGACAGCATATATATGGGTCTTGTTTTTGTATCCATTCAGCCAGTCTGTGTCTTTTGGTGGGAACATTTAATCCATTTACATTCAAGGTAATTATCGATATGTATGTTCCTATTCCCATTTTCTTAAATGTTTTGGGTTTGTTATTGTAGGTGTTTTCCTTCTCTTGTGTTTCTTGCCTAGAGAAGTTCCTTTAGCATTTGTTGTAAAGCTGGTTTGGTGGTGCTGAACTCTCTCAGCTTTTGCTTGTCTGTAAAGGTTTTAATTTCTCCATCACATCTGAATGAGATCCTTGCTGGGTAGAGTAATCTTGGTTGTAGGTTTTTCTCCTTCATCACTTTAAGTATATCCTGCCACTCCCTTCTGGCTTGCAGAGTTTCTGCTGAAAGATCAGATGTTAACCTTATGGGGATTCCCTTGTGTGTTATTTGTTGTTTTTCCCTTGCTGCTTTTAATATGTTTTCTTTATATTTAATTTTTGACACTTTGATTAATATGTGTCTTGGCATGTTTCTCCTTGGGTTTATCCTGTATGGGACTCTCTGTGCTTCCTGGACTTGATTAACTATTTCCTTTCCCATATTAGGGAAGTTTTCAACTATAATCTCTTCAAATATTTTCTCAGTCCCTTTCTTTTTCTCTTCTTCTTCTGGGACCCCTATAATTCGAATGTTGGTGCGTTTAATGTTGTCCCAGAGGTCTCTGAGACTGTCCTCAGTTCTTTTCATTCTTTTTTCTTTATCCTGCTCTGCAGTAGTTATTTCCACCATTTTATCTTCCAGGTCACTTATCCTTTCTTCTGCCTCAGTTATTCTGCTATTGATCCCATCTAGAGTATTTTTAATTTCATTTATTGTGTTTTTCGTCGTTGCTTGGTTCCTCTTTAGTTCTTCTACGTCCTTGTTAAATGTTTCTTGCATTTTGTCTATTCTATTTCCAAGATTTTGGATCATCCTTACTATCATTATTCTGAATTATTTTTCAGGTAGACTACCTATTTCCTCTTCATTTGTTAGGTCTGGTGTGTTTTGACCCTGCTCCTTCATCTGCTGTGTGTTTTTCTGTCGTCTCATTTTGCTTATCTTACTGTGTTTGGGGTCTCCTTTTCACAGGCTGCAGGTTCGTAGTTCCCGTTGTTTTTGGTATCTGTCCCCAGTGGCTAAGGTTGGTTCAGTGGGTTGTGTAGGCTTCCTGGTGGAGGGGACTATTGCCTGTGTTCTGGTGGATGAGGTTGAATCTTGTCTTTCTGGTGGGCACGTCCACGTCTGGTGGTGTGATTTGGGGTGTCTGTGGCCTTATGATTTTAGGCAACCTCCCTGCTAATGGATGGGGCTGTGTTCCTGTCTTGCTAGTTGTTTGGCATAGGGTGTCCAGCCCTGTAGCTTGCTGGTCGTTGAGTGAAGCTGGGTCTTGATGTTGAGATGGAGATCTCTGAGAGATTTTTGCCATTTGGTATTACGTGGAGCTGGTAGGTCTCTTGTGGACCAGTGTCCTGAAGTTGGCTCTCCCACCTCAGAGGCACAGCCCTGATGCCTGGCTGGAGCACCAAGAGCCTTTCATCCACACAGCTCAGAATATAAGGGAGAAAAAAATAGAAAGAAAAAAAGAGGATAAAATAAAATAAAATAAAGGTATTATAATAAAAAATAAGAAAAAAAAATATTGAGTAAATATATTCAGAAAAAAATTTTTTTTAATTTTTAAAAATAGATTTATTAATTTTTTATAGTAAAAAATAAGAAAAAAAATTTTTAAGAAAAAAATTTATTAAGAAAAAAAATTTTTAATTTTTTAAAATAAAAAATATGAAGAAACTTATTAAAATTTTTTTTAATTTCTAAAAATAGAAAATACGGAAAAAATTATTAAGAAAACATATATTAGGGAAAAAAAATTTTTTTAAGTAAAAAAAAAAAAAAAAAAAAAAAAAAAAAATGGACGGACCTAACCCTAGGACTGATGGTGAAAGCAAAGCTATACAGACAAAATCTCACCCAGAAGCATACACATATGTGTTCTGGTGGATGAGGTTGAATCTTGTCTTGTGAAGCACACTCACAAAAAAAGGAAAAGGGGAAAATTAATATATCCTGCTCCTAAAGTCCACCTTTTGAATTTGGGATGATTCGTTGTCTATTCAGGTATTCAACAGATGCAGGCACATCAAGTTGTTTGTGGAGCTTTAATCCGCTGCTTCTGAGGCTGCTGGGGGAGATTTCCCTTTCTCTTCTTTGTTAGTACATCTCCCAGCATTCAGCTTTGGATTTGGACCCGCCTCTGCATGTACGTCGCCTGAGGGCGTCCATTCCCCGCCCAGACAGAACGGGGTTAAAGGAGCAGCTGCTTCGGGGGCTCTGGCTCACTCAGGCCGGGGGAGGGAGCAGTACGGAGGAGGCGGGGCGAGCCTGAGGCGTCAGAGGCGTCGTGACGTTGCAGCAGCCTGAGGTGCGCCGTGTGTTCTCCTGGGGAAGTTGTCCCCGGATCACGGGAGCCTGGCAGTGGCGAGCTGCACTGGCTCCCGGGAGGGGCAGTGTGGAGAGTGACCTGTGCTCACACACAGGCTTCTTGGTGGCGGCAGCAGCAGCCTTAGCGTTTCCTACCAGTCTCTGGGGTCCGCGCTGATGGCTGCGGCTCGCGCCCGTCTCTGGGGTCCGCGCTGTTAGCCGCGGCTCGCGCCCGCCTCTGGAGTTCGTCTAGGTGGCACTCTGAATCCCCTCTCCTTGCGCGCCGTGAAACAAAGAGGCAAGAAAAAGTCTCTTGCCTCTTCGGCGGCTGCAGACCTCCTCTCCGGCTCCCTCCTGGCTCCCTCCTGGCTCGCCGCGGCACGCCAACCCCTTCAGGCTGTGTTCACGCCGCCAAACCCAGTCCTCTCCCTGCGATCCGACCGAAGCCCACGCCTCAGCTCCCAGCCCCGCCTGCCCCAGCGGGTGAGCAGACAAGCCTCTCGGGCTGGTGAGAGCTGCTCGGCGCTGAGCCTCTGTGCGGGAATCTCTCCATTTTTCCCTCTGCGCCCCTGTTGCTGTGGGATCCGCGCTGATAGCCGCGGCTCGTACCCGTCTCTGGATTTCGTTTAGGCAGCGCTCTGAATCCCCTCTCCTTGCGCGCCGCGAAACAAAGAGGCAAGAAAAAGTCTCTTGCCTCTTCGGCAGCTGCAGACTTTTTCCCGGACTCCCTCCCAGCTAGCACCAAAGCCCGAGCCTCAGCTCCCAGCCCCCGCCCGCCCCGGCGGGTGAGCAGACCAGCCTCTCGGGCTGGTGAGTGCTGGTTGGCGCCGAGCCTCTGTGCGGGAGTCTCTCCGCTTTGCCCTCCACACCCCTGTGGCTGCGCTCTCCTCCGCGGCTCCGAAGCTTCCCCCCTCTGCCACCCGCAGTCTCTGCCCGCAAAGGGGCTTCCTAGTGCCTGGAAACCTTTCCTCCTTCACGGCTCCCTCCCACTGGCGCAGGTCCCGTCCCTATTCTTTTGTCTCTGTTATTTCTTTTTTCTTTTACCCTACCCAAGTACGTGGGGATTTTCTTGCCTTTTGGGAGGTCTGACGTCTTCTGCCAGCGTTCAGTGGGTGTTCTATAGGAGCAGTTCCACATGTAGATGTATTTCTACTGTATCTGTGGGAAGGAAGGTGATCTCCGCGTCTTACTCTTCCGCCATCTTGCCCCTCACCCAATACCTCCTTTTCTGATGTCCCTTGCCTTTGCAGGCATCGGAAGTACTCTATAAAAAAAAAAGATTTCATTTCTCTTGAGAAATTCATTCACTTCCCCTTTTCTACTTGCACTCATGTAATACTCCATTGAGATGAGGAAGTTGTGGTTAAACACTAAATTGACAGGGAGCAAAATGAATTCTTACCCATCATACATTGGAAGTCCACACGAGTCCATTACCTTGTACTTACTGTGTACAAGGTAATGTTGGGGTCACCAGTTTGAGGGCAGAGATTTGTAAAGCCCGTGGAATTCTGTGAAATCAAGTGGGCTCGGAAGGAAAGAGGAGGAAGAGGAAGAATACAGCATGAATGCTCCCTCTACTTTGCCTGTTGAGTTCATGCTCTCAGAAAAGGAGGTTGGATTGCTGAGAAGGGAGGAGAAACCCTCAGGTTTTTCCCAAAGGGTGGAAAGCAAACCACTGTAGGCACAGATGATTGTATGTAGTACAGGGATAATATTGAATGTGAAATCAAAATACTAATCATGTTTCCATGGATATCATTGCTTAGAATGAGGTTATTTTTGAAGCGATTGAATTAAAAAAAAATAAAGATTAAAAAAGAGTATGGATATGTAGATCTGACAAACCTCCAAGACGAGGAATGAAGGTTAATGCAGGTCAGGAACCACAGAGCCTGGCTAACTCTACTGTCTCCCCTTGCCCGAGTCTTCCAGGGGAACTAATGTCTGTCTTTCGTGCACTTTGTACAAATCTCTTATAGCACAAATTCAAAGTACCATGGAAAATGTACTGACCCATTTCTCCTCTCTCCACCTTAAGTGACTGGAATACTGAAGATATTAAGTAAATATCTGTTGAGTAGATGAATGTATATGTGAATGGATAATTAAATGCAATCTATCCCTGTGGATCAAATATGTTCAAGCATCTATGGGGAAAATGTTGTTAAAAGTAGTAACACAGGAAAATCTGACAACCCTGCCTCACATGAACTGGGCCATTCCCTTGTATTCTTTCACACTGATGACATTGGTTCTTTGATGTACCACAGATATATCTACCCTGATGATGTCCGGCTATCTCAGAAGGACATCAATTCAATGCCATCCAGGCCATCTATGGTGAGCACAAAGAAAAGCACCTTGCACAAGCGATTATTGGTTTATATATGCATTTCAAATAAACAGCTATTAGCTGTGTTTTCTAAGACAGAGCCTTCATTCAAAGTGTTTTTGTGTTAACATAATATGCCAGCTTAACCTTACTTCAGAACCTTCATTCGTTTCTTGAGGACCTTCCAAGAATCCCATCCAGCCGCAAGAACCACTAGTACCACAAACCTGTGATAGCAAGTTAACATTTGATGCTGTAACCAAAATTCGTGGGGAATTTTCCGTCTTTAAAGACAGGTATTAAGGGACTTCCCTGGTGGCACAGTGGTTAAGAATCTGCTTGCCAATGCAGGGGACACGGGTTCAAGCCATGGTCCAGGAAGATCCCACATGCTGCGGAGCAACTAAGCCTTTGCACCACAACTACTGAGCCTGTGCTCTAGAGCCCAAGAGCCACAACTACTGAAGCCTGCGTGCCTAGAGCCTGTGCTCTGCAACAAGAGAAACCCCTGCTCGCCACAACTAGAGAAAGCCCAAGCGCAGCAATGAAGACCCAACACAGTCAAAAATAAATAAATTAAATAAATAAATTTAAAAAATAAAAGCAGTTATTAAAAAAATCACCATTAACACTGACATATTTTTAGGTTATTCTGACATTTCATTAAATGTTTTATATGTCACTCTAGTAATATATTTTTGATTTTTAATTTTCATAATAGTGCATTTGCATTAAATGATTTATTCTTCAAAATATTTTTATCACAGGTAAGGTATTCAATCTTCAAAAAATTCATGAAGTAAAAGATATTATAAGGACTTCACTCAACTACTACCACACATACAAATATGTAGAGTTAGGCAGACAGGATTTGCCTTGTTAAAGACCACAGGCTTATTAGCAATGGGGTGAGAAATGATTTTGCAATTCTTTTCACTACTTCCCTCTCTAGGATGATAAACATGTTAGTGAGTTAGAGAAAATAGGTTGTTCTGTATAACACTACTTAGATAAGATCTCTACAATATGCTGAGGGCAATGTAGCCTGGAGCCCAGACAGGAAGGACACCATTTATGTATCTCCCCTTCCAACCTGGAAAAGATGACTATCCCAAAGCCTGTGATCCTGACAGGCCTCTGTCCCCAGAGAAGGGAAGAAGCCATTGCAAGGAGAATCCCCCTGAGTTCATGAGGACACCCCCTCAGGCAGGTATGGGCAGTCACATATCATGCTTTCCTCCAGAGAGGAACAGAAATCCTGGAACTCCTTCTGAAGTGTGTAGACTCAAAAAGGCTGAGGTTCCCCCTCACACCTGTGGATCTGGCCTCCTCTTCCCACCAAACTGATACCTTGAAGGATTGAGAAACAAATTATGCTTTCTCATAGTTTTGGTCCTCCAAAAGATGAAAATTACTAGGAATTTGAAGGGAGTCAGCAAGTCTCCCTGATTCTATAAAATGTTTGATGATTTTTACTATTGTGTGTCAGTACCTACACAAGAAAGAAATGCAAGATAATGACAGATATTACTGTAATACATTTACATTTGTATTGGTAAATATAGATATGCATGGATCAATACTGGAAGATGTTAAATTTTTCTTCCCTCCTTCCTTTTTTTCTCCCTTCCTCCCTATCTCCCTTCCTTTCTTCTTTCCTTTCTTCCTTCATCTTCTGTTTTAATAGCAAGCTCTTAGTTTGTCATGAAAATCCTCTCTAAAATATTGTGTGAAGGAAAAGTTCCATTTGGCAGGAAGAGTTCAGGTACAGTTGGAATATGGCAATGAAAGGGACCCCTCAGAACATTCCCTGTGACCTTGACATTTACACTTGAGGGAACTGAAATCTGGACATGGTCACAGATTTGCACAAGGTCCTTAGCCACTTGGGGGAAGATTGAAACAGGTACTGACACAGGATTTGGGAGCACATAGTTGGTCTGTAGGTGATCCCTGAGGCATAGTCAAAGAGTAAGGAATTGAGACAGATAAGGGAGCAGAGAAAACAGGGGTGTGCCCATAAGTGGGTTACCACTGTGGCCAGCAGTGGCCCAGTCCCACTTCAGACCCTTCGAAGTCCTCACAGGGCATACTTCAGAACTGTCCCACCAAAGGGCAAGGGACCTGAGGTGTTTTCACCAACATTTTCCCTCTCTGTTTGAGGATGTTCCTGAAAGTGTCAACTAGTCAGCACCTTGGCTGGTGCTGCACTGGCCCAGCCTGCTCCTGGGGCTGGGGAAAACTCAAGGCTGAGAGGGATTTATTGGGACCATCTGCTGAAGCTGTAACTTTGGTGGTGGGTCCAGGGATTTGGACATCAACGGTGTCTGCTACAGAGACTGACAAGGACGGTTCTTTCCATGCATCAGTCTTTGTAGAATCCTTTATTATTGCCCAGGGCTGGCTTGCTATGATGCTTCCATTTGGTTTCTGTAGTTTTGGAAACACTTCTGTCAGCCCACGTGGAAGTCTCTGCTGTGCTGTTACTCCAGTATCTATGATTGTGAAATGAACAAAACAAAACTCCCAGCTGAAAGATCATAAAAAAGAAGAGCTTATTCTGAGCAGCCTTTGCCTTTTACTAGCCTTGAACACCACCTCTAGCCTCCTGAAATCAATCTAACCTCAATTTCTCATCCACTTCCATGTAGGACTTTTGTGAGACAGGATATAATGTAGGTAAATGGCCTATATATATAGTGAGAGAGAGAGAGGAAAAGAGAGTACAAGAGAGTGATACCAACTCAGTACACATTTACAAGAAGTAGAACATATATCTAGATGGATGCTTGGCCTGGGTCAGTGGGTCAGTATATCTATATGTATGTATCAATACCTCTATTTCTGTGTCTATCTATCTACCAACCCAGGCCAAGTTTCTATATCTATATGAATGTCTATATATACCTATATCTATATCAACTCAGGCCACATTTACAAGAAGTAGAACATATATATATGGAAATTTGGCCTGGGTCAATATACACATCTATATCTATAGATCTATATACAGATTTCTCTATATAGATATAGATATGATGCCACATTTATAAGAAATAGAACACAAATACTTGTTCTTTGGTATTCTGAGAGAGTCCATAAATATACGTTACCACTTTAAGGGAGGAATGGAGTGACTCCCCCACCCACTGTCCACATGGATAGATGAGCTACAGTGAATTGGTGGACAAAATGCTTGGATTCTGCCATATCCAATCATATTCCAATAACCAACACTGGCTTTGTGTTCATTATGCTAAACATTCAGCTCTTTAAAAATATTCAGGAGTTTGGCTTTTATATGCACAAAATATAGAGACATTTAACCCTATCACCAAAGTAACATGAATAATTTAAAATGGTTTAAATAAGTAAAGAATCTTGAAAAAGATCGGTTTAACGTGTATATCATGAAAATAAGGATTTATATATAAAGTTTCAAACTGCCTTTTTGTGAGGTGGTAATGTGTATTTGTGCAGAGATACTCTGCCTTCATGATGTAAGATAAATTAATATTCTGGGGTAACTAAATGAACAAATGTAGAATCCTTTGCCAGGACCCAGCCTAGCCAAGAGCTCGGAGGTGTCTTCCAGTCAGATGTAGAAGTGTGCATTGTCCTCCCACCCCTGCAGGACCACTCGTACTCACCCACACTCCCTGTGCAGCTGGAGAAGCGAGCCAGTCCCACTAGAGAGAAATGCCCTACTCGGGTGCACCTCACTTTGGAACAAAACACTCCATCCCCTTCTTATTATTTTAAAATAAATTTATTTATTTATTTGTGGCTGCATTGGGTCTTCGTTGTTGTGCGCAGGCTTTCTCTAGTTGTGGCCAGCTGGGGCTACTCTATATTGCGGTGGGTGGGCTTCTCATTGCGGTGGCTTTTCTTGTTGTGGAGCACGGGCTCTAGGCATGCAGCCTTCAGTAGTTGTGGCTCGTGGGCTCTAGAGCACAGGCTCAGTAGTTGTGGCACACAGGCTTAGTTGCTCCGTGGCATGTGGGATCTTCCCGGACCATGGCTCGAACCCGTGTCCCCTGCATTGGCAGGCGGATTCTTAACCTCTGCGCCACCAGAGACGTCCCCCCATCTACTTCTCATGAAATGAACATCTGGAGGAAACCCTGCCTGGTGTCTTCCAGAGTCCCAGGCAAATCGTTTCATAGCCATTTTTTGTTTGACAGGCAATAAATACTGGGCTGCTGAGGTGGGTTAGATACTGTCCAGATACCCCAGGGACATTTACAGCTCCTTTGGCTTCCCTGGAAGGGTAAAGAACATCGATGCTGCCATTCATGCTTTTGTCCCCAGTGAGTATTGGAGGTAAAGACAGACACTTGGAGCTCTTAGGGCATCAGATCCCTCCTTAGTGGAAGGAGAGTTGCCTTTTAAAATTATTCTCAAATTGTGCTGAAACTCCATCCTCATTCTGTGAAAGGATGCAGCCAGGCTGTGTGTCACTTAGTCCCCTGCCTGTTTTCATCACACCACGCCTGTCCTTGGAAGGCAAGGGACTTGTAGGATTGAGTTCAAAAAGGAGATTTTTTTAAAAGGATGGAGGCTGAGATAAAATTTGAATCAGATTTTTAGAGCTGATGCCTCTTTAGGGATGGTCTAGTCTGTCTGAGTCTCCCATAACCCTACTGAAACAGGACCCTTTCCAGTTAAAAGTTCCTATTAATTTATACCAATGATGCACCCACCCACAATTGTTTTAAGCAGCCATTGGATTTCAGCAAAGTGGAGATAAAGATAGCATCTACCTCCCAGATTTGTTGTGAAGATTAAATGAATCAGTACACTCAAAGCACTTAGAACAGTGACTGACACATGAAAAGTTCTTTGTGAATGCTAAGTGTTATTTTTTGTTATTACATTTATCACACATCCCAACATATATTTTTTTAACCAGGTATGATGAAAACATGCAGTCCATGGGTGCAGGTTATCCCAGAGAGATAATTCATGACTTCCCTGGAATTGGCAAAAAAGTTGATGCTGTTTTCCAAGATAGAGGTAAAGACTATCCAGTTTCTCCATTTTGTTACCATTGACATAGCATATGCGCTGTTACTTAGATATGAAAGTAAATTGCATTCATGGAAACTTGTATTTTTTTTCAAGTGTTCATGTAGAAAACTCGCTATTTGTCTAACATGATCATTATCTTTCATTTTATTTCCAAGATTTTTCTATTTCTTTCATGGAAAAGGGCAGTACAAATCTGATCCTAAAACTAAGCAAATTTTGGCCTCCTGAATACTAACAGCAGGTTCAAGTGCAGAAATAACTGATGGTTGACTCTCACAAAGGAGCTGGAAAAAATATTTCTACTCAGTCCAAAGAAGATGTTTTTCTTAGAAACCAGATATTTCAGTATTTTATTTGAATCTCTAGGTAATAACAAGGCACAGACATATAAGTACAACCTTATTTAACCTCAGTCTGGACATATTCTATGTTAACTATGTCGTACTGCTTCATGAACTTACACAATTTAGCTTTAAGTGAGTGCTGAGGATGTCAAGGTCATAGTTCATCTTTAGGTTTTCATAGAGAAAAGCTCTTTACCAATATTCTATGATATTTTCAGTAATTACATTTCTCATAGTAACCACATTCTCAAATATTTTGTCTCTAGGTTAGGCATATTCACAATGCAAGTGTGTGGGAAAATATTTAGGATGTATAGAATTTCAAGTACTCACCCTTCTCATGGAATATGCAGAACATAAGGGAAGGAAGACTAGTTATTGATCCTCCTCACTTATTTTAACTTCAAATTAAGCCTTCAGTCAAATAAAGGAAGGAATTTATTGAGCTTTGGTTAGGGGTTCTGGAGGGAGCACTGGATTAGGTAGCTTTATGTGTTCCCTCAGCTCCATTTTGGGGAGTTATCTCCAATTTCTTAGTGAGAAAAGTCAGAGATTGATGCCAGCACGACTCTGCACCCTCACTTTTACTGCATAACTATGAGTAAACTGCTTAGATTTCTCAGCTATTCTCCTAGCTATCTTCATAATGTTAGCTCTTATCCCTGAATATTATTGTTGGGTCTTTTCCCCCTGGTAGCTTTCCTTACAGGACACTCTGAGTGCACTTCAGGTTACATTTTGCAGGTGTAAATTTGCAGAAGTTAACTACTGCTGCTGAAAAAATATCAGTACTACACAGATTGTCTTTTTTGTTCATCCAGTCAGATTATTTACCATAGGTTTCCTGTGGTGCTCTGTGATTAACAGTGCCTCAATTTTATAGCAAATTATTTGTATAATGTTTATTTTCAAATATTTTTTTCTGTTTACCAACATAATAAATACATGCTCAGAAATTTTGAGCAAGTTGCCAATCCCACTGTGGCTCCTTCCTCTGAACCAATGCCAAGAAGTACAGGGACTTCTAGTACAGGAAATACTAGAACCAGACACAAACAATGAGAAAACTGTGAGTGAGCAGATAGACCCAACCAGCATGGTGGAGGAAATATCCTACAGGGGAGAGGCCCAGATGCCTCCAGCTGGGGACAGGCTTTGGGAAGCACACTCTACTCGTGCCCTTTCTTCTCACATGTTGCTATAGGTCCCGTGTCTGTATGGCAGGCCTGGAAGGCAGCAGGACAAGCAACTGACAAGGGGATAATGTCAGGGCAGTGACCCAATTTCATTCACAGACAAAGCTCAAGTCCCCACTATGATCTACAAGGTCCTACATGCCCTTCCCCAATTACACGCACACCTTCACCTCATTCTCTAATATTCTCCCCCTTGTTTACTCCATTCCAGCTGCATGGACTTCCTTGCTATTTTTTAACATGTGAGGTATATCCATACCTCGCTGCCTTTTCGCTGGATTTCTCTTCCCTCAGGTATCTTCATGGCTGACTCCTTCACTTATTTCCCAGCTCTGTTGAAATGTAACCTTCTCAGTGAGGTCTTTGCTGGTTTACTCTTTTTAATATTACAACCTACACCTCCCCTCCACACAAACATACGCATGTTCCCAATTGTCCTATACAGCTCTACAATTTTATTTTCCATAGCTCTTATCACCTTCTAGCATACTATATAACTTAATCACTTATTATATCTACTGTTTATTGCCTGTTTTTCCTGCTATAATGGAAGTTCCATAAGAGGAAGGGCCATTGTTATGTTAACAAAAACATGTTTTGTTTGATTTGGCTTTGGCATGTTTGTTTGTTTCACTGATATAACTCAAGAACTAAGTAGGTGCTCAATAAAACATTTTAATAAATGTGTGCAGAATTGATGCTGGATGCCAGCAAAGCTGGGAAGTCAATAACAAAGTGTAGAGTCAGCTTGACCAACTCCTGAAGGACTCTTCTTTCTGTCCTTCCCAGCCAAGATACTAGAGAATTACAGACATGGCAGCAGCCCCCAGAATGCTTAGAAGCTGAAAGAGAATTTCTGTGTGGTCCCTCATGGGAGGATCCATTGATGAGAGTGAGAGGTGAGAGTAACTTGGTGCAGACTTTATCACCAAACACCGTGTCCTGAGATGCTTCAATTCCACCCCAGTCCCTAAACTGGCAAAGAGAACAAGCCAGGATCCAGGTTTTAACTCATCTAAAGAGGCCAGGGAAACTACAGTCCCATGGAAACTTGAAATCATAGGAGAAATACGTACTTGGAATACATATATATGACATTTCATCCAGAATATGTAAAAAGGTTCTACCAACTGTTAATAAAATGACAAATAGGCCAGTTAAAAATACACAGAGGTATTAAATTAGATTCTTCACAAAGAAAGACATATAAATGATCAATAAACACATAAAAAACGTACTTACCATCATTAGTTATCAAGAAAATAAAATTCTCATAAGGTACTACTATAAAACCACTAAAATAATTAATATTAGTAAGACTGACAACACCAAATGTTGATGAGAAGCCAAAACATCTACAGCCCTCATACGATATGGAAATTGCTCACAAAGTTAATTATGTACTAAACCTATGACCTTTTCTACATATTTTCCCAAGCTCAGTGAACACATAATACACAAAAACCTTGTTCAAGAATGTTCATAGCAGCTTTATTCATGATAGCCCAAGTCTGGAAACAGAGGTATATTCATACAATAGAATATTACATAAAAATGAATATTACATAAAAAGGAAAGTGAATGACCTGCTACTACTGGCATACCTCATTTTATTGCACGTTGCAGATATTGTGTTTTTTACAAATTGAAGGTTTCTTGTAACCCTGCATCAAGCAAATCTATTGCCACCATTTTCCCAACAGCATTTGCTAACTTTGTGTCACTGTGTAACATAATTCTCATAATATTTCAAGCTTTTAAAGTATTATTATATGCGTTATGTGATCTGTGATCTCTGATGTTACTATTGTAATTGTTTTGGGGCACCACAAACCACACGCATATAAGATAGCAAGCTTAATTGATAAATGTTGTGTGTGTTCTGACTGCTCCAACGACCAGCTGTTCCCCATCTCCCCATCTTCTCAGGTCTCTCTATTCCCTTAGACACAACAATATTGAAATTAGTCCAGTTAATAACCATACAATGGCCTCTAAGTGTTCAAGTTGCACGTCTCTCACTTCAAATAGAAAGCTAGAAATGATTCAGCTTAGTGAAGAAGGCATATCAAAAGCTGACTTGGGCCAAAAGCTAGGCCTTTTGCGCCAAAAGTTTAGCCAAGTTGTGAATGCAAAAGGAAAGCTCTTGAAGGAGAGTAAAAGTGCTACTCTAGTGAACACAAAAATGATAAGAAAGCAAAACTGCTTTATTCTACTATCACCATATGGCACATGTGGGGAAACATTAGTCACTTTCCTATTAATACTGGGAAGAAGAGAAGGATGCCTACTATCACTGATATTTGTTCAACATAGTCCTGGAACTCTGGCCAAAAATTGACAAGAAAAATAATAATGGATATAGAGATTAAAAGGGAAGAGTCCAAATTACCATTATTTTCAGATAATTAGATCATTTACGTAGAAAAACCCAAAAGAATCAAAACTCTTTAGACAGAAGAGAAATTTTAATATTTACAAATATAACATTAACATATCATAATCATTTATATTCCTATATACTCACAATAAAAAGTAGGTAAAATATAGAAAATAAAACACTAATGGCTACAGTAAAATCTATGATTTATCTAGGAAATAATCTAGCAAAAATAGACCTTAACCTTAATAACTAAAATTTTAAGAGCTATTAGAGATATATAAGAAAAACTGAATACCATATTCATGAATGAATGACCTAAAGATGAAATACTTTAAAGATGATCTTTTCCCCAAATTAATTTATAAATGTAATGAAACTTCAATTCAATCCAAACAGTATTATTTGGAAAACAAAAAAACTGATTGTGAAGTTTTTATGAAGGAATAAATACATACAAAGAGCTAAGAATTTTGACAAAGCATAAAGAAAGAAAGAGTCCCACCAGACACTGACATCTCACAAAACCATTATAAAACTAATACAGGAGCACAGATAGAAGCTAATGGAACCAAATATGAGTCAAGAAACATATCCTTGGCATGATAAAGGAGGCAGCACAAGTTAGAAGGAAAAGAATGAATAGTAAATAATGTTTGGAGAAAATTGGTATACTATATGGAAAAAATAAAGGTGGATTCTTTCTCCCATTCAGTGTTCATGATTAATACTCTTCACCATGTATTGGGTTGACCAAAATGTTCATTCAGGTTTCCCGAACGTTTTGGTCAACCCCATATTTCCAGCTCTCCACCTACTGGACACATGGAAGTATTACACTTCCTGGCCTACTTGCAGTGGGTGGGGCCACATGACTAGTTCCAGACAGTGAATTGTGAGTGTTGGTGACATGCGGCTCCTCTGGGCTGGAACATTTAATTGCCTGCACAGAACCCTTCAGACATCTTTTTCCATCCAACATAACAACAGATAGAATTCAAAACTATGGCTCCGGGCTTCCCTGGTGGCGCAGTGGCTGAGAATCTGCCTGCCAATGCAGGGGATGCGGGCTCGGGCCCTGGTTTGGGAAGATCCCACATGCCGCGGAGCAACTCGGCCCGTGAGCCACAATTACTGAGCCTGCGCGTCTGGAGCCTGTGCTTGGCAATGAGAGGCCCACGCACCACGGTGAAGAGTGGTTCTTGCACCGCTATGAAGAGTGGCCCCCGCTTGCCACAGCTAGAGAAAGCCCTCGCACAGAAGCGAAGACCCAACACAGCCATACATACATACATACATACATACATTAAAAAAAAAGAATGTAAGCAGACAAGAATAGCATTAAAAAAAAAAAAGAAAGAAAGAAAGCCCTAGAATTAATTATAAAAAAAAAAAAAAAAAACTATGGCTCCTCTGGAAATCCGGGAAACCAGGTTACTACCATAAGAAGAGCCCCTCTGTCCAACCAGGATGGATGCATAGCATGAGCAAGAAGTAAACATTTGTTGCTTTAAGAAACATTAAAGAATTCAGAGCTTATAATCACAGAATAACCTATCATCTTTGTTATAAACCACATACAAAATTAAACTGAATGGATTTAAGATCTCAAAGTTAAAGACTATAAAAAATAAGTGAAAAAAGCAATAGAATATTTTATTACCTTAAGATGGAGAAGACTATCTCAGACAACACCAAAAAAAGCATAAACTATAAGAGGTAAATTGATAAGTTTGACTACATCAAAATTCAAAAATTATATTAAATGAGGGACATCAAAAACAAAGGCAAGGAAAAATTGAAAGATAGAGAATATTTTTGCAACATATGAAACTAAAGAAGGATTAATATGTGGTCCATACAGGAAATTCCTCCAATTCAATGTGAAAAAGATAAGTAATTCAATAGAAATACAAGTGAAGGAAATAAGCTAGCAATTAACAAGAGGAGAAACTTAGGGAACCAAGAGCATATGAAGAGATATTCAATCCAACTTTTCTTTTCCTTTTTTATTAACATTTTTTTGGAGTATAATTGCTTTATATTGGTGTGTTAGTTTCTGCTTCATAACAAAGTGAATCAGCTATACATATACATATATCCCCATATCTCCTCCCTCTTGCATCTCCTTCCCACCCTCCCTATCCCACTCCTCTAGGTGGCCACTAAGCACCAAGCTGATCTCCCTGTGCTATGTGGCTGCTTCCCACTAGCTATCTATTTTACATTTGGTAGTGTATATATGTCCATGCCATTCTCTCACTTCATCCCAGCTTACCCTTCCCCCTCCCCGTGTCGTCAAGTCCATTCTCTACATCTGTGTCTTTATTCCTGTCCTGGCCCTAGGTTTTTCAGAACCATTTTTATTTTTTTTGGATTCCATATATATGTGGTAGCATATGGCATTTATTTTACTCTTTCTGACTTACTTCACTCTGTACAATAGACTCTAGGCCCATACACCTCAATATAAATAACTCAATTTCATTTCTTTTTATGGCTGAGTAATATTCCACTGCATATATGTGCCACATCTTTTTTATCCATTCATCTGTCGATGAACACTTAGGTTGCTTCCATGTCCTGGCTATTGTAAATAGAGCTGCAATGAACATTGTGCTACATGACTGTTTTTGAATTATGGTTTTCTCAGGGTATATGCCCAGTAGTGGGATTGCTAGGTCATATGGTAGTTCTATTTTGAGTTTTTTAAGGAACCTCTATACTGGTCTCCATGGTGGCTGTATCAATTTACATTCCCACCAACAGTGCACGAGGGTTCCCTTTTCTCCACACCCTCTCCAGCATTTATTGTTTGTAGATATTTTGATGATGGCCATACTGACTGGTGTGAAGTGATACGTCATTGTAGTTTTGATTTGCATTTCTCTAATGATTAGCGATGTTGAGCATCCTTTCATGTGTTTGTTGGTAATCCGTATATCTTCTTTGGAGAAATGTCTGTTTATGTCTTCTGCCCATTTTTGGACTGGGTTGCTTGTTTTTTGATATTGAACTGCATGAGCTGCTTGTAAATTTTGGAGATTAATCCTTTGTCAGTTGCTTCATTGGTAAATATTTTCTCCCATTCTGAGGGTAGTCTTTTCATCTTGTTTATGGTTTCCTTTGCTGTGCAAAAACTTTTAAGTTTCATTAGGTCCCATTTGGTTTTTTTTGTTTGTTTTTATTTCCATTTCTCTAAGAGGTGGGTCAAAAAGGATCTTGCTGTGATGTATGTCTTAGAATGTTCTGCCTATGTTTTCCTCTAAGAGTTTGATAGTGTCTGGCCTTACATTTAGTTCTTTAATCCATTTTGAGTTTATTTTTGGTGTATGGTGTTAAGGAGTGTTCTAATTTCATTCTTTTACATGCAGCTGTCCAGTTTTCCCAGCACCGCTTCTTGAAGAGGCTGTCTTTTCTCCATTGTATATTCTTGCCTCCTATATCAAAGATAAGTTGACCATGGGTGCGTGGGTTTATCTCTGGGCTTTCTATCCTGCTCCATTGATCTATATTTCTGTTTTTGTGCCAGAACCATACTGTCTTGATTACTGTAGCTTTGTAGTGTAGTCTGAAGTCAGGGAGCCTGATTCTTCTAGCTCCGTTTTTCTTTCTCAAGATTGCTTTGGCTATTCGGGGTATTTTGTGTTTCCATACAAATTGTGAAATTTTTTGTTCTTGTTCTGTGAAAAATGCCATTGGTAGTTTGATAGGGATTGCATTGAATCTGTAGATTGCTTTGGGTTGTATAGTCATTTTCACAATGTTGATTCTTCCAATCTGTGAACATGGTATTTCTCTCCATCTGTTTGTATAATCTTTAATTTCTTTCATCAGTTTCTTATAGTTTTCTGCATACAGGTCTTTTGTCTCCTTAGGTAGGTTTATTCCTAGGTATTTTCTTGTTTTTGTTGCAGTGGTAAATGGGAATGTTTCCTTAATTTCTCTTCCAGATTTTTCTTCCTTAGTGTATAGGGATGCAAGAGATTTCTGTGCATTAATTTTGTATCCTGCTACTTTACCAGATTCATTGATTAGCTCTAGGAGTTTTCTGGTAGCATCTTTAGGATTTTCTATGTATAGTATCATGTCATCTGCAAACAGTGACAATTTTACTTCTTTTTTTCTGATATGGATTCCTTTTATTTCTTTTTCTTCTCTGATTGCTATGGCTAAAACTTCCAAAACTATGCCGAATAATAGTGGTGAGAGTGGACAACCTTCTCTTGTTCCTGATCTTAGTGGAAATGGTTTCAGTTTTTCACCATTGAGAATGATGTTGGCTGTGGGTTTGTCATATATGACCTTTATTATGTTGAGGTTAAGTTTCCTCTATGCCTACTTTCTGGAGGATTTTTGTCATAACTGGGTGTTGAATTTTGTTGAAAGCTTTTTCTGCATCTATTGAGATGATCATATGGTTTTTATTCTTCAGTTTGTTAACATGGTTTATCACATTAATTGATATGTGTGTATTGAAGAATCCTTGCATTCCTGGGATAAAACCCACTTGTTCATGGTGTATGATTCTTTTAATGTGTTGCTGGATTCTGTTTGCTAGTATTTTGTTGAGGATTTTTGCATCTATATTCTTCAGTGATATTGGCCTGTAGTTTTCTTTCTTTGTGACATCTTTGTCTGGTTTTGGTATCAGGGTGATGGTGGCCTCATAGAATGAGTTTGGGAGTGTTCCTCCCTCTGCTATATTTTGGAAGAGTTTGAGAAAGATAGGTGTTAGCTCTTCTCTAAATGTTTGATAGGATTCACCTGTGAAGCCATCTGGTCCTGGGCTTTTGTTTGTTGGAAGATTTTTAATCACTGTCTCAATTTAAGTGCTTTTGATTGGTCTGTTTATATTTTCTATTTCTTCCTGGTTCAGTCTCGGCAGTTTGTGCATTTCTAAGAATCTGTCCATTTCTTCCAGGTTGTCCATTTTATTGGCGTAGAGTTGCTTGTAGTAATCTCTCATGATCTTTTGTATTTCTGCAGTGTCAGTTGTTACTTCTCTGTTTTCATTTCTAATTCTGTTGATTGGAGTCTTCTCCCTTTTTTTCTTGATGAGTCTGGCTAATGGTTTATCAGTTTTGTTTATCTTTCAAACAACCAGCTTTTAGTCTTATTGGTCTTTGCTACTGTTTCCTTCACTTCTTTTTCATATTTTTCTGATCTGATCTTTATGATTTCTTGCTTTCTTTCTGCTAACTTTTGGGTTTTTTTGTTCTTCTTTCTCTAATTGCTTTAGGTGTAAAGTTAGGTTGTTTATTTGAGTTGTTTCCTGTTTCTTGAGGGAGGATTGTACTGCTATAACCTTCCCTCTTAGAACTGCTTTTGCTGCATCCCATAGGTTTTGGGTCATTGTGTTTTCATTGTCATTTGTGTCTAGGTTTTTTTTTTATTTCTTCAGTGATATCTTGGTTATTAAGTAATGTATTGATTAGCTTCCATGTGTTTGTATTTTTTACAGATTTTTTCCTGTAATTGATATCTAGTCTCATAGCATTGTGGTCAGAAAAGATACTTGATACAATTTCAGTTTTCTTAATTTTACCATGGCTTGATTTGTGATCCAAGATATCTCTCAGTCCTACTTTTTAATCAGGGAAATACTGATGTAAACAAGATACAAATTTATATCCATCAAAAGGGCAGAAATTAGAAATTCTGATAATATTAAGTGCTAGGAAATAGATGGAGAAAATAAACATTCATTTACAGCTGATATGAATGTTCATTGGTACAACCATTGTGAAGCAATATCTGCTAGTATTGTAAGAATGCCTAAGCTCTAACCCCAGCAATTCCACTCCTGGGTATAAATTCTGACCATGGTCCATAGGAGACTTATAGGTGGATGACTATTAAAGAACTATTTGACAGCAGGGAGGTAGTAGCAACCTGGGTGGCCTTTGTTTAGTGGCTGACAAATAGGATGTGAGCTATCTATATCTATCTATCTATCTATCTATCTATCTATCTATCTATCTATCTATCTATCTATCTATCTATCTGTATTATTGGAATACTATGCAGCAGTGAGAAGCAGTACACTAAAGTAACTTTAGAACAGCAAGAACTGACCTCAAAGATGAAGTGTTTATCGAACATGTAAGAAACAGAATGAAATATAAAGAACAGTGCCACTTAAAAAAATAATAAGATCCACATACAAAACAACAGTATATATTTTTCAACAATATATGCAGAGTTAAATGAATATTTGGAAGGAAAACTAGAAGGAAATATATTAAATACTTTGAGGCAGCGGAGGGTATTTCAGCTGTGGATGGTAAAGGGAAGAATGGTGAGAAAAATAATAAAAGGAGTCTATATAGACTAATGAGGATAATGTGTCATGAACTGAGGGCTATGTGTAACAAAATTTGAGTTAAAAAAAAAGAAAGAAAAAAGAAGGGAAATGGAAAAGGGAGGAGAAGGGAAGAGAAAGAAAGGGAAGAAAAGGAAACGGGAGAAAGGAAAAGGAAAGAAAACTTGAAAAATACTAAATATTCCAAAAATAGAACACAAATCATCTGTAATCTTACCACCCAATGATAAGCACTGTTAATATTTTGGGCTATTAACTTCTGGTATTTTTAATGCTTATGTTTTTCTTTATAAGTATGAAAATATCTTGTGCCTACTTTTTTATAGCCTGAATTCTTCACATAGTAAATATCATGATATTAAGTAGTCCCTATGTATGTATTAACTGAAAAAGTACTTACTCATCACCTACTATGTAGATGCTCTATTTTAGGCATTTTGGATACCTCAGTAAACAAAACAATGAGAGCTGTTTTCGTGGGGTTCAAGGAAAACAGATACTAAGCAGTCAATATAATTTTTTAAAGTATATAGGAAGATGACACATGTCATGGGGGAATAAGAAAAAGTTCACAGGAAGAGGAGAATGAAGAGTGCTGGGGAGGGGGAGTCAACTGAGTCACTGATTAATTAGAATAGTCAGGTTAGGATTTATTGGCAAGTTGTCCTTTAAGAGAAGACTTAAAGAAGAGCAGGACCTAGCCATGTGAAAACCTGAGGAAGAGTGTTCAAGTAGAGGGAACAGTCAAGGCAAGGGCCCTAAGATAGAACATGCATGATGGAATCAAGGAAAAGCAAATAGCTGATGAGGCTCTGGCAGAGCAAGGGAAGCCAAGAGTAGGAATTGAGGTAAGAGATGGGCCAGATCAGAAAGGTCCTTGTAATCCATTGAAGGACTTTCATTTTCACTCTGGGTAAAATCAAAATTGGGACCTCTTGCAGCATTTTGAGCAAAGCAATGTATGCTCACTGCTGTGTTGAGCATACATTGTAGAGTAGCCAGAATAGAAACAAGAAGGCCTATTGTCCTGGCAAGAAATGATGGTGGTTCAGACCAAGGTAGCAGTGGAACAGAAACATGAAAGAAATCATTTCCATACTTCCTTCTCTTCTCTGCACGGATATCAATTTTCTTGCAGGTTCTTCTGTACCTCATTCCTGTTGATGGTAGGTAGTCATCAAGTCTTCAACCGTTATTTGACAGACTTAAAATATTTTCTTCTACCAGCAAATTGTGCAAATTGCCCAAAGCAAATTGTGACATGTATGACAGCCACTGTGTGACCATAGATGGCCCTATCAGTGACCTTCTAAAACTGCTACCCACAACATAACATTAAGATGTTCTTCTGTTAATGGGGTACAAAATTGTGTGCTTAGGGAGTGTGTGGCCACTCTGTGGAGTTTCTCATTCTGTATTCTCACCTACAGCCAACTATGCATTTTAATGAGCCTTGGCTGAGTCTCCAATGCTCAGTTCTCCAACTAACCTGCCTCGTTCAAACCCTCGCTAAATGAGATAACGGCCATCTGTGTTCACGTTTCTGTTTCAGACTACTGACCTGATCAAACAGCTCACTGCACAGATGGACTCTGGACTCCCTCTAGTGGTTTTACATGGGCATGACCACCACTAGCTTGGCTAAGGGTGACAGGTCTCTTCCATGACTTGATTTAGGCCTTGTTTACTACTCTACACCAGCCTAGCCTTGGAGAATCTGACATTTTACACTCAGGACACACTGTAGTCCTGGAAAATTCTTCTATATCTAATAACAATCTTTAATCTTTAGCATTAAGGCATAGAAAAATGTCTGGATGTAGATATCAAAACTTTAACAGTGGTCACCTCCAGAGGAGGGGAGTGGAGTCAGGTTGGGGGTTTGGGGAACTTCACATTTACTTTTCATACTTCTGCGTGTTGGAAATTGTTTTCTTTTTTTTTAACAGCATATTCCTGTATTACTAGAATACTTTTAAAATAAAATAAATCTTTTGAATAGCTCTTTGTGGTTTATAGTCTGCTTTTCATCTATTACCTCCTTAGAACCCATGGCTGTCCTGTGAGATACTTTCCTATTCAGTTGTCAGAGAACTCTTATCTATTATTTTGCACTATGTGCAGACACTTTCCATGCAAATCTATATTTAATCGTCACAACATTCATACTGTGTAGGTGCTATTGCCACCATTTTACAGGAGGAAACTGAGGCTTACTGATGTGAAGTTGAGTTGTTCAAGGTTCCACAGCTGTAAGTGGCCAATCAGAGATGTGAAATTGAGGCACAGAGATAAAGGAACTTGTCCAAGGTCAAGTAGTGGTAGAAAGTGGTCAAACCCAGGTGTCCAGACTTCCACTCCACATACAAAAGATAAACTAGCTGCCTGTGAGGGCCCTGGGACTTCAGTTCAGGCTCCTCTGAAGTTCTGTCCTCATGTGCTAGGCAACCACACTTGCAGAATTTGGAGGAAGGAAGGGTCGGAATATTCTTATGGGGACCTTAGTGTAACATTTGAACTAAAGAAGCTACTAAGGTAAAAGGTGACCTCCGGGGTCTCACTTTGTTGAGCTTTAATGGAAAGAGTTTGGAGTCGAAATTATGAAACAAAAACTGAATTCCCAAATCCACTTACATTACACACCTGCTAGCCACGTGACCTTGGGTAATTCACTTAACCTCTCTGATCCTCGATTTTTGTATTGCTTTAAAAACCCATACTTAAGAGATTTACATTAAAGTGATCTTGCAAAGGCACTTACTACAGCCCCTGATTTATAATGGGTGTTTAGTAAGTATTCACATTGAAAGTCAAAATGGGGACCAGGGTGGTGTAGGTCATTCTGGGATTATAGGGCATGATCTCCTAAAGGATTTTCGAACCACATGCAGACCCACAGATTCTCAGGTGCCCTTCTCTGTGCAGTCACTCCACACATTTACTGGCCACCCCCATCTCTTCCCATTGAAAATTATTGCCTGTGGTAGGCACAGTGACAGCCTCAAAGATGTCCACACTCAAATCCCTGGACATCTGTGAATATGCTAATTTACATGGCAAATGAGACTTTACAAGGGTGACTAAGGTTAAAGACCTTGAACTGGGGAGAGTACCCATGTGGGCCCAATCTAATCACCAGAGAACCTTTCCCAGCTGTGGTCAGGGAAAGATGTGATGACAGAAGAAGGGTTAAAGAGAAGCACTCATTCTGGCTTTGAAGACGGAGGAAGGAGGTCACAGCTGAGGCACCCAGGCAGCTTTTAGGGGCTGAAAGCAGCAAGGAATCCAGTTCTCCTCTGGAGCCTCCAGAAGAAAACAAAGCCGTGCTGACACCTAGATTTTAGCCCAGTGAGACCCATATCAGACTTCAGACTATACAACTGTAAGAGAATACATTTGCCTTATTTTAAGCCACTAAACTTATTGTAATTTGTTACAGCACCCACAGGAAACTAATACACAGCAGTATGTAGATAGCCAGTCACCAAAAGGCCTATGTGGTGTCTTTCTGATATTCTAGGTTTAAAAAGTTGAGAACCATTGATAAGACAAGGGAGAACAGTATCAAGTGGAGTCCCTAAAGATGTGAGACAGAGTTTATTCAGATGAGTTCTCCACTCCAGTGGTGCCAGGCAGGGGGGAGGCTGGGCCAGGAGGGGACAAGGAGCAGGGGTGCCATGTGAGGAAGCACTGGCTGAGGCCTCCAAGAATCTGAGTGTGAAGGGAAGAGTGCGAGGACAGTGGTGATGAGAAGGCCATTGTTGTGTTTTGTTTTGTTTTGCCTTGACGGCATTTACAGAGGGGAAGGCGTCAATGAGGGAAAAGAAAAAGAGTGGGGAGAAGGTTTAAAGAGAACAGGCTCTGGTGTAGAAATACAAAGAGAGATCCATGGACACAAGAAAGGGCAGTTATCAGGAGTCTGGGATGAGGGAAATCAGATTTTTGTGAGAGAAACTGAGGTAATTTGCCTATGGTAGGAGGTAGTATCTCTTGGTATAGCAAGGCAGGCATGAGGCTAAATAACCGAGAGTGGAGAAGATTCAGGAAACACACACCTCAAGAGAAACGAAAAATGAGACATCTCAGCCACAGAGCAGGACTGCTTGAGGAGGGAAGAGAATTTGGGCAAATTCAGTCAGCAGTTTCCTCCCACCAGAAACAGAGCAGCTTGGAATGGAAATGCCTATCATGCCGTGGTCTGTTCTCATGGGTCTCTATCAAACGGGTATGTGTACAGTTATTGACTATCGCTGGGTCACTTTTTTTCTCCTTTTTGTCTTATCCTCAACACCCTCCAATTGGGAGGGGAGTTGAAAAGGAGGGGGGAGGTAAATGGAAATGTTTGAAGCTAATAAACAAGGTAGGGATTGGATCCTTGTTGCCAATTGTAGCCACCCTCTCACAGGCCTGGGCCATCACTGCTGCTCAGCCAGGCTTTACTGGCCTCACCTGCCAGTTGAATGTACTACCACAGCTTTTGTAAGTCACGTCCAATTCCTTCAGGCTCAAGCCCTGACCTGGCTCCCACCTGCCATCCTCAAGACAACAGCTCTTATATTATCCAGACAATAGATATTATCCAGGGCAGATTCCCCAGTGCATGTCTGTGATGTGAGTGGTTGCCCCAGAGATGAGGGGTGTGGTGACCCAGGTTCCCGCCTGTCTTCCTCAACCTCATTTCTTCACCACCCATCCTTGAACAAAGAGAGATGTCTCTCCTCTTCTTGTAGGAAGACCTGTGGCCACTACCAGGGCCAGGTCCTTTCACTAAAACTTTTATCCCACCCTTTAATTGTTCTCCTCCCCACCCTAGTCTGTCCTAGGCACTGCGACCAGGTTAGCTTTATTAACTCAGTTCAGATCATCACTAGGCCCAGAAACCAACAATGACTGCTTTTTATTGACCTTTTTGATGTTCAGTCCCTGCCCTTCCAACATCTGGTTCCAGCCTACCTTTCCAACCTGCTTCTCTTTATGAATTCTATCCTTACAACCCCAGTACCTTGTTAGTCTCCACATATAAACCAAGGTTTCTGTGATATTGTGATTTATAAGAAATATATACTTGGTCATTCAGAGCCACAGTTTCTGAGTCACAGCTCACAGAACCCATGGGATTTCCTAAGTGTTGAGAGTGATAAAGGTGTCTTTTATTAATGAGGTGACTTTTGGAAAACACCTAAGAATGGAGGCTGGTCACTAAAAGATACAACCATGTGATTAAATGTTGGAACTCTCAGCATGACCCACTGACCTCTGGGGAGAGGGGCGGGGGAGGAGGGTTGGAGGTTGAGTCAGTTGCCAATGGCCAATGATTTAATCAATCGTGCCTATGCAATGAAGCCTCCATAAAAACCCAAAAGGACAGAGTTTGGAGAGCTTCCAGGTTGGTGGCCATGTGGAAGTGAGTGCCTCTCCCCACATACCTTGCCCTATGCATCTCTTCCTTTGGGCTAATTGTGAGTTACATCCTTTTATAATAAATGAGTGGTTTACTAACTAAAATGTTTTTCTGAGTTCAGTGAGCTGTTCTAGAAAATTAATCAAACCCAAGGAGAAGGCCGTGGGAATGCCTGATTTATCGCCAGTTGGTCAGAAGTACAGGTGATAACTTGGGCTTCTGACTGGCGTCTGAAGTGGTGGGGTGGGGGAGAGTCTTGTAGAACTGAACTCATAACCTGTGGAATCAGATATTCTCTCCAGGTAGTGTCAGGACTGAGTTGAATTCTCAGAAACCCTGCTGGTGTCCAAGAATAGCTTGTCGGATTTGTGGCGACCCCCACCCCCACTCCGAACACACATACACACACATTGAAATTGCGTCTCAGAATACTAAGTCTCTCATGTCTCTGCCTTGGCTCTTTGTTTCTTCTAATTCCACCCTCATTACCTCAATATCAATGCCAAAATTCAGTCCATTGTTTGAAATTTATCTCAAGGCCACTCCCTCCATGAAGTCTCTGCTGATCTCTTCAATGAGTGTGATTGTGCCTTCTCTTGAACCCTTAAGGTGTGGATGTTCACGTTCTTGCGTATGTTCTCTATACTCTCTTACAACGGGGTTCTTAACTCATTCTCAGAATCACTTGGGATGCTCCCTAAAATTATGTATGCCTGTGCCCCACCCCAGAGATTCAGACTCAGGGGCTGGAGTGGAGCCCACTTATCTGTTGTGTTTTTTTTAATATTTATTTATTTGGCTGAGCCCAGTGTTAGTTGCGGCACACGGGTTCTTCCTTGCCGCATGCGGGATATTTAGTTGCAAGCATGCATGTGGGATCAAGTTCCCAAACCAGGGATTGAACCAAGGCTCCCTGCATTGGGAGCTCGGAGTCTTAGCCACTGGACCACCAGGGAAGTCCCACACTTATCTGTATTTTTAATACAGACTCTGATGTAGAGCCAAGACAGAACCATTGCCTTATTTTGAATTTTTCCTCACTGAGAGAACAAAGGGGAGATTACCAGGAAAGATAAATGGAAAGGTATGTTGGAATCAGATCTCTGGACCTCAGTTTCCTTATCTTTAAAATGGGGATAATAACCCCTTCTTCCCTGCATTATTATGAACCTTAAGGGAGATAATATATAGACAACATCTAAGGCTGAGTCCTAAGAGTAAAGACACTACACACATTCCCTCACTTGACAGGAAAGACTGCCAGCTTAGTGCAGTGTTTAGTACATGATGGCTTGTGTGATTTTTAACTTAATCATTTATACTCTATGTGAAGGGTGTGTAACTTACACACATATGTTCCCTGGCTGCCCTGAGCTCTGGATGCTGAAGGAAGCTGTATGGAAGTTACTTCATCACTCAGTGGCTTAACCTTGAAGCACTTCTCTTTCTGGAAAAGAGGAGCTTTTCAACATTGCTAACTCCACTTATAGAATGGACATAAGAATGATCATGGCCATAACTTCATCACACTCACAATACAGGGAAGAGGGCAAAGGAGGGTTTACACGGAGCTCCCACATACACTGTCTCATCCAATCCTCCTGAGGCCATACGAGGGAGATGTTAAATGTCCCAGTTTTATAGATGTGGAAGTTGAGGCTCAGAAGAACTTAGATGATTTGCTAAAAGTTACATAAGTAGGAAGTGGCAGAACTACAATTCGAACCCAGTTAGTATAATTTCACATCTGATGCTCTTTACCTTCACCACAACTGACCCCAACAATTATCTGTTCATTTGATCAGGGGGTAGAGACGTCCATCCTGATCATCACAGTTCAAAACTGCTTGATGAAGAAGACATTTTGCCTGTGAATGAATCAAAGTTCCACCTGCGTCACTGGGTAAACTTCTGTACTTAGCGTGTGCTGTTTCCTCTACCGCTCACATTCCCCATTGGCAAACTCCCACTCAGCTTTCAAGATTCAGGCACGCAGGAGCACCTCCAGGTAGCTTTCCCTGCTGCCTATGCCCATCCCAGCTAGCTAGACACATTCTTCTCCTTTTTTCTTTTTTTTAAACTAAAGAGAAAACAAACTATATCTATGCAATCAATTCCTTCTTGTTGGGCCGAAAAAGCAAAACTAATCTGTAAAATTACAAGTTGCTACCTCTGCTGTGGAACAGCACATTGGATGATCAGACAAGGTTGCTCTCTACAGGGGGTGGCATTATGGAGACAGAATGGTCCTCCATTGTCATTCATTGTCTCTGTCCAAAACTAAATTTCCACCATCTTTTTTACTTGCTCTGAAATTCATATTATGGGGAACAAAGACTTCATTAAAAAAAAATGTTAGCTCGTTTGTCTTTTTTTTTTTTTTTTTTTCTAGTAAGAAATTGGCTTAAAAGGCAAATGTCCCCTAAGTGTACACTAAAGTGAAAATGACTAATAGCTGGTCTTTTCCCAGAAGCAGGTTTTCAGAGGAGAGAGAGCCTGAGAGAACTCTGGGTTCCAGGCACCAGAAGAAGGGAGGTGCAGACACTGTGGAGGTGAGGGGAGGTCAGGTGTAGAGAAAGAATTCAGAAAGCAGAAGGCGGAGGCCCTGAAAACAGGTGTGGCTTTCTCCATCACTGTACTGGAGCTGGACCTGTCATCGGGGATCCAAATCCAGGAATTCTGGTTTGTAACACAACATTTACACAAACACTAGAGAACTGAGTTTACCAAAGTTTGGGATTCTTGTCTAAATTGCTTCCCATTATGTTCAGGAGAAAGTACATTTATAAACTTTATAAACAAGGCAGTGAATCAAAATAACTCAACATAGGGTAGACCCATATTAAAGCATTCTCATTTAGGAAGAAAAGGTTTTTTCACTAAAGATCTAATGCAGAGGAAACCACATCATGACTAAGTTGTGTACCCAGGGAGGGTTAAAATGATCATGACCTTGGAACTGCTTGAACCACTTGGAAAAAACTAGCACGTGAGGACAAGGAATAGATCCCCAAATCTCTGCACATCCACATTCTACTTTTCCTTTGAGGACAAGTTCAGATGCTACATCCCTCATGAAGCCTTCCCTGATTCTACCTAACCCAATCATTGCACTTTCCTCCAGACTCCCACAGTATTTCATCTGAACCACTATTAACTTATCTTCAATAATCTAGTACCCATCACAGCACTTGGCATACAACAGGTGTCAGGAAATGTTTCTTGAGTGAATGTAAGAATCTATATGATAAACATTCATCTGCTATCCAGATAGGTTCTAACCCAAGACATATTTCTTTGGATTGTTTAAAAAGCTCCTAGGAGACTTCAGGAGGGAACTGAACCACCTACCATAGCATCTCAAATAATATATTAACACATGTTATACATCATACATGTTGACATATACATTTATGCACAGGAATACCTGCCCTTACAGAATACAGTTGGCCCTTGAACAACATAGGTTTGAACTGCATGGGTCTACTTATACCTGGATTTTTTTCAATAGTAAATACTACAGTACTACATGATCAGCATTGTTGAATCTGCTGATGTGGAATCGTGGATACAGAGGAACTGAGTATACACAGGGCTGACTATAAACTACATGCAAATTTTCGATTGCACAGAGGGTCAGCACCCCTAACCCTCCCCCTTGTTAAGGGTCAACTGTATATATAAATATATGTAAATGAATATATACAAAGACTGTGTATGGTAGCAATCTACATGCACATAGAGTCAGAATAAGTGGGACCAGGTGACGTGATTTGAAAGCAGGCCCAAGGGCCTCTGATCAATACAGCCGCTACGTAACCGCATTGCCTGAAAGTCCTCTCAGGGTCTTTTCCCTTGGGAGTGTACAAGGCATCTCATGCTCCCTCTCCCTGTCTTCTCCATGAACACAAGCCAAGGCCTCCCAGTTGTTACCGCCCTGCAGCTACTGCTCCATCGTGGGCCAGCCGGGTGCTGGAGTGGAAGACTAGAAAACAGGGCCTGATGTAGCAGCTGCCAGCTCAGCCTCTAAACATACCCCCTCCAATTGAATCCTGGCTCCTCCACAAGGTTAGCATGTGATTTATATAAGCCATCTCACTTGTCTGGATTTGCTTTTTATCTGCAAAATGCAGATAATAATAGCATCTACCTCCCAAGGTCTTGTGAGGATGGACTGAGGTCACATACATACAGCATGTAAGTCTGGGACATAATAAATATTTAGCAAATGATCATTATTATCATTACCATCAGTATTACTTTCTTTGTCTTTCACATGGAAAATCCAGCTTGCAGAAAACACATTGACACCAAAACCACAACCTCCAGAAACTGCTGTAGGACCCCATATACATCCAGCTTTGTCACGACGCACACAAGCACACATGTTCCTCACCTACAACAAGGGTGGGTAAGTGCAGAGATTCTCTAGTTAGGCTCCTTAGTCCCAAGATACCTACCACTAATCAAACAATATTCTACTGCATAAATTAATACAGCCTCAGCATCTGACATGCCCAGAAAATGTAACTGTTGTTCATTAACTTCAGAATTAGTCTCCTATTCCTTTCCCTTGACCAGACAATTTTGCAAAAGTAAATATCTAAAAACCCCCAAAACAGAGTAGCAAATTGTACTTTTGTTCCATTAAAAGACTCCCCTATTTGGGGGTACTAGATCACATTATAACATTGCAAAACTGTCAAGAGTGTAATTAACCCGTGTTGCTTCACATTCCTGATGTGGCAATTGTTTTAAGACAGGGCTTTATAAGGGACCAAATGAAAGCAGTGAGTGACATGTGATGCTCTGAACTTCAGGGTACCCATCAGAAGAAGGGGCAGAAGGAAGGCCAGGAGAGGTAGTTTTTGAAGACAAGGCCATGTTCAGTCTGAAGATGCTTCCACTTCTGTTGTTACTCCACGTGCAGCTTTCCAAGGCCTTTCTAGTACATTCTGAATCCCTACAAGAGAAAACTACAAAAATTGTTCAGGTAACTCAACTATCAATTAGGTGGGCGGTTGATTTGCTGGTGATGAGGAAATTGTTTGGGTTCTCTTCTCTTTTTAGTTAAAGCAGCCTGAAAGGATTATGTGAATGATTTGTTTGAGGTTAAACGTCTGGTTTCAATGATTTGGAGAGTTCCAAGCTGGGCCCTCTGAAAGCCGGGCATGCAAACAAGCTGGGCTCTTCAAACCCTCAGAAAATACTGCTGCTGAGCTGCTGCAGCTGGGGAAAACTTTTAGAAGGAATGGTTTTAATTATAAAATGATTTTCTTTCTCACTTACCTAAGATTTTCCCTTCTAGTGTATCTGTAACACAGTTACTACATGACTGGTGCTTTCTATATGGACTTGTCTTTGCAGCCAAAAATCTCAGGTGTACATAAGAGTGCGAGGATGGGAAACTATAAGGAACTAGAAATCAGTTCATAGCGTAATCATATTTCCTAAAACCAGGTTATGGGGCTGTTTATAAACTCTTGAAAGCACTGTAAAAGCAAAACTGATAGCTTTTTTCCATTGTTTCACAGTATGAAAGTCAGGCCAAATTTGTAAAGAAACACAAGGAAATGCTGTCAGAAGTTTGTCGTGCACAATTTTCTTAGCATGACAGTTTTAGAAAAGCATTCCTTCTTGTTGATTTTTTTCTTTCACTTAAAAAAAATATATTTCTTACAATGATAACAGTAACCCCTGGGCTAATAGAAGTGATTAAGTACTTACTCTGTACAAAGCGCCCTGCTCAGCATTTCACAAACATTGTCTCATTTCATCCTACAACAATCCTATGAGGGCGGATTATTATTTCCACTTTAGAGACAAATGTGAATCTGAAGTCATCCAAGTGATGTGTCCAAGGACACAAAATTAATCTGTGGCAGAGCTAAGATTTGAACCCAAATCTATCTGATCTCAAAGCCTGTGTGAGCACAAAATTGCTCTGTCCTGTGTCACTTGCAAAGTGCCACTTAAGGATGCTTAAGGTGAGAGAAAGAAGTTTCATAATTGGCTCGTTAACACCCCTCAGAAACTTCTTAATGAGTTTTGGCTCCTCCCAAAGAGTTACTGTGGTGGATAAAATGCTAATGACAGTGATGCTGCTGTTGTCCCAAAACATGCTTGGAATTCTTCTTGTGAAGCTGTTAATTCTCATTTGAGAAGCAACCTGGTGAATTGGGACCTGATTATCTTCTTGGCAAGTTCCTTATTTCTCTGCATCTTCATGTCTTAATGTGCATGATTAAACCTTCTCTACAGTAGTGAAAAGAGGATTAAAAAAGAGAATCTGCATTGCTGTGACTAATACTTCAAGGAGTCAATAAATGCTGATGCTGTTTTGTTTGTTTTGTTTTTTTAATAAAAATAAGAAGGCAGTCTCCTGACTGTGTACTAGCATTTTGCTTGAGGATGTGGAACTCACACCTTATGAAATACCTGTTTTTATGCATAAATATTAACTGTAGCACTGAATGGATGGACTGTTCTTTCCAGTAGGCAATGTTCTCTCCAAGTCAACCAGAAAATTTGTGCTTTTATCTTTGTGACTATCAGGCTATTCGTTTTGGTTTGACCTCTGCAATAACTTAAAAAGGAATGCAAAATGTACAGAGAACAGAAGGAAATTTCACAGCAAATCTCTTATATGTTTGGCTTTTTCCAGAATTACCTAGAAAAGTTCTACCAATTACCAAGGTACAAATATCAGTCTGAAAGGAAGAACAGCACTAGTGTGATTGTTGAGAAGCTTAAAGAAATGCAGCGATTCTTTGGGTTGAACATAACAGGGAAGCCAAATGAGGAAACCTTGGAGATGATGGGAAAGCCTCGCTGTGGAGTGCCGGATACTGGCAATTTTATGATAACCCCAGGAAACCCCAAGTGGAAACAAACTGACCTGACCTACAGGTAATATATCTAGAGTTTCAGAATTCACTCATTCAGCCCATGTTCACTGAACTCTTATGACGTGTCAGGCACTGTTCTAGGATTTGGAATACACTAGAGAGAAACAAATGAATAAGTATCCCTGCTCTTATAGAGTTTAGATTCTAGTGAATGAGTATGAGGATGAAAGGGTAAAGATCCCATGGGTTCTTTTCAATCCAAAGCCTGCCATTTTTGTCTTCTTTCTCGATCAATCTAAAGAGGACTATGGCAATGTTAGGCTGTCTCTCTAAGAATTCACTTTAGGACCCAAAAAAGGCTTAATCATTGCTGGAGAGAATCTAGCCCCACCATTCATGCATCTTGATGATAATAACAATAATAATGATACCCAATGTTTGTTGAATACTACTATTTGCCAAGTAGTGAACTAAATGCTTTACATACATTTAATCTCACAACAACCTTATGAGAGGGGTACTATTCTATTATCCTCATTTTATGAATAACGAAACTGAGTTTAAAGACATGTAGTAACTGGTCCAGAACCTACATCTGTCTTCAACCCTAAGTCCTGCACCCCCTCCTTGCACCCTCTTCAGTGGTAGCATATCACATATGCATAAACACCAAACTAGAGCAGTTCAATCTACTGATGGACTGCTGTTCTAAACAATAATGAACCCTTCACACACCTTCTCATTTTGAAGGATTATTAACTATACCCCAGACTTGTCAGAGGCTGAAGTGGAAACAGTTCTTGAGAAAGCCTTTAAACTCTGGAGTCTTGCTTCACCCCTGAACTTCACCAAGACCTCACAGGAAGAAGCAGATATCAAGATTGCCTTTCTCCAAGGAGGTAGGCTCCAAGCAGTCATGCTCGATTTTGCTTTCCCTGGCTAACCTGAGACTTGGCAAATACCTAATACAAATCGTTTTATTTCAGATCATGGGGACAATTCTCCATTTGATGGACCCAATGGAATCCTTGCTCATGCCTTTCAGCCAGGCCCAGGTATTGGAGGAGATGTTCATTTTGATGCAGAAGAAACATGGACCAATACCTCCAGAAGTAAGTTAACCAAGGTTATGTCCACATGCAGCTTCTAAATGAACTTTTCCACATTAGAATTTGCCCTCCTACACACACACACACACACACACACACACAGCCAAGTTATTGTAACATTTCACACTCACACAAACTGATCATCTAAAATTCTTGCTACCTCAAGATACTAAGTTAATTTAGGTTTAGAAAAAATCCTGAAGCTAAATTCTGACCTTGTTTCCTAAGGCAGGAATCAGAAAACAACAGATCATGGCTAAGTCCTTCCTGGTCCTATTTGTATAAATAAAGTTTTATTGGAACAGGGCCACATACTCTTTTGTTTATGTATCATCTATGGCCGCTTTCATACCACAATAACAAAGCTGAGTGGTTGACACAGAGACCATACGGCTCATAAAAATCTAAAATATTTACTATCTGGACTCTTATAGAAAAAGTTTGCTTACCACTGCTTTAGGGTATATATTTTAATATTGTGAAATTTAATGATGTTTGAAAAAGATTCCTATTTTTGGAAATTCAGAAATAATTGGTTTATTTAGAAAACTGACCTATTTAGGAAGGAGCAACCATCTAGTTATTCTCGTTCATCTAGTGATTTCATCTTCGTGGAGCTCTTTTTCAATGATATGTTTCCATATAGCAAACTACCCCTTTCAGGAGAAGACTCAGAGTAAGAAGAAGACGACCTGAAGGGAAGAACTGAGAATAAGGAGAGGTATATTCAGACCATTTGGTACTTTACAAGGCTACAGGGTAACAAGAGGCCACAGAACACTTTTTAGAAAATAATAAGAAAGGAGCCTTTTACCATTGCTTGGGACCTGTTCCTCCCACCATTTTCTCAACATAAATGTTCTGAGTGTTTATTCTACCTAAGTCCCTGTGCTAGGAGCTGTGAGTACCCAAAGATAATAAACATTCCCCACGACTTTGCATTCTTATTGCCCTCCCCACTAGTTCAGATGGTCATTACCTCTTACTGGAATTAACTGGTCCAGATTCCCACCTGGACTGTTCACCTCCGATCTCGGCTCCCTCTAATTTTCCCCAGCACTGTAAGAAGTTTTGTCCTTGGAAAGCCCATCTTTATATTTGGAAAGCCCAGGGTTTACATTTTCTAGGCCAAATATGTCCACATACCTTCACTTGACACTGAAAGCTCTTCGAGATCTTCCAAACTCATCTTTCATGGCTTGTCTTCGTATTTCACACACAGCAGCCACATGGCACATTCACTGTTCCTAGATCACATCATGTGCTTTCCAACTGCCCTACATTTGTTCACATTGCTTCCTCTTCCTGAAACGCCTTTCCCCACACCCTAAGCCCCACCTTTCAAAATCACTCTTTCCATGCTACGTCAAATGCCACACCCATCCTGTCTTTCAGCTGGAAATGAAGCCTTCCTCTCAGAATAAAAACAGCCTTGATTTTTTCTTCTCTAACTGCCTTCCTCTTAATTCTGTTCATTCTATTTGTTTGCACACATCTCCCCTTTTAGTCTATGCACCATGACAAATCTCACAGAGCCCCTTGCCCAGTACTCCAGACACTCAAAGATGTTTTTTAAAGCATTTACAAATGCAAAATGGAAGGATGTGATGATCAAGAAAGAAAGTCTTGGTGCATGGGTAGAATATTACAAGGCTAATTATCATCAGGAAGTTGAACATGGTGGTAAGAACACAGGTCTTGCCATCATACATGTGTTCAACCCCAGCTCTACCACTTATTAGTTGCAAGGCCAATATAACAAGGTATTCAAAAATCTCTGGGCTTCAGTTCCTTTATTGTAAAAGTAATCTAACAATTCTTCATAAAAATGTTGTTAAGATTAAATATTATTACAATTCCTAGCATATAAGAAAGTGCTGTACAACTATGATTGTTTTTTAAGTAGACATGTAAGAAAATGCACAGTGTGTTTGTGAAATGGCGCATAGACTAGCTGGAGTGAAGGATTCACATCAGAAATCTAGTCTTCAAATGTCTGCTGGAGCCAAATGGAGTAGTCTTGGACTTGGCAAAGGAGCTCGGGCTTTATTTGACAGGAAGTGCAAGCCTTGAAAGTTTTTAAGCTCCCAGTAAAGAAAGGCACTATGCGCATGGAAGTTAAAAGATAAGAGTAGGAAGCAATAAGAAGCAGCGTTTGTCTCTTTCTGGTGGAAAATTCCTGAAGCTTCCTGGAGAGCTCAGAATCAAGGAAGAGCTGGTGCTGAGTGGTCAGGGAGCCAAAGTGAGTCAGCTCTGCATCTGAGGCCACTCTTGCTGCCTGGCAGACTGAGACTCTCCTCATGGGGCTCTGGGCCTGGGAGACTGGAGAGGGGTAGGTGTGGGTGCATGGGAGGAGAGGGCTTCTGAGAGTCATGAGACCTGTGATGACCCTGCCATCATTTCCCTGAGCCTCAGGCCCATGAAATATGGGAACTGGAATAAAGGCAGCAGTCTTTCTTGGTTCTAAGATTTGGTGAGGAGCTCATACTCACCTAATCTTAACCTATAACCCCTACCTTGATTCCTTCTAATCTCCATTTCTTCGTGTGCCTGAAGAGAAAAGGAAAAAGGCAGGCATGGGAAAGGCTGTTTCTCCAGGCAGTTTTGGCTCAGAAGCTGCATTCCTTGAGATCCTATTTCCACCACCCTTCAATCTACTTGGAGCCATTCACCACACATGCTTGCATTTCAGATTACAACTTGTTTCTTGTTGCTGCCCATGAATTTGGCCATTCCTTGGGGCTGGCTCATTCCTCTGACCCTGGTGCCTTAATGTATCCCAACTACGCTTTCAGTGAGCCCAGCACCTACTCGCTCCCTCAAGATGACATCAGTGGCATTCAGGCCATCTATGGTAAGGTCATCTGAAGAGCAGCAGTACCTGGTGAGACCTGGCCATGTCAAGGACGTTCATTGCAGTCTTAGCTATGGTCATCGAAGTTAGAGGGCACCTGGGAGTCCATCAGGAGGAGAATATATGGGTAAAATGTGGTGGATGCCTGCCATAGAGTAATGTACAGCACTGAGAAGCACTGAATCAGATGTACATAGATGAGTCTTTAAAACATTGTGCTTCCTGGAAAAGAAATAGAATGATACATATTACTCAGTGTATAAATTACACAATACATGAATCTACACAAATTAAATATGTACATAGACAAAACAAGGTATTTTCAAGAAACATGCTAACAAACATATAGATAGATAGATAGATAGATAGATAGATAGATGATAGATAGATAGAACATATCCAGATTGTTGTCTGTGGGGGAAAGAGGGGAGTGGGGATGGAGCATGGAGAGAAAGAAACATTTTTTAAAGACAGGACTGATACTTTTCAGGGAGGGATATAGTGGCCTTTGCCTCTGTCTAAGTATTGTCTGATAAGACCATTGCATCTCTCCTTCCTCTTGCCCTCCTGCCCCCTAGTGACTGTAAGAACAAGAAACCAGAGAAGAGGTTTGCAGCTCTCTAAAAATAAAAAAAATAAAAAAAAGTTTTAAGTGTTGATTGGAAGGGAGTGTCGTGGAGTCGAATTGTGTAAAACATTCTCCCTCTCTGGTGGGACAGCAGTACAAAACCAAGCATGCCAGGGTCCCACAACTATGAATTTTATTCATGACAGTAGAATTTTCAGGAACGATGAGACCTAGTCTAACTGCCTCTACTCCCCAATTCCTTTTCCCCTGAAAACACCTCCCTTCCTCACTCACCCATATTTGAACTGTTAGCAGCCTTTCATTCTACAATGGGAAAATACATTAAAATTTAAATACTTATAGAAAAATATTTTGCTAAATTTTGACTTAGATTTATGCTGTGGGGACCTCTTTCCAGAAGGTGGATTTTAGTGAGAAAGGAGAAAGTAGATACTGAGTGACTAAAAATGCAGAAAGAGGAGACAAGAAGGGAAAGAAGCATGGGATTCTAATTTTAAACTGGCATAAGGGAGGGGGAAGAATTCAGATTTCTTTATTTCACAACTTAGCTTGGAACTGTCCCTAAAGCCACCATTACTCTTTTATTTTTGTTTTAATTTTTTTTTTTAATTGGGGAATAGTTGTTTTGCAATGTTGTGTTAGTTTCTACTGTACAGTGAAATGGAGTTCCCTGTGCTATACCTCAGGTTCTTATGAGTTATCTATTTTATACATATTAGTGTATATATGTCAATCCCAATCTCCCAATTCATCTTACCCCCCTCTTTTATTTTTTAATTTAAAAAAATAAAACTTTTAAGAGGGCCTAATGTGTGATTACTTTAACGCCTTATAGGATAGTCAGCTAGCATTTCTTTTCATATGAAACCCTTCACCAACCTGAGAAGTAACTGAAATACACCAAAATTCACCCTGGACTCATGCTTATAAAAAGCCTTTTTACTTTCAGGACCTTCGAGCAACCCTGTCCAACCTACTGGACCAACCACACCCACAGCCTGTGACCCCAGACTGACATTTGATGCTATCACTACACTCCGCGGAGAAATACTTTTCTTTAAAGACAAGTATAAGAATGAACTATTCCTTCCTTTGACTTCTTTCACTGGCATAACTTAAAACTGGATTCTAATTAAGTCACATATTACACATTACTCAGCTTTTCCTTTGAATTCTATGCATATGAATCTCGTTGGAATTGATAGTGCTTTCTGGGTAAATCAAAACGTCCAGGAAAAGAAAAAAAAAGCTAAAACATTTGTAAGCATTTAGATGTTTGTGATGATGTAAACAGACATGGACTCTAGCTGTTGGGAACTCTATAGCTGGGTTTACCCAACACCAAAATAGCATTCAATTCCACCCAATTCATTCAAGTGAATGGAAACTGTCACCTAATAAGCTGCAGGGAAAATCATCTGACTGAATTTTTCAATTTTCCATTGGCTATTCTGTGATTGTGTACTCACAGGCTGAGTGTACTTGTATTGCTTTTGCTAGAATATTCTAAATATTCTCATCATATTGTAGCAACAATAATGAAAGAGACTAACAAAATAAAACTTGTCAATGTGTGAGGAGGGGGGCAATGTAAAATGTAATCAAATAAGGTCACTCCTACCAGCTCCTCTGAAAACTGTAAAGTACTCACCAGATGGACAGTATCACCATAAAGCGCTGGCCATATGCTGGTCACTGTGCTGGAAGCATTGCCTTCATTGTATGTTATATCCTCCCAGCAATCTTATAGGATCAATACCAGCCCAAGACTCACAGAAGCTGCCTGCTTAGACTATTGTGTGTGGTTTTCTCCCTTGTGTTCCATAGGTACTTCTGGAGAAAGCATCCTCACCTACGAAGAGTTGAACTCAATTTCATTTCTCTCTTGTGGCCATCCCTGCCAAATGGTATACAGGCTGCTTATGAGGATTTTGACAGGGACCTAATCTTCGTATTCAAAGGTAACTGCCTAAGGTTTTCATCTTATTTTAGTTCCTCCTGAAGGGAAGGGCAGGACTTCTTTGTGGTCCCTTCCAGGTTCAAGGAGATGAGTCAAGGAGAATGTTAGGCTGGCTGGGCTTTTGTCACGAGACCTGGGTTGGGTCGCATCTCCACCACTAAATGCTGTATGAACCTGAGTATGTTGTACCTTCTTCAAGCATCAGTTTTCTCACCTACAAAATGAGAACACTTGATTAGACCACCTTTAGCCTTCCTCCACCCTCATCCCAGATATAATTTTCTAAGATTCCCCAAGGCTCTAGTTTAATCTCTGTATAGAAGTCACATGAGATAAGATGTTCAAGTGTGGGGCCCTGAGTGTCAGGCTAAGAAGTTGGAAATGTTTTAGAGGTGCTAGGAAATCCTAGAGTTATCATAGCCCAATGGTCTTGACTTTACCACCTCTATCATTTCAAGACTATTTTTTCCATTTTCATTTCTATGATGAATTTATGCAAAGATTAAGAATTGGTATACATTTTATAGGAATGGTAAAACTTTATCTAACATATAACCTGAATCATTGGCAGGCAATCAATACTGGGCTGTAAGTGGCTATGATATTCAGCAAGGTTATCCCAAGAATATAGTAAACTATGGCTTCCCATGCAGTGTCCAAGCAATAGATGCAGCTGTTTCCTACGGGGGAAAGACATACTTCTTTGTAAACAACCAATTCTGGAGGTAAGATAAACTATTTTGTCCATTAGAGATTGAAATCTATGTTTCTTTACCCTCTCTACAAACCATCAATGATCAGGCATCTGAAGGTTTAAAATATCTAGGTGGTCTCTGATAAGCATTCTTTTTCACAAGATGATTGATGTCGCTATGGCTTTTGAAAATTTTATAAAGTTAAGATGCCTGCACAATGATATTGAGGATTCTATATCCTGAAACAGAGCAAACTTTAATAAAGCACTAAAATGGGATGCAAAGAAAGAGTTAGGCTAATTCTCATTTATTCATTAAATTCTAAGAGTTAAATTCTACTACACTCAAGCAAATGTTATACGGAACTTGATTCCCAACTTGAAATTATTATTTATATTTATTCAGATAGAGAGAGACTATGAACCAATTAAGTAAAAGCCTTAGAACATATAAGTTCTCCTTTTTGAAAATAACACTGCCCCAACAATCAGAAGCCTGTTTTCATATTAGTGATACCCATATATTTTATAAATATGTATGTACCCTTAGGTAGAGAAGTTAACCACTGTTAGTTTCCCAGTAAATAGGACATTGTGAAGAACAAATGAGAAAATATGTGTGAAGGCATTATGTAAATTACATACAATTTAAAGAAAACTATTAATCACTGTACACTGTATTGGTCTTAAAATGTGGGACAATTTTTTTTTCTCATCAGATATGATGACCAAAGTCAATCCATGGAACCAGGTTATCCCAAAAGCATAGCAAGTAGCTTTCAAGGAATAGAAAGTAGAGTTGATGCAGTTTTCCAGAAGAATTGTAAGTAGAAAAAAAAAAAAAAACTTAATAAATTAAAAAATTTTTTAAGTAGCTCATTTGCATTGCAAAGTTATATTAGGACAGGAGTGGGGTCTTTTTAATTGAAAACATCTAAGATCTGCTACAAGCTAATTCAATACATTATATCTTTTTTTTTTTCTTCTTATAGCCTTCGTCTTTTTCTTCAGTGGACCAAGATATTATGCATTTGATCTTAGTACTCGTAGGATTACTAGAGTTGAAAGAAGCAATAGATGGCTTAACTGTAGATAAAGCCGAAGCAAAATCAAGTGCGTTTGTGTCCATTTTCTGAATATGGAAGGGAGCTCTAATCTGCATATCTATTACATTGTGTCCTATTTATACTTTTCTCAACAATAAGTAATATTGTTTGCTCTGACTGTATTCATTGGACCGATCCTCACTGAAAATACGTTTGGAGTATTCCACTGTTTGCAGAGGCTGATTTTGTCTTATATTCCACCTCAGTTTAGTGAATCCATCACAATGAGAAGGAAATTAAGCCTTCTTTGCCACCTCAATATTCATTATTTCCTCACTTGCTTATTTGACTTCTAAAATGCCCATTTATTCTTGTCTTTTAAATATGTCTTAAGTGTAACTGCTACATGTAATTTAGCACTGGATTTTGGTTATAAGTAAGGATTATGAACAACATAAATAGTACACATTGTCTTTTGCCAAAAATGTGGTGCTAGTTTCCACTCTTGGAAAGAAATGTTGTTGATACTTGTTGTGGATTGAATTGTGTCCCCCAAAAAAGGTATGTTGAAGCCCTGACCCCAGGTACTTACAGATGTACCTAATTTGGAACTAGCATCTTTGAGGATGTAATTAGTTAACATGAGGTTATACTGGATCAGAGTAGGCCTAAAAACTGATGTTCTTATAAGAGGAGAGACATAGACACACAGTGAAGAAGGCCATGTAAAGATAGAGACAGGATTGGAATGACGCATCTACATGCCAAGGATTGCCGGCAACCACCAGAAGCTGGAAGAGGCAAGGAAGGATCCTCCCTAGAGCCTTCAGAGAGAAGAACATGGCCCTCTTGACACCTTGATTTTGAATTTGTAACTTCCAAATTGTGATTTTAAAAATTTCTGTTGTTTTAAGCTACGAAGTTTGTGATACTTTGTTAAAGCAGCTCTAGGAAGCTGATACAGTACACCGAACTTATGGAAATGAATCAGTACAGAAATACAGACTTGCAACCCCAGTAAAGATTACTGTCATCTTCCCAGCGGAGCAGCAAAAAGGAGGGGTACCACTTCCTCTCCCGCCTCCTGGCTTCTAGAGTTCAAGGAAATGGGCCAGTTCAATCTGTTGTTCCTTATTTCTGTTTTTCCCTGGGATCCTCAGGAGGACACCCTCTACAGATAACCAGGGCTTGCCGCACAAACAGAATAGTGTTGGGCACAAAATTCAATAAATCTCATTTAATTGAATTAAACTGAGCTTAGATGCATAAATTTGCTAATGGCTCTTTTCTGTTAAGAACTTTAAGATTTGTGGTATCATAATGACTAGTCTAGACATTAAAATCATTATAATGTCCTATCTGCAGTTGTTAGAATGTAATGTAGTGTAGCTTATTATACAATAAAATATGTGAATTGTAAAATATATTTATCACTAGCACATCCTTTTTTCTTTTTCTGTTAAAGTTTGTAAACCCCACAGATGATTAATTTAGTATACTTTGATACTTTTTTCTGATTCAAAATTTATGTATTAAATGATTTCAAAATAAATATTTTAAATGACCGACTTGTGATCTACTATCATTTCTTAAGATACTACCACATAGTTCATCTAAAGTATAAAAAGGAAATTTCAATATATTTTCAGCCATTTTACTTTATCAAAAATATTACAACATTGATATTAAACTTTTAGATATTACTTCACAGGTTTATGAAATATTTTATCAATATTCTATGTCCTCAAAGATTCCCTCAAGTATGTCAATACATTATTCTCAACTTATTTTACAAGATAAGTTGAGAATAATGTATTGACATTATTCTCAACTTATTTTACAAGATAAGAAAATAGAAACTAGTATATACTATAATTTCATTTATTCAACAATTAATCACCTACCTGTTCCAGGTGCTGTGCTAGGGAAAGTCAAAGAGGTGTATAAGCAATTCATTGTATCAATGTCAAAGGGCAAAAGAACCTGTAAGAACTGGATATTTCATTAAGAGTCAATTCCAGACTATGGCATTTTCTAAAACTTCTTATGAAATCAGTTTTTAGAAGCACAAAGATGGGAGATTCATCTCAGAACACCTGCTAGTTGCACCAGTTAGTTATGACAGATTCTTGGCCCAAGCCTCATCCGTACATTTTCAAGATAAGAACTGAGTTTATGTTATTTCTTTAACCATATTTCACAGTCATAGGAAGTGAACAGCAATACAAAGTATAGTAAACAATTTTTTAAATTAGCCCTTTTTTTGGTTTTCTTCTTGACAACATGTGGTATTTTTTGGATGTTACGTTGAAGTTTTATGTGAGGACAAGAGATTTAAGAATCCAAGCTTAAAAATTTAAGAATGATATTACTTTTATCTTAGGTTGAGTTTCCTAAAAAGCAAAGACTAAGACAAGACTTTGGTGCAGTTACTTTATTCGGGACATGGTCCCAGGAAGCAAGAGAGAGGTAGCAAGCAGAGTGAAACAGAAAGAGGGAAAGTCAATACAAGTATGTGTTATTGAGGTTTCTACTATGGGCAGCTGGGGCTCAATTCCGTCAGGACCTCCTGAGAAGCTTACAGAACACCTTTCAATTGTTCAAATCTCCAGTGGATTGGAGGCTGGATCCGATCCAACCTCCAATTCCCTCCTTCAATTCCCTCCCCCACTGGGTAGCTCTAAGGAATTGACCTGTAGGCTCCATGGCAGCTCAATGCCCTGGCTAGAAAGCAGAAAGACACCAAGTCTGTGGTTAAGGTTGGACTTTGTCAGAGTAAGGTGAGTTACACAAGCCTGTCCACCACCATACAACTAAAATCAGAGGTGTACTGAGGGGATTGTGACATGGGGCACCAGTGGCACCTCCTATAACTTTGTTGTTGGGAGATTAAAATGATGGGAAATTGGAGATGGCATCTTTGGAGAAACTTACTCACCCAAGAAAAAAGATTTACAGATACCAACACTATAGAAATCTCAATGGGACAGAGACTGCTAGTTACCTATATGTTAACACGATTCCCCCATTCCTTTGTTGCAGTAAGACTCCAATTTCATTTGAGGTAGCAATGCATCCAGCTAAGAGACTACATTTTGTAGCCTTGCTTACAGCTAGGTGTGGCCATGTGTTTAATTTCTTGCCAAAAAGTGTAAGCAGAATACTCTATGGGCTTATGGAAAGAGACTGGGTACTTACTTTCTCTACGTTCCTCCTTCCTGCTGCCTGTAATGCAGATACAATTGCAGAAGCCACCTGGACCATAAGGCACTGGCACTGAGAAGATGGTGTAGCAAGACGTCTGCTGCCTACATCCCTGATGATGTGGTGTTGTCGTACAAGCCATGGACTGCCACATCTGGCCTTCTCTTACATGAGGAAGAAATCAGTTTATTAATCATCTATTATTTGGGGTTTTTCTATTACATTTTGACCAAATCTCATTCCAGCTAATACATCACATGAAGTGTCTGGAACCCACCCCACCTCCCTGCAGTAACGGTCATTAACTGGCAAGCCCTGCCAGTGCACACATAGTTTCCAGTCAGCTTTCCTGTCTCAATCTTAAACAGATTGCAGAGTACAACATATCCAAACATTTTTTTAAAAAGTTTCTAATGTCAAAAACAGACACCAAAAAAAGAAACTTTGAAGAAATAGAGACAGTCCTGGGAGCAAAAGAGAATGTCAAAATGAACAAACAAAAAAAATACTTAACATTCTTTAAAAATAAGACATATTTTACATCCAAAAAACATTAAAGAAATACAAAAAAGTAAAAAATAAAAGGATACTCAGATAACTAGAAAGAGCTCTTGGAAATTAAAAATATAACTGAAATAAGAAATTCAGTAGGTGAGCTGGAAATAAAGTTGATGGAAAATAGTAAAGGATATATTGAAAACACAGAGATTTAATCCAAGAGTTCCAGTAGATATGTATTCCAGAAAGAGAAAGAGGAAACTGGGTGGAAAGAAATTATCAAAGAAATAATAGAGGAAAGCTTCCTTGAATTGAAGTTTTCATAATGAAAGAGCTCTCTTACTGCCAAGCAATGTTAATGCAAAAAGACTCACATTAAGAGACATCATTATAAAACTTCAGAATATCTTGTTAAAGAGATTTTCAAAATTTTTCAGAAGAGAAAAGAAAAATATCAGGAATCAGAATAAAAGTCTTTTCAACAACAATACTAGATTCTAGAAAACAATGGAACAGTAACTTCAAAATTCTAAGGGAGATTTATTTCAGCCTGATATTCCATAACCAGAAACACTCTCAGTCAAGTGTGAGGATGGAATAAACGGCATTCTAGATATGAAAAGATTAGAAACATGCATTTTCCTTGCATACTTTCTTAGACCCTCCATCCCCATTTCCCATGGCTGTCTACACATATATTTGCTCCAGTCAGGACAGATTTCCTACAGCTCATTTCCGCCATGGTACCTGTCTCCTGTGGCCTCCCTCCACTCATATGCCTTCTCCTTTCTGCTGTGAAAACCAAATCTCCTACACGTTCTTCAAGAGCCAGTGCAAGCTCCACTTCCTTGAAGTCTTTAGGCCACCCACATCTGCAGTGATCTCTCTATCTTTTCACCCTTCTCAGTCTCAAGAATCTTCATATGCATTTTGCTACTTTTCTCATTTTATCTGGCATTAGTCTCTGTATATGTCTGAATTCACCAACAAGATTGGAACAGTATCTTAGTGTGACAGGCAAATAGAATGTGCTTGGTAAACATCTGATGTTTACCCAGTTAATTAGGATAATCTGATTCCTGAATCAATTGTCTTTTCATGACACCATACTTTTTTTTTTTTTTTGAGAAACAGACATGGCTTGTTTATTAGAAGGCAGAAGGGATCTGTATCAAGAGCAAGACAACAGGTGAAATTGTATTCCTCAGAAGAAGCAAAAAATTACAATTTTGCAAACATAACAGGTGATTTCAAAAAAGATAAAAATTTTTTACTAAGAAAATTATCTTTTTATACAAATATTTTGGGCTTTCATTCAAAGGAAAATTATTTCATAAACTCTCAAGAATTTATGGATAGGAAAATCTTCAACTTTGCAAGGACAAGAGTAACTTGGAGGCTGACTTTATATTATTTTGAATTCAATAATGAACAATAACTGTGTTTACCAAACAATTGTAGATCATGATTGCAAAATCAAGTCAACCTAAGGAAAAAAAAAAGCATATCATGACACACCCCATGGCAAATGTTCTTTTCTGTTTTTAATCAAAGGATGATACAAGCCAATTCATGCCATGTCTCACTATTATTTTCTAAATTCTATGCAAACAGGACGAGGCTTCAACTGCAGAGAGAGAGGAATGAAGAGCCTTCTTCTGTTTTTGGTCTTTGTAACATTTTCTTCTGCGTTTCCCACAGACCAAAAGATGAAAAATGAAGAAAATATGCAACTGACTCAGGTACTGTCTCAATAAATGTTATTAATGACTATCAATAAAAATTTTACTTTCTTGATTGTATTGGGACTTAAAAAGACAGCTAGTTCCTACCAAAGAGTCCTGAACTTTCTTGTGAGGAGCTGCTTTTCCTTTCCTTGGCTCTAAGGACATCAAGGAAATTTGAGGGGTGGAGAGTGGGGGTGGGGTGGAGGACAGGCAGGATTTGCTACAACTTTAAGCAATAGTTACAAGTGAAGAGATAGTGAGAGTAGAAAGGGTCAGCCTTGCAAGAATGGAGGTCTCCATAAAAGCATTTGAAGACCAACCAGGAGAACCCAACTACATTTTGGAGTCACTTATCCCTATATGTATGAAAAACACATTGTTTTGGAGATTCCTTCTAAAAATCAGTCCAGTTTGCCATATTTGGTGAAATTATTTACATTCGCAAAATGGATAATCACATCTCCTCTAGAATTCGTTTCAAGGAAACACCAGAATGAAAGTAACAGCAAAAATATGTAAGACACAAGATAATTTAACACACAGAAGAAGCTTGCTTCTCTTCTGTGGAAGTTTGGAGTATCATGGCCTGTATGGGTTTAGCCAGTTCTGGTCACACATAGCTCAATGAGTTCTTGAAAACTGAAAACACAGGGTGACTTTTTGCTTTCCTCTTTGTTTTCTTCCTCTCTTCTTTCTTCTCTCACTCCTTCCTTTCCCTTGTTACTTATTTCCTTTTTCCCCTCCTACTGCCAAAAAGGATTTCAGAAACTTTTGTTTCCTCCTGAGATGGAGATCTGCTCTCCTGTAGTCTGTGCCTTTTTTTGTCTTTTTGGTCAGGCATATCTCAACCAGTTCTACTCTCTTGAAATAGAAGGGAGTCATCTTGTTCAAAGCAAGAACAGAAGTCTCATAGACAGCAAAATTCGTGAAATGCAAGCATTTTTTGGATTGACAGTGACTGGAAAACTGGACTCAAACACTCTTGAGATCATGAAGACACCCAGGTGTGGGGTGCCTGATGTGGGTCAGTATGGCTACACTCTCCCTGGGTGGAAGAAATACAATCTCACATACAGGTAATGCTTCTGCCCCTAATCTAAAGGAACATGAAAATAATTTCCAAGGAACAAAAATAATAATAGTTTATTTTACCGAGCACTTCCTGTGTGCACGGCACTTGATAGATTTTATTTATTCTGTCCTCCCAAGAAATTTGTGACATAGGCATCACTGCTATTACCACCTTAAACTCAGAGAAACAAAAGCTTATTTACCATAGGCTGTTTTACACAGCTCTTCTCAGCAGACTGGCTCTGGCAGATATGCTCTAATCTCTAGCCTCTGCCACCTCTGTAAAAGCTCAGGACCAGGATCACTGCCTTCTGATTGCAGATGCTTAAAGGTACAAATGAAGTGTGCTCAAGGGAAAATGGGAAGACCCTGGAGCACAGCCAGTTCATGTCAGAGATGTGTGTGAGTCAGATTGTCAAATCTAAGGTGGACCCCAGACATCTCGAGGAAAGGGAGCTGGCTTATTGGCAGAAAGAAGATGAAGTGCACTTGTGACCTGAGATAGAGTCAGTGACTTTGACCACTGCTCTAGATCCTTCCTGGCTGGCCCCTAAAGAGTCTTTCTGATAGTTCTTCCTTCATCTTGCTGAGCCTTAGGGATTGAGATAAAAATAGGTTCATCAAGATAGGGAATATATACAAAAGGAAGATCTTTTCCTGAGTAACAAACTCTTTGTGGCTCTCAAGTGAGACTCTTAATATATGACACATGCATAAGACTGATTTCTACAAGCCGTTTGAGAAAATAAATCTCAGTTCTTTTTAGAAGATATTTATAATACAGTCATATACATAGCAAACACATACATGAGATTAATGATCTCCCACTTAAGGTGTGATCTTAGGGAATTCATTTAACCTCTTTGAGCCTCATTTGTTAAAGTGTGATAATATTACCTTATGAATAGGACAAATGAAAGACTGAATTATATAGCGTACATAAAAGTACCTTATTTAAATAGTAAAGTAGTGTACAAATGTAGCAATAGCACCATACCAAAAGTTACTGCCGCATATAATTGATGACATAGAAATTATTTTCTTTCCATAGTATGTGTTTACATGAATGTATAACCACCGATTGATATATTTTTGTTAATTTCTAAGAATCGTAAACTACACTCCAGATATGGCACGAGCTGATGTGGATGAGGCTATCCAAAAAGGTTTAGAAGTGTGGAGCAAAGTTACTCCACTAATATTCACCAAGATTTCCAAAGGGATTGCAGACATCATGATTGCCTTTAGGACCCGAGGTAAGGTTTTCAGCAGAGAAAACAATACGGCTATTTTCATCCCAGGAGCTTTGAAGAGGCTGATCTTTTTTCCCCCATGAATTGTATCTCAGTCCATGGTTGGTGTCCTCGTTATTTTGATGGCCCCTTGGGAGTCCTTGGCCATGCCTTTCCTCCTGGTCTGGGTTTGGGTGGAGACACTCACTTTGATGAGGATGAAAACTGGACCAAGGATGGAGCAGGTGAGCCCGATTTTCTTTATGAACAAAATTTTGTTATTCATACAAATTCCTAAAAGGAATAGCTTTGCAACTAGTTGCTTTTTACTTCTCAATTTCCCTATGATTTTTCGTATTCCAGATGACATTGATGAAAGTGTCCAATGTCTATTCAAACAATTGTGCTTGTCCAGTTTAGAGCTTTATCCACACAACATCTTCATAAAGTTGTTAATCCTGTTATGATCAGAACATTCTTCCCTTACTCAGATGTTCATTCATATACCCACAATGCCTGAAGGGCCACTATGTGCCTGGAACTGTGCAAGGTGTTGTACAGACCGCAAAGTTGTACTAGAAAAGTTCCAGCTCTTCAGAGGTTCATGATCTTGTGTGATGTATAAGGCCTAGACCCACTCACCACCATACAAGGCAGCCTGTGCTGCCTGTTATACCCATGGCAGAAGTCATCTCTGGCTTGAGGATTGAAAGAAGACCCTGGGGAGGTGGTGATTCTGAGTTGGTGATTGAAGGATGCTGTGTGGGTTCATGACCCATAGGAAGTCTGTTTATATGCATGAACCTCTTCTAACTCTTGCCTGTCTGCCAAGGTATTAGACCCTGGTCTTTATATTTGACTTATTTCTTCAGACTAAGTGCGTTGATTTTATTTCTCTTAATGGGCCTCCCTGGCACTAAAATAAGAGATATTTTATTACTTTTCAAACAAAAAACAAAATTTACTATAGTAAAAATATGTGCCTCAAATGAAGGAGCAGGTTGAGTAGACTCTAGGGTTCTCCCACTCTTTTTTTTCTATCATTGACTACAGTCATCTTGGGTCTGGCATCTGGTTTCCCAGGTCCCAGGAAAGTGGAGGCTGTGTGTCTCTGGTAGATGGTACGCGAGGCCACAATTCAGTCCTGACCACGTAACTCCAGACAGTCTGTGGGTCAGTTTTACAGTTTCTGCAAAACTGAAAGCCAGTGACTCAAAATGATGCGTGGCCACTCCTTGCTAAGTCTGATCATGTGATGTAATTGTTCTTCCAAGAGCTAGGAAACAAAGAGGGTAAAGAACTCAGTGCTGGCTGAACTTCAGGCACCAGAGGAAGTCTGGGATTGGTTGCTGCCACTGCCATGTGAGTTACATCAAAGACAAGAAAATGAAAGAGGTAGGGTGACACCATGACCCAAACAACAGAGTAGTTGAATGGACCACGTCTGTATCTCCTGCTGAGACATGTCCCAATATTTCTCTGGATTTGGCCTAAAGGCAGTGTGGATATGTCCAATCAAGCAGTTATAGGAAATATGTTAGTGCTCACCAAAGTCAGAATGACTCCACTTTGTCAGCCAGGCTTTACTTTCATATCTAGAGGTAGATATGAAAGTTTCACTGTCATTTCATCCCTATTAATTCCAATACTTAGTAGTAAAATTACTATTAAGCATACTGCAACAGGCCCCTTGCCAAAGGGGATGTGTGGGGTCGATTATGAAAAAGTCCAAAGTGATCTGGGCCCCAAGTTGGCAAAACTTGCTTGAGCAAAGCAGAGGATAAATATAGCCCTCCACCAAGTTCTGGGTGGATAGCCAGGCAACAATACTAAAATGGGTTATCTTCTAACTACTTTACTACATTCCCTCAGCTTTGAAATTTTTGGCCCTGGGGGATGCCCAATCATATAACTCTTACCTCACTGACGTAGAAGGGAAAATGCCTTCCTGTTCTCTAATAAAAACGTAAAATCTCAAGCATACGTGACCTCCAATCAGATTTTTTAAATAGAAAATTTGACAATAATGTATAATATATGATTACCTTCTTTACGTATATGTAAGCTGTCTCTATGGAAAGGGCACAAAAGTCTTAGTATAACTTCCTTAAAAGCAATAGACAACCGTCATCTGCTAATCCCACTGTTTCCTAAGGGGAGGACAGTCACTGCGTGGTGATGTCAGAGGAATTTGAGCACATAGAGGGGCTTTCCTGAGAATCTCCCAAAGTGAGGTCAGTGTCAAGCCTGTATGTGAATGTAAATGTTCTACGCACACATGTGCACTAAACAACTGAAACAGACCTCAGAGACCGCTACAGATGCAGTGTTGGGATGGAGAAGAGCAGTGGTCTGTGGCTTGGCAGACCTTACTTGCAGGAAGATGACACAGGTTATCTGTAATAAAGGTGAAAACACCTTGCAAAGCACCTGCCTTTAGCAAACATTTGGAAAGTGTTTGACACTGATGATTATGTTGGTGATTATTAGTATTAATGATAATGATGATGATTAGATAGAGTGATTTCTAGGAGAAGGAAAAAATATTCACAAAGGTACTGATGTATTATGTACCAATTTATCTATTTAGTCACATCTCCAAGAAGGCAGCAATGTTGTCTTTTTTTTCTACAGTATCATACAGCCTATAATATTGTCAGCACATGAGAGATACTCTACAAATATTTGATAAATGAAGTCACGCAACAATCCTTTACTCAACATCTACTCTGACCCATGCTCTGTGAAAGAAATGGAATATACAATAGTGTACAAGACACAGACCCTGCCCTCCAGGGGTTTACAGTCTAGAGGACACACTCTTATCAAATGGCAATTAAAATTAGTATGATCAACAGTGGGATAAAGGTAACTATGGCAATGTAATAGGAGCACATAAGATAAACTCCAGCCCATATACAGAGGTCAGGGAGGAAGTGATGCCAAATCTGAGACCTGAAGGCTCTGCAGGAACTCTGAAGGCAAAGTGGAGTAAACAGCTCTAGACAGAATAACCCAATCAACCCAAGTATTAGAATTGTGATGGAACAGAAGGCTAAAATGGTGAATACGATTCAGATTAGAATCCTATATAGAAGGTCTTGAAAGCCACGATAAATGTTTGGACTTCATTTAGATGATCTGAGTTTGAATTATTTTTTTAAAGAGTCACTTGTCCCATCCCTGTCCAACAGCATATGCAATGATATTGCCAGCCAGACAAGGGGCAGCAGCAAAAGCCAGAGCAGAAAAGCATGAAAGTCCATGAAATAATTTTTTACCATTACATGTTTGTTTTGTGCAAACATCACTGGACAAAGCTCCATCACAAAAGGCTCAGCCTTTTCCTTAGTGTCCATAGGCTTAGTTGCAAGTCCAAAGACAGTCTTTTATATACTTAGAAACTTACAGACTGTGGGAGAGACAGAGAAATAAAAAGACAACTCCAACCATACATGGTACGACTTCTGGTGTGGTAAAGTACAGAGTACTATGATCTTGTATAGGAGGCACAGCTAACCATTCTATCATCCACATAAAAACTTGGATATCCAGCAACCATCACTAAGCAGTTTCTCAGTCACCAGGAATAAAAGATGATTAAGACATGTTCCCTGTACTGAAAGGGTACACAGCGTGGTGAAAGAAATAGACAATGCAGTACTTATCTGCAAAGACAGAACTAAGCACTGAGTCTACAGAAGCCGAGAGAGGTGCAATTAAGTCAGCCTGGATAGGAGCTGGGGGATAAGAGAAGCCTCATGTGGGAGATGGCTCTAGGGGGATTCCTGAGGAATACATAGGATAGCGGGGAGAAAGGGGGGTGAGAAAGTAATACGCTGGGCAGAAGGGATGGAGATATGGAGACAAAGAGATTAGAAAGAACATGGCATAGATGAGAAATGCAAATGATTCAATATGGCTAGCTCACGGAATGTGAAAATAAAATATGAGGCTGGGAAAAAAAGCAGGGACTAGTTCATGGAAGGTCATGTTTAGGTATTTGGACTTGATCCTACAGCCAATGGAGAACCTCTGAATAATATAGGTAGGAGAAACATGATCACATTCAGCAGCCTAAAAACAACCAAAGACTGGCGGCTTCTCTCTCTCTCTCTCTCTTTTTTTTTTTTTTTAATACTATCCATTTCTGAGACACCTGTTTCCTGCCAACTGTTAACTCTGGGTTATATTTCTCCATGATGTGACTAATACCAATTATCAGTCTTGAAATATTTCCCAGATAAATGATGGTGAATATGTTATAAGAATTATCTGCTGTTTGGCAAGCTTTTTCTTCATTCCCCTCAGTTACTTCCTAATCTCAGATGCAATCATTCTCCTTCTGAATGACTAATGTACTCATGTTTTCCCTGTTTTTGTTAAGGATTCAACTTATTTCTTGTGGCTGCTCATGAATTTGGTCATTCACTGGGGCTCTCTCACACCAATGATCAAACAGCTTTGATGTTCCCAAATTATGTCTCCCTGGATCCTAGCAAATACCCACTTTCTCAGGACGATATCAATGGAATACAATCTATCTATGGTGAGCAACAAATCTGAATATATGTGAACTGAATTGAAAGACTTCCAGGAAGGAAGTTGAGAAAATCACTTCTTGAAATATTATCATGAAGAAAATATTCTCTTGGGTAAGATCCTTCTGTAGGTATTTCCACATGCCTTCTTAATTCACTAAGGTATTTCTTTTCTCATCAAAGGAAGTCCACCTAAGACACCTGCTAAGCCAAAGAGACCCACTGTACCCCATGCCTGTGACCCCGATTTGACTTTTGATGCTATCACCACTTTCCGCAGAGAAGTAATGTTCTTTAAAGGCAGGTAAAACCATTCCCTTAAACACCTCAACTTCCTATGAAGATTTTTCTTTTTAAGAGATTTGGGGATAAGAGAGCTGTGGGGGTAGTGAGAATGTGTGCCTTTACTTTTCGTTTTATAACTGCCCATAATTTTGATTGTTTTATTCTGTGCACATATCTCTTACTTGTTTGATAAATTAATTTTTAAATGTTTTTAAGCAAATTTTTAAATTGCCATTGAAACAGAGTCTACTTTCAGTGACTTCTTAGCTAAAATAATACACCACTCCTGATGGTGTGTTGCAGGTGGCTTATACCATTTCAGGATCCAATTGTTAAATTTTCAAGAATTTTGTAAACTAGTTCATATCACTTTGGTAGCTTGAAACTGACCATGGTTGGAGTATTTACACACTGGAAATCATCAAATGATAAAAATTAGGTTTTTTTCCTACCTGGAGAGCCAATTGTTAAATACACATCGACAGACCATTCCTTGAAGCTGAGTCAACAAAGTGTTAGCTGTGGTAGGAAATCTCTTCTCTCACTATGTATAATTTACTGCACTTAACTTGCAACATGGTGTGTTAGTTATGTATACCATGACCATATTTTCAGAACAAAGTATCAAGACATACACCATCTGACAAGGATATAGGGGCAAAAGGAAAGAATATCTGAAATCAGACTCCTGCCACCCCCAACTATGTAGCACTGTAATGACATGCTGTCACTACCATGCTCTTAATAGCCAAGGCTGAGAGACCACTTGTCAGGGATGGGTAGCCAGCATGGGAAGGAAAATGGACTATAAGGACTTTTCAAGCCCTCCTTATAGGCTCAGAACTTTACAGCTAGAAGGGAAATCTGAGGAAATATTTAGCCATGCCAATAATAACATTTCTTTATTCTAGCAAATATCAGCACCAAAAAATTCTTCTTAGATTGCTTGGTATTGGCTTAGAATGTTGGGAATTGCTGCTTTGGCAAAAATGAGGTGATTGAGCACACTGAGAACTATTTATGAGATTTCCATGGGTATTTTGCTACTCTAAGTTCCCAAAAGAGTGGGCACAAAGTCATGTCCTGACCTTGGTAGTCCAAAAGGTAGAACTGAACTCATAACCACCTAAATTTGCTGAGGAAATTTGTATTAATGCTATAAATTGTTTGAGGAAAATATCAACCAATTAGATAAGGGACAAGTGTCAGTTTGCAGCGTTTTCATTGAAATAGATATATACACACTGTGTATAAAGTATGGTTTTCTGTCTAACACAGGCATCTATGGAGGATGTACTATGATATCACTGATGTTGAATTTGAATTAATCTCTTCATTCTGGCCATCTCTGCCAGCTGATATTCAAGCTGCATATGAGAACCCCAAAGACAAGATTCTGGTTTTTAAAGGTAATTTTGCCCATCATTATTCCTCTTCTCCCTCTGGATGCCTGAACTGCTCAGTGGGTATTTTAGTGCAAGGAATATAATCTTCATGCATGAGCCAAATAGACAGGGCTTCTGCCCTGACCTTAGGTTCCTATCATAAAGAATAACTATCCAAGGATTCTCGGTGGTTGTGAAGATAAACACCATCCCAACAGCACAGGAGAAAAGAAAACTGTATAACAAAAACTAAAAAGTCTTTTTTTCTGCCAAATAAAGGTAACCCATCTCTCTTCTATGTTCCCTTTTTACTAGGGTTGCTAGATGTGGCAAATAAAAATACAAGATGCTTTGAATTTTGGACAAACAACAAAATAATTTTTTAGTATAAGTATGTCCTTTGCAATATTTTGGATATACTTATACCAAAAGTTAGTCATTGTTTATTTGAAATTCAGATTCAATTGGTATCTAATATTCGAATTAGCAACACTACTTTTTATATGGGTTTCACCAGATTACTTGCCTTTGAGAACACTAGGGTGCTGAAATTTAGGAGAACATGTCCAAATATACTTGACTATTTTATCAGAGTTGGAAAGAATTAATACAATGAATTCAATTGACATGGGTATGCACACTACTAACTATAGGTATATATAATTTGTGTAATGTTAATGATATAAGCAGCTAAAGAAACCGGTAAGAATAAATGGAGACATAAGATTACTAAATCTCTAAGCATTGAACCTGAAAGGAACTAAGCATCTAATTATTTTCAAACTTCTTAAGACAGATATTTCTCCCTTTAGGAAATAAATCAGAAGATAATCACTTTCTCTCTTCCTAGATGAAAACTTCTGGATGATCAGAGGATATACTGTCTTGCCAGATTATCCCAAATCCATCCATATACTTGGCTTTCCAAGACCTGTGAAGAAAATTGATGCAGCTGTCTGTGATCGAAACACAAGAAAAACCTACTTCTTTGTGGGTATTTGGTGCTGGAGGCAAGTCTACAGACAATTGACCCTTTGTTTTACTCTGGAGAAAAATATCCAGATAACTTCACTTTAACATGGGAAAAAATAAAACTAACCTACAGTCTTCCTAAAGTGTTATCTTGAAGGCAATCTCAGATGGATGGCATTCGCCAAACAAAAGAATGTTTCAATCAGTTCAAAGATCTTTCTCCAAGTTAAAAAAATAAAGATAAAATCATAAAGCTGGTGATGCCAACCAAACCACCAATGACACACATATCCAGTCAGAATCTTTGAAACTCCAGGATGATCTCTTATTTTGATTTAACAGTTCCACAGAATAGCATCAATCCGGCAATATGTGGCTTTTTCCCCTCATAATTCCTTGCTTTCAAGACATTGTAAGTGATTTAACCAAACATAATCTTTGCCATTTTTATTGTATTATTGATCCAACTTGTTTTCTTCCAGTAGGACTACTTTTTATTTCTACATCCTTGCTTGACTCCAAGGAGGCAGTAAAAAATTAAGCCCTCCCCCTCCAAAACAAAGATCCCCTGAAAACCTTTCAAATCCATGTCTCCAGGTATGACGAAGTTACCCAAACCATGGACAAAGGGTATCCACACAGGGTGGTAAAATACTTTCCAGGAATTGGTCTCCAAGTGGATGCTGCTTTCCAACATAAAGGTAAGCATCAGTGCCTGACTATAAGGATACTTGGAAAACTTTGCTGACTGTGAAATAGGACAGCATGAAAACTTAAATGTTTCAATTTTAACGTCATTTTATTACTCTAGAGTACATGTAAATAATAATAAACTTTAATCTGAGAGCCTTATCAAAAACTGAATAGTAAGTTCTGAATTATATTCTCTGTCATACTATTTCAAAACTGCAAAAAGTACCAAAATTAACTATCACTGATCCAAGATACCTGATAAAGATACCCCCGAAGAGATTTAAGTGTGAAAAATGACTAAGCACGTGAAGTGAACAGTGATTCTCAATCTTAATGTACATAGTTTAATATACACAGCTTAGGGTTATGAAACTACAAGTTCCTTAGAGTTTCTGAGGCAGTAGGATTGTGGGTAAGATCCAGGAATCTATAGTTTTAAAAGAACCTCAAGCAATTTAATGCATCAGTTCAGCTACTATATCTTCAAAGACAACAAACCAGACCATGCAGTAAGCAGGAGTCTAAACATGTTTTTGAGTAACACCATCTGTTATTCTAGTGAAATCTAACACGGAACCTCAAAAACTAAAACAGATTAACCAGAAAATGAAGATGTAGGGACCAAGGCCATACTCACAGGTGCCTCTTTCTCCCCATCGCTGAGACATTTTTTTGAAACCTAGTTTGAGAACCTCTGGCATAAACCACAGTCTGACTAGAAAGGTAGTAAGCCCTTGAAACTCATGTTTCATGCCTTGGCTTTTTTGTCAGGGAAATAAAAATAATATTTCTCATGTGACTGAGCAGAGTAAAATATCTATATAGTTACACATTTCTTTTCTTTCCATATAATGTTCAGTTATTTTATTCTATATTCATAAAATTAAAAAGTGTGGAATCATTGTATAGTGGTGCAAGATAACTAATCATGATTCTCTCTCTCTAGGATTCTTCTATTTCTTCCGAAGATCAAAGCAATTTGAATATGACCCTAAGGCAAAGAACGTTACCCGAATAATGAAAACCAATACTTGGTTTCAATGTAGAGAACCATTAAATTCATCATCTGATTTTACTATCAGCGAGGAAGAAGTACATTCAGAGGGAGTGGAGATGTTTTATCATAAGAATTTAAACTTGCTTATTTTCAGTATTGTTCATGTGCTGAAAAACTACAGTTATCAATAAATTCATAGACCTAAAATAAACCTCAAGGGGTCTTTTAATCTGAACTCTGCTTCAAAGGAGAATAGAACTATTCTTTAACGTCAAGTTGCCAGTCCTAGTTCTAAATATCTATCTAGTTAAGAGTCAAACAGCTTTTTGAGCTTCCTGATTCTTTTTACAGGAAGTTATGTATAAACAAAACTCTCACTGGACTTTAAACATATTTTATGCTTTGTAGACTTGAAGAAGTAAGCCGTGTCGTATAATAACAAAATACTGAAGACATTTATTAAACCAATCTTTAGCATTCTATTTTGTCTGGACCTTCGGAGTTGGAGAAGCTTGATAAACTGCATCCCTCATCCCTACCCATGTTCTGAACCCACTGAGAAATAACATACAGTTGGGAGAGTAAAATACCACCTTTATTACTGAAAAGTTTATATTGGAGAATGTATCTATGGACAAGCAAGCTTCCTAATATCAAATTCTAGAGTGAGCCATACTTTCAAGTCATGGGAAGAACTGGAAAGCACTATGCATCCCCAAGAAAAAGTGAGCTGCCTACAGACTACGTGGAGCCCAAAGAGAAAGAAACAAAGATGAAGCTACATGTACCTAGTTTCTGCTCCCTAATTCAGCATTCAAATAAGTTATTCTACCTCCCAAAGAGAGGAGTAAGAGCCTAGAGAGATGCAGGAAGTGTTACACTAAAGATGATCCCCCAACAATTAAGAAACTAGCAGGAGTAGGAAAGTAGTGTTCCTTCCAACCCTCCCAACCCCACCCCAAGCATAGACCAATACACTGAACCATTCCTTAGAAAGTTTAAAAGCAAGTTGTGTGCACACTGATCTCATATACAAGAAATGTAGAGATTTCTGTGTTTCCTGTGTATATGGGTCACCTGGGCTTAAACCTATTGGTAGAAATTTCCTGTCCTCTTTATATGTATCTGTTGTATGTTTAGAAACCCAACCATGTATCTGTTGGTTAAATTTTACCTTTACACCCTCAAAGCTAAATGCTTAGCAAAGCTCTACATAAATTTTCTGACCCAAAAGATGGGAGGTTGTCAGTTGAACTTGATTCTGATTAGGTGATGGATTGAGTAGGTGTCAACTGATAGAAAATAAGCACAGAATATCTCAGGAATTCCTATAGCTAGTCCTCCAAATCACACATTTTTTTCCTTGGGTTAAGTATTACCAGATTCCTAAAAGAAAGGGATATAGGAGGAGCTTCAAGATGGAGGAAGAGTAAGAAGTGGACATCACCTTCCTCCCCACAAATACATCAGAAATACATCTACATGTGGAACAACTCCTACAGAACACCTACTGAATGCTGGCAGAAGAACTCAGACCTCCCAAAAGGCAAGAAACTTCCCACGTACCTGGGTAGGGCAAAAGAAAAAAGGAAAAACAGGGACAAAAGAATAGGGATGGGACCGGCACCAGTAGGAGGGAGCTGTGAAGGAGGAAAGGTTTCCACACACTAGGAAGCCCTTTCACGGGTGGAGACGGGGGTGGTGGTGGGGAAGCTTCAGAGCCACAGAGGAGAGCACAGCAACAGGGGTGTGGAGGGCAAAGCAGAGAGATTCCCACACAGAGGATCGGTGCCGACCGGCACTCACCAGCCCGAGAGGCTTCTCTGCTCACCCGCCATGGCAGGTGGGGGCTGGAAGCTGAGGCTCCAGCTTTGGAGGTCAGATCCCAGGGAGAGGACTGGGGTTGGCTGCATAAACACAGCTTGAAAGGGGCTAGTGCGCCACAGCTAGCCAGGAGGGAGTCCGGGAAAAAGTCTGGAACTGCCTGAGAGGCAAGAGACTTTTTCTTGCCTCTTTGTTTCATGGTGCTTGAGGAGAGGGGATTAAGAGTGCTGCCTAAACGAGCTCCAGAGACAGGCACGAGCCGCGGCTATCAGCGCGGACCCCAGAGATGGGCATGAGATGCTAAGGCTGCTGCTGCACCACCAAGAAGCATGTGTGCAAGTACAGGTCACTATCCACACGTCCCCTCCTGGGAGCCTAGGCTGCCCACCATGGCCAGGGTCCCATAATCCAGGTACAACTTCCCCGGAAGAACACACAGCACACCTCAGGCTGTTGCAACTTCACACCCGCCTCTGCTGCCGCAGGCTCACCCCGCATTCTGTACCCCTCCTTCCCCCTGAGCCTGAGTGAGCCAGAGCCCCCGAATCAGCTGCTCCTTTAACCCCATCTGGTCTGAGCAGGAACAGATGCCCTCAGGCGACCTACATGCAGAGGCGAGGCCAAATCCAAAGCTGAACACCAGGAGCTGTGCGAACAAAGAAGGGAAAGGGAAATTTCTCCCAGCAGCCTCAGGAGCAGCGGATTAAATCTCCACAAACAACTTGATGTACCTGCATCTGTGGAATACCTGAATAGACAATGAATCATCCCAAATTGAGGCAGTGGACTTTGGGAGCAACGATATATATATATGTTTTCCTTTTTCTCTATCACTGAGTGTGTGTGTGTATGCTCCTGTGTGTGATTTTGTCTGTATAGCTTAACTTTTACCATTTGTCCTAGGGTTCTGTCTGTCCGTTTTTTTGTTTTGTATTGGTTTTTGTTATTGTTGTTCTTTTTGTTTGTTTGTTTGCTCGTTTGTTTTGGTATAGTTTTTAGCACTTGTTATCATTGGTGGATTTGTTTTTTGTTTTGGTTGCTCTCTTCCTTCCTTCTCTCTTTCTTTCTTTTTTTTATTATTTTAAAAATTTTTTTAATTTTAACAATTATATTTTATTTTTTTATTTTAATAACTTTATTTTATTCTTTCTTTCTTTCTTTTTCTTTCTTTCTCCCTTTTATTCTGAGCCATGTGGAAGACAGGATGGTGGTGCTCCAGCCAGGTGTCAGGCCTGTGCCTCTGAGGTGGGAGAGCCAAGTTCAGGACATTGCTCCACAAGAGACCTCCCAGCTCCAAGTAATATCAAATGTCAAAAATCTCCCAGAGATCTCCATCTCAACATTAAGACCCAGCTCCGCTCAACGACCAGCAAGCTACAGTGCTGGACACCCTATGCCAAACAACTAGCAAGAGAGGAACACAACCCCATCCACTAGCAGAAAGGCTGCCTAAAATAAGGTAACAGACACCCCAAAACACACCACCAGATGCAGACCTGCCCACCAGAAAGACAAGATCCAGCCTCAACCACCAGAACACAGGCACTATTCCCCTCCACCAGGAAGCCTACACAACACACTGAAACAACCTTAGTCACTGGAGACAGACACCAAAAACAGCAGGAACTACGAACCTGCAGCCTGCAAAAAGGAGACCCCAAACACAGTAAGTTAAGCAAAATGAGAAGGCAGAGAAACACACAGCAGATGAAGGAGCAAGATAAAAACCCACCAGACCAAACGAATGAACAGGAAATAGGCTGTCTACCTGGAAAAGAATTCAGAGTAATAATGGTAAAGATTATAAAAAATCTTGGAAATAGAATGGAGAAAATACAAGAAACGTTTAACAAGGAACTAGAAGAGCTAAAGAGCAAACAAAAAATGATGAACAACACAATAAATGAGATTAAAAATTCTCTAGAAGGAATCAGTAGCAGAATAACTGAGATAGAAGAATGGATAAGTGACCTGGAAGATAAAATAGTGGAAATAACTACTGCAGGGCAGAACAAAGAAAAAGAATGAAAAGAATTGAGGACAGTCTCAGAGACCTCTGGGACAATACTAAACGCACCAACATTCGAATTATAGGGGTCCCAGAAGAAGAAGAGAAAAAGAAAGAGACTGAGAAAATATTTTAAGGGATTATAGTTAAAAACTTCCCTAATACGGGAAAGGAAATAGTCAATCAAGTCCAAAAAGTGCAGAGAGTCCCATAGAGGATAAATCCAATGAGAAACACGCCAAGACACATATTAATCAAACTATCAGAAATAAAATACAAAGAAAAAATATTAAAAGCAGCAAGGGAAAAACAGAAAATAACATACAAGGGAATCCCCATAAGGTTAACAGCTGATCTTTCAGCAGAAACTCTGCAAGCCAGAAGGGACTGGCAGGACATATTTAAAGTGATGAAAGGGAAAAACCTACAACCAAGATTACGCTACCCAGCAAGGATCTCATTCAGATTTGATGGAGAAATTAAAACCTTTACAGACAAGCAAAAGCTGAGAGAATTCAGCACCACCAAACGAGTTTTACAACAAATACTAAAGGAACTTCCCTAGGCAGGAAACACAAGGGAAGGAAAAGACCTACAATAACAAACCCAAAACAATTAAGAAAATGGTAATAGAAACATACATATCGACAATTACCTTAAATGTAAATGGATTAATTGCTCCAACCAAAAGACATGGACTGGCTGAATGGACACAAAACAAGACCTGTATATATGCTATCTACAAAAGACACACTTCAGACCCAGGGACACATACAGACTGAAAGTGAGGGGATGGAAAAAAGATATTCCATGCAAATGGAAATCAAAAGAAAGCTGGAGCAGCAATTCTCATATCAGACAATATAGACTTTAAAACAAAGTCTATTACAAGAGAAAAAGAAGAACACTACATAATGATCAAGGGATCAATCCAAGCAGAAGATATAACAATTATAAATATTTATGCATCCAGTATAGGAGCACCTCAATACATAAGGCCAATGCTAACAGCCTTCAAAGGGGAAATTGACAGTAACACAATCATAGTAGGGGACTTCAACACGCATTTTCACCAATGAACACATCATCCAAAATGAAAATAAATAAGGAAACACAAGCTTTAAATGATACATTAAACAAGATGGACTTAATTGATAATTATAGGACATTCCGTCCAAAAACAGCAGAATACACTTTCTTCTCAAATGCTCATGGAACATTCTCCAGGATAGATCATATCTTGGGTCACAAATCAAGCCTTGGTAAATTTAAGAAAATTGAAATCGTATCAAGTATCTTTCTGGCCACAATGCTATGAGACTAGATATCAATTACAGGAAAAGATCTGTAAAAAATACAAACACATGGAGGCTAAACAACACACTACTTAATAACCAAGAGATCACTGAAGAAATCAAAGATGAAATCAAAAAATACCTAGAAACAAATGACAATGAAAACACGACAACCTAAAACCTATGGGATGCAGCAAAATCAGTTCTAAGAGGGAAGTTTATAGCAATACAATCCTACCTTAAGATACAAGAAATACCTCAAATAAACAACCTAACCTGACAATTAAAGCAATTAGAGAAAGAAGAACAAAAATACCCCAAAGTTAGCAGAAGGAAAGAAATCATAAATATCAGATCAGAAATAAATGAAAAAGAAATGAAGGAAATGATAGCAAAGATCAATAAAATTAAAAGTTGGTTCTTTGAGAGAATAAACAAAATTGATAAACCATTAGCCAGACTCATCAAGAAAAAAAGGGAGAAGACTCAAATCAACAGAATTAAAATGTGAAAGGAGAAGTAACAACTGACACTGCAGAAATACAAAGGATCATGAGAGATTACTACAAGTAACTCTATGCCAATAAAATGGACAATCTGGAAGAAATGGACAAATTCTTAGAAAAGCACAACCTTCTGAGACTGAACCAGGAAGAAATAGAAAATATAAACAGACAAATCACAAACACTGAAATTGAGACTGTGATTAAAAATCTTCCAACAAACAAAAGCCCAGGACCAGATGGCTTCACAGGCGAATTCTATCAAACATTTAGAGAAGAGCTAACACCTATCCTTCTCAAACTCTTCTAAAATGTAGCAGAGGGAGCAACACTCCCAAACTCATTCTATGAGGCCACCATCACCCTGATACCAAAACTAGACAAAGATGTCACAAGGAAAGAAAACTACAGGCCAATATCACTGATGAACATAGATGCAAAAATCATCAACAAAATACTAGCAAACAGAATCCAACAGCACATTAAAAGGAGCATACACCATGATCAAGTGGGGTTTATCCCAGGAATGCAAGGATTCTTCAATATACGCAAATCAATCAACGTCATACATCATATTAACAAACTGAAGGAGAAAAACCATATGATCATCTCAATAGATGCAGAGAAAGCTTTTGACAAAATTCAACACTCATTTATGATAAAAGCCCTGCAGAAAGTAGGCATAGAGGGAACTTTCCTCAACATAATAAAGGCTATATGTGACAAACCCACAGCCAACATTGTCCTCAATGGTGAAAAACTGGAACCATTTCCACTAAGATCAGGAACAAGACAAGGTTGCCCACTCTCACCACTCTCTTTTTTTTTTTTTTTGCATCTCCCTCCCTCCCACCCTCCCCATCCCACCCCTCTAGGTGGTCACAAAGCACCAAGCTGATCTCCCTGTGCTATGCGGCTGCTTCCCACTACTTATCTATTTTACATTTGGTAGTGTATATATGTCCATGACACTCTCTCACCCTGTCACATCTCACCCCACCCCCTCCCCATATCCTCAAGTCCATTCTCTAGTAGGTCTGTGTCTTTATTCCCGTCTTGCCACTAGGTTCCTCATGGTTTTTTTTTTTTCCTTAGATTCCGTATATATGTGTTAGCATACTGTATTTGTTTTTCTCTTTCTGACTTACTTCACTCTGTATGACAGACTCTAACTCCATCCACCTCATTACAAATACCTCCATTTCATTTCTTTTTATGGGTGAGTAATATTCCATTGTATATATGTGCCACATCTTCTTTATCCATTCATCTGTCGATGGACATTTAGGTTGCTTCCATGTCCTGGCTATTGTAAATAGAGCTGCAATGAACATTTTGGTACATGACTCTTTTTGAACTATGGTTTTCTCAGGGTATATGCCCAGTAGTGGGATTGCTGGATCGTATGGTAGTTCTATTTGTAGTTTTTTAAGGAACCTCCATACTGTTCTCCATAGTGGCTGTATCAATTTACATTCCCACCAACAGTGCAAGAGGGTTCCCTTTCCTCCACACCCTCTCCAGCATTTATTGTTTCTAGATTTTTTGATGATGGCCATTCTGACCGGTGTGAGATGATATCTCATTGTAGTTTTGATTTGCATTTCTCTAATGATTAATGATGTTGAGCATTCTTTCATGTGTCTGTAGGCCATCTGTATATCTTCTTTGGAGAAATGTCTATTTAGGTCTTCTGCCCATTTTTGGATTGGGTTGTTCGTTTTTTTGTTATTGAGCTGCATGAGCTGCTTGTAAATCTTGGAGATTAATCCTTTGTCAGTTGCTTCATTTGCAAATATTTTCTCCCATTCTGAGGGTTGTCTTTTGGTCTTGTTTATGGTTTCCTTTGCTGTGCAAAAGCTTTTAAGTTTCATTAGGTCCCATTTGTTTATTTGTGTTCTTATTTCCACTTCTCTGGGAGCTGGGTCAAAAAGAATCTTGCTGTGATGTATGTCATAGAGTGTTCTGCCTATGTTTTCCTCTAAGAGTTTGATAGTGTCTGGTCTTACACTTAGGTCTTTAATCCATTTTGAGTTTATTTTTGTGCATGGTGTCAGGGAGTGTTCTAATTTCATACTTTTACATGTATCTGTCCAATTTTCCCAGCACCACTTATTGAAGAGGCTGTCTTTTCTCCACTGTATATGCTTGCCTCCTTTATCAAAGATAAGGTGACCACATGTGCGTGGGTTTATCTCTGGGCTTTATATCCTGTTCCATTGATCAATATTTCTGTTTTTGTGCCAGTACCAAACTGTCTTGATTACTGTAGCTTTGTAATATAGTCTGAAGTCAGGGAGCCTGATTCCCCCAGCTCCATTTTTCGTTCTCAAGATTGCTTTGGCTATTCGGGGTCTTTTGTGTTTCCATACAAATTGTGAAATTTTTTGTTCTAGTTCTGTGAAAAATGCCAGTGGTAGTTTGATAGGGATTGCATTGAATCTGTAGATTGCTTTGGGTAGTAGAGTCATTTTCACAATGTTGATTCTTCCAATCCAGGAACATGGTATATCTTTCCATCTATTTGTATCATCTTTAATTTCTTTCATCAGTGTCTTATAATTTTCTGCATACAGGTCTTTTGTCTCCTTAGGTAGGTTTATTCCTAGATATTTTATTCTTTTTGTTGCAATGGTAAACGGGAGTGTTTTCTTAATTTCACTTTCAGATTTTTCGTCATTAGTGTATAGAAATGCAAGAGATTTCTGTGCATTAATTTTGTATCCTGCTACTTTACCAAATTCATTGATTAGCTCTAGGAGTTTTCTGGTAGCATCTTTAGGATTCTCTATGTATAGTATCATGTCATCTGCAAACAGTGACAGCTTTACTTCTTCTTTTCCGATTTGGATTCCTTTTATTTCTTTGTCTTCTCTGATTGCTGTGGCTAACACTTCCAAAACTATGTTGAATAAGAGTGGTGAGAGTGGGCAACCTTGTCTTGTTCCTGATCTTAGTGGAAATGGTTTCAGTTTTTCACCATTGAGGACAATGTTGGCTGTGGGTTTGTCATATATGGCCTTTATTATGTTGAGGAAAGTTCCCTCTATGCCTACTTTCTGCAGGGCTTTTATCATAAATGGGTGTTGAATTTTGTCGAAAGCTTTCTCTGCATCTATTGAGATGATCATATGGTTTTTCTCCTTCAATTTGTTAATATGGTGTATCACATTGATTGATTTACGTATATTGAAGAATCCTTGCATTCCTGGGATAAACCCCACTTGATCATGGTATATGATCCTTTTAATGTGCTGTTGGATTCTGTTTGCGAGTATTTTGTTGATGATTTTTGCATCTATGTTCATCAGTGATATTGGCCTGTAGTTTTCTTTCTTTGTGACATCTTTGTCTGGTTTTGGTATCAGGGTGATGGTGGCCTCGTAGAATGAGTTTGGGAGTGTTCCTCCCTCTGCAATATTTTGGAAGAGTTTGAGAAGGATAGGTGTTAGCTCTTCTCTAAATGTTTGATAGAATTCACCTGTGAAGCCATCTGGTCCTGGGCTTTTGTTTGTTGGAAGGTTTTTAATCACAGTTTCAATTTCAGTGCTTGTGATTGGTCTGTTCATATTTTCTATTTCTTCCTGGTTCAGTCTCGGCAGTTTGTGCATTTCTAAGAATCTGTCCATTTCTTCCAGGTTGTCCATTTTATTGGCATAAAGTTGCTTGTAGTAATCTCTCATGATCTTTTGTATTTCTGCAGTGTCACTTGTTACTTCTCCTTTTTCATTTCTAATTCTATTGATTTGAGTCTTCTCCCTTTTTCTCTTGATGAGTCTGGCTAATGGTCTATCAATTTTGTTTATCTTCTCAAAGAACCAGCTTTTAGTTTTATTGATTTTTGCTATTGTTTCCTTCATTTCTTTTTCATTTATTTCTGACCTGATCTTTATGATTTCTTTCCTTCTGCTAGCTTTGGGGTTTTTTTGTTCTTCTTTCTCTAATTGCTTTAGGTGCAAGGTTCGGTTGTTTATTCGAGATGTTTCCTGTTTCTTGAGGTAGGCTTGTATTGCTATAAACTTCCCTCTTAGCACTGCTTTTGCTGCGTCCCATAGGTTTTGGGTCGTCGTATCTCCATTGTCATTTGTTTCTAGGTATTTTTTGATTTCCCCTTTGATTTCTTCAGTGATCACTTCGTTATTAAGTAGTGTATTGTGTAGCCTCCATGTGTTTGTATTTTTTACGCATCTTTTCCTGTAATTGATATCTAGTCTCATAGCGTTGTGGTTGGAAAAGATACTTGATACGATTTCAATTTTCTTAAATTTACCAAGGCTTGATTTGTGACCCAAGATATGATTTATCCTGGAGAATGTTCCATGCACACTTGAGAAAAATGTGTATTCTGTTGTTTTTGGGTGGAATGTCCTATAAATATCAATTAAGTCCATCTTGTTTAATGTATCATTTAAAGCTTGTGTTTCCTTATTTATTTTCATTTTGGATGATCTGTCCATTGGTGAAAGTGGGGTGTTAAAGTCCCCTACTATGATTGTGTTGCTGTCGATTTCCCCTTTTATGGCTGTTAGTATTTGCCTTATGTATTGAGGTGCTCCTATGTTGGGTGCATAAATATTTACAATTGTTATACCTTCCTCTTGGATCGATCCCTTGATCATTATATAGTGTCCTTCTTTGTCTCTTGTAATAGTGTTTATTTTAAAGTCTATTTTGTCTGATATGAGAATTGCTACTCCAGCTTTCTTTTGATTTCCATTTGCATGGAATATCTTTTTCCATCCCCTCACTTTCAGTCTGTATGTGTCTCTAGGTCTGAAGTGGGTCTCTTGCAGACAGCATATATATCGGTCTTGTTTTTGTATCCATTCAGCCAACCTGTGTCTTTTGGTGGGAGCATTTAATCCATTTACATTCAAGGTAATTATCGATATGTATGTTCCTATTCCCATTTTCTTAAATGTTTTGGGTTTGTTATTGTAGGTGTTTTCCTTCTCTTGTGTTTCTTGCCTAGAGAAGTTCCTTTAGCATTTGTTGTAAAGCTGGTTTGGTGGTGCTGAACTCTCTCAGCTTTTGCTTGTCTGTAAAGGTTTTAATTTCTCCATCACATCTGAATGAGATCCTTGCTGGGTAGAGTAATCTTGGTTGTAGGTTTTTCTCCTTCATCACTTTAAGTATATCCTGCCACTCCCTTCTGGCTTGCAGAGTTTCTGCTGAAAGATCAGATGTTAACCTTATGGGGATTCCCTTGTGTGTTATTTGTTGTTTTTCCCTTGCTGCTTTTAATATGTTTTCTTTATATTTAATTTTTGACACTTTGATTAATATGTGTCTTGGCGTGTTTCTCCTTGGGTTTATCCTGTATGGGACTCTCTGTGCTTCCTGGACTTGATTAACTATTTCCTTTCCCATATTAGGGAAGTTTTCAACTATAGTCTCTTCAAATATTTTCTCAGTCCCTTTCTTTTTCTCTTCTTCTTCTGGGACCCCTACAATTCGAATGTTGGTGCGTTTAATGTTGTCCCAGAGGTCTCTGAGACTGTCCTCAGTTCTTTTCATTCTTTTTTCTTTATCCTGCTCTGCAGTAGTTATTTCCACCATTTTATCTTCCAGGTCACTTATCCTTTCTTCTGCCTCAGTTATTCTGCTATTGATCTCATCTAGAGTATTTTTAATTTCATTTATTGTGTTTTTCATCGTTGCTTGGTTCCTCTTTAGTTCTTCTACGTCCTTGTTAAATGTTTCTTGCATTTTGTCTATTCTATTTCCAAGATTTTGGATCATCCTTACTATCATTATTCTGAATTCTTTTTCAGGTAGACTACCTATTTCCTCTTCATTTGTTAGGTCTGGTGTGTTTTGACCCTGCTCCTTCATCTGCTGTGTGTTTTTCTGTTGTCTCATTTTGCTTATCTTACTGTGTTTGGGGTCTCCTTTTCACAGGCTGCAGGTTCGTAGTTCCCGTTGTTTTTGGTATCTGTCCCCAGTGGCTAAGGTTGGTTCAGTGGGTTGTGTAGGCTTCCTGGTGGAGGGGACTATTGCCTGTGTTCTGGCGGATGAGGTTGAATCTTGTCTTTCTGGTGGGCACGTCCACGTCTGGTGGTGTGTTTTGGGGTGTCTGTGGCCTTATGATTTTAGGCAACCTCCCTGCTAATGGATGGGGCTGTGTTCCTGTCTTGCTAGTTGTTTGGCATAGGGTGTCCAGCCCTGTAGCTTGCTGGTCGTTGAGTAAAGCTGGGTCTTGATGTTGAGATGGAGATCTCTGAGAGATTTTTGCCGTTTGGTATTACGTGGAGCTGGTAGGTCTCTTGTGGACCAGTGTCCTGAAGTTGGCTCTCCCACCTCAGAGGCACAGCCCTGATGCCTGGCTGGAGCACCAAGAGCCTTTCATCCACACAGCTCAGAATATAAGGGAGAAAAAAATAGAAAGAAAAAAAGAGGATAAAATAAAATAAAATAAAGCTATTATAATAAAAAATAAGAAAAAAAATTATTAAGAGTAAATGTATTCAGAAAAATTTTTTTTTAATTTTTAAAAATAGATTTATTTATTTTTTATAGTAAAAAATAAGAAAAAAATTTTTAAGAAAAAAATTTATTAAGAAAAAAAATTTTTTATTTTTTAAAATAAAAAAATATGAAAAACTTATTAAAAATTTTTTTAATTTCTAAAAATAGAAAATATGGAAAAAATTATTAAGAAAACATATATTAGGAAAAAAAAAATTTTTTTAAGTAAAAAAAAAAAAAAATGGACGGACCTAACCCTAGGACTGATGGTGAAAGCAAAGCTATACAGAGAAAATCTCACCCAGAAGCATACACATATACACTCACAAAAAAAGGAAAAGGGGAAAATTAATATATCCTGCTCCTAAAGTCCACCTTTTGAATTTGGGATGATTCGTTGTCTATTCAGGTATTCAACAGATGCAGGCACATCAAGTTGTTTGTGGAGCTTTAATCCGCTGCTTCTGAGGCTGCTGGGGGAGATTTCCCTTTCTCTTCTTTGTTCGTACTGCTCCCAGCGTTCAGCTTTGGATTTGGACCCGCCTCTGCATGTACGTCGCCTGAGGGCGTCCATTCCCCGCCCAGACAGAACGGGGTTAAAGGAGCAGCTGCTTCGGGGGCTCTGGCTCACTCAGGCCGGGGGAGGGAGCGGTACGGAGGAGGCGGGGCGAGCCTGCGGCGTCAGAGGCGTCGTGACGTTGCAGCAGCCTGAGGCGCGCCGTGTGTTCTCCCGGGGAAGTTGTCCCCGGATCACGGGAGCCTGGCAGTGGCGAGCTGCACTGGCTCCCGGGAGGGGCAGTGTGGAGAGTGACCTGTGCTCACACACAGGCTTCTTGGTGGTGGCAGCAGCAGCCTTAGCGTTTCCTACCAGTTGCTGGGGTCCGCGCTGTTAGCCGCGGCTCGTGCCCACCTCTGGAGTTCGTCTAGGCGGCACTCTGAATCCCCTCTCCTTGCGCGCCGCGAAACAAAGAGGCAAGAAAAAGTCTCTTGCCTCTTCGGCAGCTGCAGACCTCCTCTCCGGCTCCCTCCTGGCTCGCGGCGGCACACCAACCCCTTCAGGCTGTGTTCACGCCGCCAAACCCAGTCCTCTCCCTGCGATCCGACCGAAGCCCACGCCTCAGCTCCCAGCCCCGCCTGCCCCAGCGGGTGAGCAGACAAGCCTCTCGGGCTGGTGAGAGCTGCTCGGCGCTGAGCCTCTGTGCGGGAATCTCTCCGTTTTTCCCTCTGCGCCCCTGTTGCTGTGGGATCCGCGCTGATAGCCGCGGCTCGCACCCGTCTCTGGATTTCGTTTAGGCAGCGCTCTGAATCCCCTCTCCTTGCGCGCCACGAAACAAAGAGGCAAGAAAAAGTCTCCTGCCTCTTCGGCAGCTGCAGACTTTTTCCCGGACTCCCTCCCGGCTAGCACCAAAGCCCGAGCCTCAGCTCCCAGCCCCCGCCCTCCCTGGTGAGCAGACAAGCCTCTCGGGCTGGTGAGTGCTGGTTGGCGCCGAGCCTCTGTGCGGGAGTCTCTCCGCTTTGCCCTCCACACCCCTGTAGCTGCGCTCTCTTCCGCGGCTCTGAAGCTTCCCCCCTCTGCCACCCGCAGTCTCTGCCCGCAAAGGGGCTTCCTAGTGCCTGGAAACCTTTCCTCCTTCACAGCTCCCTCCCACTGGCGCAGGTCCCGTCCCTATTCTTTTGTCTCTGTTATTTCTTTTTTCTTTTACCCTACCCAAGTACATGGGGATTTTCTTGCCTTTTGGAAGGTCTGACGTCTTCTGCCAGCGTTCACTGGGTGTTCTGTAGGAGCAGTTCCACGTGTAGATGTATTTCTACTGTATCTGTGGGAAGGAAGGTGATCTCCGCGTCTTACTCTTCCGCCATCTTGCCCCTACTCCCCCTCACCACTCTTATTCAACATAATTTTGGAACTGTTAGCCACAGCAATCAGAGAAGAAAAAGAAATAAAAGGAATCCAAATCGGAAAAGAAGAAGTAAAGCTGTCACTCTTTGCAGATGACATGATACTATACATAGAGAATCCTAAAGATGCTACCAGAAAACTACTAGAGCTAATCAATGAATTTGGTAAAGTAGCAGGATACAAAATTAATGCGCAGAAAACCCTTGCATTCCTATACACTAATGATGAAAAATCTGAAACTGAAATTAAGAAAACACTCCCGTTTACCATTGCAACAAAAAGAATAAAATATCTAGGAATAAACCTACCTAAGGAGACAAAAGACCTGTATGCAGAAAATTATAAGACACTGATGAAAGAAATCAAAGATGATACAAATAGATGGAGAGATATACCATGTTCTTGGATTGGAAGAATCAACATTGTGAAAATGACTCTACTACCCAAAGCAATCTACAGATTCAATGCAATCCCTATCAAACTACCACTGGCATTTTTCACAGAACTAGAACAAAAAGTTTCACAATTTGTATGGAGACACAAAAGACCCCGAATAGCCAAAGCAATCTTGAGAACGAAAAATGGAGCTGGAGGAATCAGGCTCCCTGACTTCAGACTATATTACAAAGCTACAGTAATCAAGACAGTTTGGTACTGGCACAAAAACAGAAACATAGATCAATGGAACAGGATAGAAAGCCCAGAGATAAACCCACACACATATGGTCACCTTATCTTTGATAAAGTAGGCAAGGATATACAGTGGAGAAAAGACAGCCTCTTCAATAAGTGGTGCTGGCAAAACTGGACAGGTACATGTAAAAGTATGAAATTAGAACACTCCCTGACACCATACACAAAAATAAACTCAAAATGGATTAAAGACCTAAGTGTAAGGCCAGACACTATCAAACTCTTATAGGAAAACATAGGCAGAACACTCTATGACATACATCACAGCAAGATTCTTTTTGACCCAGCTCCTAGAGAAATGGAAATAAAAACACAAATAAACAAATGGGACCTAATGAAACTTAAAAGCTTTTGCACAGCAAAGGAAACCATAAACAAGACCAAAAGACAACCCTCAGAATGGGAGAAAATATTTGCAAATGAAGCAACTGACAAAGGATTAATCTCCAAGATTTACAAGCAGCTCATGCAGCTCAATAACAAAAAAACAAACAACCCAATCCAGAAATGGGCAGAGGACCTAAATAGACATTTCTCCAAAGAAGATATACAGATTGCCAACAGACACATGAAAGAATGCTCAACATCATTAATCATTAGAGAAATGCAAATCAAAACTACAATGAGATATCATCGTACACCGGTCAGAATGGCCATCATCAAAAAATCTAGAAACAGTAAATGCTGGAGAGGGTGTGGAGAAAAGGGAACCCTCTTGCACTGTTGGTGGGAATGTAAATTGATACAGCCACTATGGAGAACAGTATGGAGGTTCCTCAAAAAACTAAAAATAGAACTACCATACGACCCAGCGATCCCACTACTGGGCATATACCCTGAGAAAACCATAATTCAAAAAGAGTCATGTACCACAATATTCATTGCAGCTCTATTTACAATAGCCAGGACATGGAAGCAACCTAAGTGTCCATCATCAGATGAATGGATAAAGAAGATGTGGCACATATATACAATGGAATATTACTCAGCCATAAAAAGAAACGAAATGGAGGTATTTGTAGTGAGGTGGATGGAGTTAGAGTCTGTCATACAGAGTGAAGTAAGTCAGAAAGAGAAAAACAAATACCGTATGCTAACACATATATATGGAATTTAAGGAAAAAAAAAAAAAGGTCATGAAGAACCTAGTGGCAAGACGGGAATAAAGACACAGACCTACTAGAGAATGGACTTGGGGATATGGGGAGGGGGAAGGGTAAGATGTGACAGGGTGAGAGAGTGTCATGGACATATATACACTACCAAATGTAAAATAGATAGCTAGTGGGAAGCAGCCGCATACACAGGGAGATCAGCTCGGTGCTTTGTGACCACCTAGAGGGGTGGGATAGGGAGGGTGGGAGGGAGGGAGACGCAAGAGGGAAGAGATATGGGAACATATGTATATGTATAACTGATTCACTTTGTTATAAAGCAGAAACTAACACACCATCGTAAAGCAATTATACTCCAATAAAGATGTTTAAAAAAAAAAAGAAATATCTTCAACATACTTAAATTGGTCATAATATCATAAAATTTGGGTCTTTATTCACTCACTACCCAATACCATTATCTATCTGAAGTTTCCACATGAAAATAAAAATCCACTTTGAATCACTTAGGTTTAGAATTTGATCTCTAGGAACCTCAAAAAAATACAAACAAGGCAGTCAACAATGAATTTAAGACCTCTTTACAGTGATAAGTTTCCAGAACAGAGAAGTGTTTCTGTCTGACTACTATTTATAGTTTCATGCAGTGTTTATTGCTTAATTGACAATAAGGCCAATTTTAGGTTTAATCCTGAGATTTGACAAATTAATGATTTTTGTCCATTTTTTAATAAATTACAGTGCTCAATTTTACCAGTAACAATAGAAACATTTAGTTTTAAAGTTTGTTTTATTGTTTTGATACACTGAAGTTAGAATTTCAGGTTTCCTGAACTATTTTTAAAACTTAGAAGCAAAAAGAATCAAATAGGAAGTATTTCAAATGACAAATTCATGAAGATGAAATGGAAACTAAATGAGTCTAAAAGCTTCAGGAAATATGATACTAGGGATTCGAAGGAACCACATATGAAAATGCCTCATAAATTATAAGGTTCTTCATATGAATGTGATCTTCTCAGGAGTCTTGCATTATAAAATCTGTTGAGATGGATTTCATCTAGCTTGGCACATTGTTATTTTTCACATAACAGTTACCTTGGTATTATAATTGTTAATCAGTCTCAATTATTCAATATGTGTTTAATGCCTGCTATAAATCAGATGCACTGTCTGTTGAGACATATTCTCTCATTCATCAAATATTTATTGACTGCCTACTATGTGCCAGGCACTGTTTTAGGAGCTGGGGGTATAACAGTGAACAAAACAGCAAAGCCCCTGCCTTCATGGACACCATATTCCAGTCAAAGTAGAGAAACTACAAATAAACAAAAAAGTGTACATATTTCAAGGATGATAAATGCTCTGAGGAAAAGCAGAGAGCAGATTGTGCCAGCGCTGGGCCTGTTTGTCTTGGAGTTTGTTCCTCTGCTCAGAAAAAGATGGTGGGTGCTGCCCCCTGCAGGCTCAGCACAGGCCTCAGTGAGTTCATCCAATGAGAGGTACTGAGAGCCCAGAGGGCAGGAGAAGGGAGAAGCCAGCATCGGTAGTGGTGGCTGTCTCCCTATTGCTCCAGCTCTGCCACAACCACTGTGTTGCCTGCCTCCGCCAGGTGATATGGGTGGCTTTCTCCCACCTCCAAGAGGGGACGGGGACTAGCGATTTCCTACTGTTTCTAACTCCTGGATTGTTTCTTTATCTCCTCTGGCTTCTCAGCCATCACTCGTAGAACTAATTTCCTGCATTAAATTCCTCCTGTTTTAAACACTCAGAGTGATTTCTGTTTTCCGGTTGACACGTGACTTAATACCTTGAGAAAGGGGATAGAGAGCGTGGCAGACATGAGGTGTTTGGAGAATTACACAGAGCTCTTGCTGAAGACCTGAGACCTATATCTGAAGTAAGTGAGCAAGCAAACCAACCTGGGGAACACAGCACCCCAGGAGGAACAGTTCGAGGCAAAGGCCCTGAGGCTTAGCTGCAGAACTGTGAAGAGGCACCAGTGACCCAGGGAGAATTGAGGCAGGGTTGGAGGGAGGAGATGAAATTGGAGAAATGGTAGGGACACAGACAGTGTAGGGTGATACAGGTCTTTATAAAGACCTTAGATTCTAGAGAGATTTAAGAAGAGAAACAACATAATTATTCGATTTGTATTTTAAAAGAATCACTGGCTGCTCTGAGGACGATAAACTGTAGGGGCAAAAGAGCAGAAACAGGAGGTGTATATCTGCAACAGCAGATGATGGTGGTAGCAGTGAGAAGCCTGAGGATGTACTTTGAGGGTGGAAACCACAGAACTTGCTAATTGATTGGACGAGTGGCGTGATATGAAGAGAGGAGTCAAGTATAACCCAACTTTGTTTCTGAACGACTGGAAGAATGGAGTGTCCATTCACTGAGGTGACCAAGTCTGTGGAAGCAACAACTCTGAGGAGAAAATCAAGATGTCCAGTCAGCAGTAGGATACACAGGTCTGGAGTTGGGAGGAAAGGCTGAGCATAGCGGGATCCATCTGGGGGTTACTGTGTAGACACAGGATCAGATTAGGTCACTTAGGCAGTGGTCCAGACAAAGACAAGAAAAAACTGAGACCTGATCCCTAGTCACTGACAGATTAAAGATAAACTGTGTTGTGCATTTTGATCCCCACAGCAGTTCTATTTATGTATGTGGGCACGTTCTTCCTGTTGGGTATGCATTCATGTTCACGTCAACAATGTATGTCATAGTTTTATATGTATATTTTATAGATATCTCACACATTTTTATCAATGTGGAAAAATTTACAAAATGAGAAAGCTTCCATCATGCCATCTTGAGGAGAGACCTGCTGTCTGTGTTTGCAGGAGGACTCTGCCTCACCTCGTTGCCAAATGGTCTGCAAGCTGAGTTTCTGGCCTTGTGGGCTATTGTGACTTTATTTTAATAAGCATTATAAACATTGACATTTTTTCTTTTTCTATAAGAATGGAACCTGTTTTAAGAAACAACAAAAAGAATCAATGCAAGAATTTAAAATTAGAGGCAACATTTCTAAAACAACCTCACTTGATCATTTTCCACCTCAGTTATTGCATTCAAATTAGGAAAACATCCTGCTCTCAGACCTGACTCCTGGTGGCAAGAACAGCATGATATCAGAATGGAGTACCTACCCTGTTTGAAGCAGCTAAAGAGTTTTCCAAGCGGAAAAAGAGTTGTCCATTTTTAAGCTCTTGTCTTCACTGTTAAAGATAGTTTATCTGCAGCTAGTTCTATAAGGACTCTTTAAATAATCATAGTGATATTGACCATTTATTAAACACAGTAACGGTAGTTACTTTATGGTATCTCTTTTATCCTCATAACAATCCTATAAGGGTGGGTATTGCTGCATTTTATAAATGAAGAAATGGGATTTAGAGAGATTATTTTTCTTGCCCAAGGTCACATGATAAATGTCAGAATCCAGATCCTGTCTCATACAGTCACATTTTCAATGTTCTCATGGAATATGAATGTTCTAACAGTCTTATGTCCTGTACTGACCACCACTCAAAATAAAACAAAACATTACTCCCTTGTACACATTTTCTATTTACCTATAAGAACCTGATTCTCCTGTTCACCTCACAAACAGCAGCAGCGCCCAGCAGGCTCCATTGCAACATGTTTCCTGGTTCTTCTGCAAAATGTTTCACCAAAGTTCTGATTTCATGATTGCTGTGGTTTATTTTCTCAATGTGTGTAAAGGAAAAGGAAAGAACACAGTACCTTCCCTGTTAAGCAATGCTACAACACACCAAGTGACCAAACACAGCAACCCAGGCTATGCTGGACCTGATGGTGCCTGCATCCTTCCATGAAAACACTCGTGTTGAATGCGATTGTCAAAGAGGCTCTGGGGAACCCAAACATCTCAACTCTTCAGTCTCTTGACAAGGGACTCCCTTATTTTACAGTAATTCAAAAATAACTAAAAATGTTGGCTTGCAAGTTATTTGTACAGAACTGCATAAGCAAAGTATGACACTAATGATGATTAAATTTTGTATTTCACTAATTATTTTCACATCCATGATCTTATTTGGTTCTCAAGATGACCTTGGGAGGTAAGAAAGAAAATGTTGGTGGTAATAAATCCATTTTATGCAGAAAAAAATTAAGATACACAGTGAGCTGCTAACAAAGATGGAATTCATATTCAGCTACCCTGGCTAATGGTTCTGTGTTCTTTTTACTACAGCACTTTTTTGTATAACATTCTTCACCTGTCTAACTTTTTGTTGTTGTTGTTGATGTTGTTTTAGTCTTAACTGACTCCCTTCCTAAATGTAAGGACCATGCCCTAGGAATCTTAATATTTACTATAGTGTCTAATACCTAGGAGGCCTCAAGGAATATGTACTGGATTGAAAGATATGATCTTGCAGTCATACTTTTATGATCTTGTTTAGATCTTCATTTTCCCTGCATTTATTCCATAAGACACAAGCCTGGGGTCCCAGTGGTGGTTTGAGGAATATTAAAATCCAACTCACTGCCTTGCATCATCCAAAGAAGAGGAGCATTCCCAAATACTACCTTCTCCTCTTCTCAAGCTGGGCATCTCTACCAGCTAACCTTGGCCAGGCCTCGGGCAGAATCCAGGTGGACTCCCATCACCTCTCATGGTGAGACCTGCCCACCTTTCTCCTTGGTTGCAGCCTCTGGGCCGATGATCCTGGGCTGGCTTGGAGTTGGATGTAGGCTGCCAGGCCCTCTTTTTCTTATTCCTCATTTTGTTTTTTCATGGCCTTCACCTCACTGATAGTAGCTAGATCTTAGTTCTTTGCTTCATTCCCTTGTGGGAACCTGAAAGTTTCATTGACCGATGTTATGCCATTTATAACACCTGGCCTATATCCTCTGGGCCATCTTCTACAGCTGAAACTCTGAAACCTACCCCTCTTTGGATAAAGGTGTGATAACTGAGCTCTTCTAACTGAGCTCCAGTAAATCTGCAAAGGAAAATCATTTACATCCTTTAATATCTGTGTGGAAGGGGCCACATTTTCTCCCAGAAAACATAAAATGCATTTAACAATTTCTTCCTTAGAGCAGTAATTCTTAATCCTAGATGCATGCCTTAGTCAGTTTGGCTGCTGTAACAAAATACCATAGATTGGGTGGCCTAAACAACAAACATTTATTTCTCACAGTTCTGGAGGCTGGAAGATCAGGGTGCCAGCACGGTGGAGTTCTTGGTGAGGGCTCTCTTCCCGGTTATGTCCTCACATGGTCTGTTCTTGGTGTGTATATGCAAGGAGAGAGAGAGATCTCCTGTCTACTCTTCTTTTTATAAGGACACTGATTTCATCATCAGGCTCCCACCCTCATGACTTAGTCTAACCCTGATTACCTCCCAAAGGCCCCACCTCCAAATACCATCACATTGGGTATTAGGATTTCAACATATGAATTTGGAGGGGACACAAACATTCAATCCATAGCAATTCACAATTAGAATCACTTGAGGAGCTTTTAAAATTACCGATAATTAGGCTCCTTTATCCCAGACCAATTATATTAGAATCTCAGGAGAGTGGGGCCTGAGAGTCTGCATTTCTAAGAAGCTCCCAAAGACACTGGTCCATAGACTTCCTTTGAGTAGCACGGACTTTCTAAAACAGTGGTTCTCAAATGTTAGTGTGCATCAAAATTACCTAGAGGGCTTGTTAAAATACAGATCATTGGGCCCCACTTTAGACTTTGGGATTCGGTGATCTTGATATGGCTGGTCTGGAGACCACACTTTGAAAATCACTACAGTCTGCACTGCCCCCACCACCACACTTCCTGCCTTTTTTGTCCTCCTAACTGCATTGTGGCTACAACGGTGAAGGCCTGAGAGCAGAGAAAGCAAAACCAAGGAAGATAGGTAGAGAGCCCACATCCCTTGACTGTGCTTCGGTCTGTCTCTATAGAGTCAACTACAGGACTTGGATCAAGGAAGCTGGCAGTCACCTGTGTCCACAGTCCCCATTTGTGTGCTACACTTTTACTAAACAGAAGCCAGCCTCACGTTCACTTGGGCTTCCTGATAAGCAGCCACTCAATTCCCAAAGAAAATAGGCAACTCCCCTGGCTGGCCCTAAGTGTTTGGAACACTACAGTGAGTGATTAAAGGCAGTTGTGAAATATCTGTCCCCAAAAAAGACCAGCATCCTGAACCCTGAGGGTTCAGGAATCTGTTGACTCATCAAGACCCTCATTAAATCAATTGTACATACTTTGAAAGGGTACTTGCTCACAAAAATAGTCTGAGGACAAAGACAGCATTTTCCCTCTATAGTGATATGTGACTAGCTGATGAGGGGAAAGGGAAGTGCCTGATTGGGAGATAATTCCTGATTTATTCTTCTTGCTGGAGGAGGGCTGCCACTAATCACTTCCCCTGTTTTTGCCCCTTAGGCTCTGAGTGAGAAAAGGAGGGGGCAAAGTAAATACAACGGTAGTGTTTGTGACAGTCCAGGGTAGTCCAGGCAGCATGAGCCAACCGCCAGTGCTAGGTGGGTTTTGGATTGGCCATTACTAAGAAGGGTGATTCCATCACGGAAAGTCAAAAACCCCATTTCTGGAAGTTGATAGCAACCAGTCAGGTTCCACAAACCTCTGTAGAGTTATTAGGAAGAAACTATCAGGTTCAGCCAGTGAGAGAACATTCAAACCAATGACCAGAAGAGAATAAAACCAGATCACAGAACAAGGCACAGACCTGGATTAGCTCTCTCTTAACCTCTGTCTTAACCTCTTTCAACACTCTGAGTGGTCCCAATAGGTCAAGTCTGCTTTTCACAATTTGCTGAATACACAATCTTTGAATCTTAACTATTATTTAAAATTCTCCATGTGCCACCTAGTGAAAACTTTTTGAGCTGAAAAAGTGCTCTTTCATCTATTCTGCAGGGTCTGACCACTGTTTAATAAAGGGAAAAATGCAAACATATACAACCTACACCAGTGCTTCTCTAATGTTAAAGTGCATATGAACAATCAAGGGGTCTTGGTAAAGTGCAGATGCAAGGTGGCCTTAAGTAGGGCCTGAGATTCTTCGAAAAACACTTGGACTATAAAGGATTTATTCCACCTAAACTGGTGTTATAGATTACATCATATGTTTTAAAACATTTTTTCCTTTCTACATAAGTTACAAATCCAGAAATTACAGTAGAAAAACTGAAGAATTTGACCAAAAAGATTTTAAATTTCTCTATGGCAAAAATACTATAAACAGGGCAAAACAGGAAATATATTTGCATATGGAAAGGGATTGTTTCCTTTTTTAATGTTGAAAGCTCTTCACTAAGAAATAACTACCAACTCAACAGAAAAACTGTCAAATGACAGGAACAGTTCATGGCCAATAGAAGGAAGGCTTACATATGAATCTATGCTCAATATCACTCATAATTGAAGAAATAAGATAAAAAGTCATGGATATATATATATATATATATATATACTTTTTTTTACCTCTCAGATCATCAAAGTTATTTGTCTGATTTTTAATGTGAAACATATAATGTTAATGAGAGTATAGGATAAAAAGCATTCTCACACCCTGCTAATAAAGATGTAAACTGTTGCATTGTAGTTGATGGGAAATTAAAATACACACACCTACACACCTTATGATCCAGTCAATACCACATCCAGGAATTTATCCTAAGGATATATTTGCACACTTACACAAAGTTGAGTATCCTCAGAAAATCATTGTAGCACTGTTTTTAATTGTAAATTATTGGACATAACTATATATGCATAGATAAAGGACCAATCAAATAAATTATTATATATCATTACAACTGAATACAATGCAACCACTAAAAGAAAAATATAACATATTATTTATATTAAAAAATCTAAGAACTTCAACAAAATTAAAAACTTTTGCTCCATGAAATGCCCTATGAAGATGATAAAGAAACAAGCCACATTCAGGATGCCCCCGACCGTACAGCCAGCCATAAAAAGAACCAGCCCCCACCCACCATCAGGTGTGACATCAATTCCAGGATTCCCAGGGCCCTGCAGCCAGAGACCCAGCCCTGCCCACCAATGGGCCATCACTAGCCCTAGAAACCCCAGGGTTCCACAGCCAGCTGCCTCATGACCTGACCCCACTCACCACCAGCCAGCAGCTTCCACAGACCAGCAGCCAGCCATGCCTACCAGACTTCCCATAGTAGTCAGCCCACTACTACAGAAGGACTCACACAGCTTTCATAGGGGGCACCACTAGAGCATATAGCTCTGGTGACCAGAGAGTAGTACACTGCTGGTACACACAGGATGTCTCATACAAAAGACCACTTCTCCAAGGTCAGGAAATGTAACCAACCTACCAAAGACATAGAAATAAAAATAGCAAATTAGACAAAATGAGGTGACAGAGGAACATGTTCCAAATGAAGGTATAAGATAAAACCCCAGAAGAACTAAGTGAAGTGAAGATAAGCAATCTACCCAATAAAGAGCTGAAGGTAATGATCATAAAGATGATGAAAGAACTTGGGAGAAGGGTGGATGTACAGAACAGAGTGAGAAGTTATAAGAAGAACCAAAGAGAGATGCAAAATACAATAACTGAAATAAAAATTACACTAACAGAATGAACAGTAAACTAAATTATACAGAGGAGTGAATTAGTGAGCTGGAAGACAGAATAGTGGAAATCACTGATGCTGAACAGAAAAAAAAAAAGATAAAAAGAAATGAGGATAATTTAAAAGACCTGTGAGACAACAAGGAGTGTACTAACATTTGCATTATAGGGGTCCCAGAAGAGAAAGAGTGAGAAAGGGGCATAAAACATATTTTAAGACATAATGGCTGAAAACTTGCCTGACCTGGAAAAGGAAACAGATATCAAGGTCCAGGAAGAACAGAGTCTCAAAGAGGATCAACCCAAAGAGGAGCACCAAGACACACTGTAACTAAAATAGCAAAAATTGGGACTTCCCTGGTGATGCAGTTGTTAAGACTCCATGCTCCCAATACAGGGGGCCTGGATTCGACCCCTGGTCAGGGAACTAGAAACACTAACGCTACTGTTGCCACCACCAAGAAGCCTATGTGCAAGCACAGGTCACTACCCACACCCCACCCCAGGAGCCTGTGCAGCCCACCACTGCCAGGGTCCCATGATCCAGGGACAACTTCTCCAGGAGAACACACGGGGCGCCTCAGGCTGTTGCAGCGTCACAATGGCGTCTGCCACCACAGGCTCGCCCCGCATTCCGTACCCTCCCTCTCCTGAACCAGTGAGCCAGAACCCCCTAAGCAGCTGCTACTTTAACCCCGTCCTGTCTGGGCAGGGAACAGGCACCCTCAGGCGAGCATGCAGAGGTGGGGCCAAATACAAAGCTGAAGCCCAGGAGCTGTGGGAACAAAGAAGAGAAAGGGAAACCTCTCCAAGCAGCCTCAGGAGCAGTGGATTAAATCTCCATAATCAACTAGATGTACCCTGTATCTCGGGAATACCTGAATAGACAAAAAATCATCCATAAATTGAGGTGGTGGACTTTGGGAGCAACTGTAGACTTGGGGTTTGCTTTCTGCATCTAATTTCTTTCTGCTTTTATGTTTATCTTAGTTTACTATTTAGAGCTTATTTTCATTGGTAGATTTGGTTATGCATTTGGATGCTCTCTTCCTTTATATATATGTGTATATATATATATATATATATATATATTTTTTTTTTTTTTTTTTTTTTTACTTTTTCTCTTTTTGCAAGTGTGTATGTGTGCGCTTCTTTGTGCGATTTTTTCTGTATAGCTTTGCTTTTACCATTTGTCCTAGGGTTCTGTCTGTGTACTTATTTTTTTTTTTTTTTGGTTTTTGTTTGTTTGTTTTAGTATAGCTTTTAGCCCCTGTTTTCATTGGTGGATTTCTTTTTGGTTTGGTTGCTCCCTTCATTCTTTCTTTCTTTTTTTTATTATTTTATATATTTTTTAATATTAATAATTATTTTATTTTTTATTTCAATAACTTTATTTTATGTTATTTATCATTCTTTCTTTCTTTCTTTTTCTAAATTTTCTTCTGAGCCATGTGGCTGACAGGGTCTTGGTGTTCTGGCAGGTGTCAGGCCTGAGCATCCGAGGTGGGAGAACGGAGTTCAGGACATTGGACCACCAGAGACCTCCTGGCCACACATAATATCAAACTGAAGGAGGTCTCCCATAGATCTCCATCTCAAAGCTAAGACCCAGCTCCACTCAATGACCAGCAAGCTACAGTGCTGGTCATCCTATGCCAAAAAACTAGCAAAACAGGAAAACAACCCCACACATCAGCAGAGGCTACCTAAAATCATAAAAAGTTAACAGACACCCCAAAACACACCACCGGATGTGGTCCTGTACACCAGAAAGACAAGACACAGCCTCATCCACCAGAACACAGGCACCAGTCCCCTCCACCTGGAAGCCCACGCAACCCACTGAACAAAACTTACACACTGGGGGCAGACATCAAAACCAGCGGGAACTACAAACCTGCAGCCTGTGAAAAAGAGAGCTCAAACACAGTAAGTTAAGCAAAATGAGAAAACAGAGAAATACACAGCAGATGAAGGAGCAAGGTAAAAACCCACCAGACAAAAAAAATGAAGAGGAATAGGCAGTCTACCTGAAAAAGAATTCAGAGTAGTGATACTAAATATGATCCAAAATCTTAGAAATAGAATGGAGAAAATACAAAAAACGTTTAACAAGGACATACAAGAACTAAAGAGCAAACAAACAATGATGAACCACAAAATAATTGAAATTAAAAATTCTCTGGAAGGAATCAATACCATAATAACTGAGGCAGAATAATGGATAAGTGACCTGGAAGATAAAATAGTGGAAATAACTATCGCAGAGCAGAATAAAGAAAAAAAAAAATGAAAAGAATTGATGACAGTCTCAAAGATTTCTGGGACAACATTAAATGCACCAACGTTTGAATTATATGGGTCCCAGAAGAAGAGAAAAAGAAAGGGACTGAGAAAATATTTGAAGAGACTATAGTTGAAAACTTCCCTATTATGGGACAGAAGATACTCAATCAAGTCCAGGAGTGCAGAGAGTCCCATAAAGGATAAATCCAGGGAGAAACATGCCAAGACATATGTCAATCAAACTATCAAAAATAAAATACAAACAAAAAATTTTAAAAGCAGCAATGGAAAAGCAACATATAACATACAAGGGAATCCCCATAAGGTTAAGAGCTGATCTTTCAGCAGAAGCTCTGCAAGCCAAAAGGGAGTGGCATGACAGATTTAATGTGATGAAAAGGAAGAAGCTACAACCAAGATTACTCTACCCAGCAAGGATATCATCCAGATTTGACAGAGAAATTAAAAACTCTACAAACAAGCAAAAGCTAAAAATATTCAGCAGCACCAAACGAGTTTTACAACAAATGCTAAAGGAACTTCCCTAGGCAGGAAACACAGGAGAAGGAAAAGACCTACAATAACAAACCCAAAACAATTAAGAAAATGGGAATAGGAACATACATATCGACAATTACCTTAAATGTAAATGGATTAATTGCTCCAACCAAAAGACATAGACTGGCTGAATGGATAATAAAACAAGACCCGTATATATTCTGTCTACAAGAGACCCACTTCAGACCTAGGGACACATACAGACGGCAAGTGAGGAGATGGAAAAAGATATTCCATGCAAATGGAAATGAAAGGAAAGCTGGAGTAGCAATTCTCATATCAGGCAAAATAGACTTTAAAATAAAGACTATTACAAGAGAGAAAGAGAGATACTACATAATGATCAAGGGATCAATCTGAGAAGAAGATAAAACAATTGTAAATATTTATGCATCCAACATAGGAGCACCTCAATACGTAAGGCAAAGGCTAACAGCCATAAAAGAGACAATTGACAGTAACTCAATCATAGTAGGGGACTTTAACACCTCACTTACACCAATGGACAGATCATCCAAAGTGAAAATAAATATGTAAACACAAGTTTTAAATGATACATCAAACAAGATGGACTTAATTGATATTTATAGGACATTCCATCCAAAAACAACAGAATACATTTTCTTCTCAAGTGCTCATGGAACATTCCTCAGAATAGATCGTATCTTGAATCACAAATCAAGCCTTGGTAAATTTAACAAAATTGAAATTGTATCAAGTATCTTTTCCAACCACAAAGCTATGAGTCTAGATATCAATTACAGGGAAAAAATGTGTAAAAAGTACAAACACATGGAGGCTAAACAATACACTAACAAATAATCAAGAGAACGTTGGTGAAATCAAAGAGAAAATCAAAAAATGCCTAGAAACAATGACAGTGAAAACACGACGACCCAAAAGCTAAGGGATGCAGCAAAAAGCATTTCTAAGAGGGAAGTTTATAGCAATACAATCCAACCTCAAGAAACAAGAAACATCTCAAATAAACAACCTAACCTTAAACCTAAAGCAGTTAGAGAAAGAAGAACAAAAGAACCCCAAAGTTAGCAGAAGGAAAGAAATCATAAAGACCAGATCCAAAACAAATGAGAAATAAATGAAGGAAACGATAGCAAAGATCAATAAAACTAAAAGCTGGTTCTTTGAGAAGATAAACAAAATTGATAATCCACTACCCATACTCATCAAGAAAACAAAGGAAGAGGACTCAAATCAATAGAATTAGTAATGAAAAAGAAGAAGTACCAACTGACACTGCAGAAGTACAAAGGATCATGAGAGATTACTACAAGGAACTATATGCCAATAAAATGGACAATCTGGAAAATATGGACAATTTGTAGAAAAGCATAACCTTCCAAGACTGAACTGGGAAGAAATAGAAAATATAAACAAGCCATTAACAAGCACTGAAATTGAGACTGTGACTAAAAATCTTCCAACAAACAAAAGCCCAGGACCAGATGGCTACACAGGAGAATTCTATCAAACATTTAGAGAAGACCTAACACCTATCCTTCTCAAACTCTTCTAAAATATACCAGAGGGAGGAACACTTCCAAACTCATTCTATGAGGCCACCATCACCCTGATACCAAAACCAGACAAAGAAGTCCCCAAAAAAGAAAACTACAGCCCAATATCACTGATGAACATAGATGCAGAAATTCTCAACAAAATAGTAGCAAACCAAAACCAATAGCATATTAAAAGGACCACACACCAGGATCAAGTGGGGTTTATCCCAGGAATGCATGGATTCTTCAATAAATGCAAATCAATCAATGTGATACACCATATTAACAAATTGAAGGAGAAAAACCATATGATCATCTCAACAGATGCAGAAAAAGCTTTTGACAAAATTCAACACCCATTTAAGATAAAAGCTCTCCAGAAAGTAGGCATAGAGGGAACTTGCCTCAACATAAAAAGGCCATATACGACAAATCCACAGCCAACATCGTTCTCAAAGGTGAAAAACAGAAATCATTTCCCCTAAGATAAGGAACAAGACAAGGTTGCCACTCTCACCACTATAATCTACCATAGTTTTGGAAGTTTTAGCCACAGCAGTCAGAGAAGAAAAAGAAATAAAAGGAATCGAAATCAGAAAAGAAGAAGTAAAACTGTCACTGTTTGCAGATGACATGATACAATGCATAAAGAATCCTTAACATGCTAACAGAAAACTACTAGAGCTAATCAATGAATTTGGCAGAGCAGAAGTATACAAAATTAATGCACAGAAATCTCTTGCATTCCTATACACAAAGGATGAAAAATCTGAAAGTGAAATGAAGGAAACACTCCCATTTACCTTGCAACAAAAAGGATAAAATACCTAGGAATAAACCTACCTAAGGAGACAAAAGACCTGTATGCAGAAAATTATAAGACACTGATGAAAGAAATTAAAGATGATACAAACAGATGGAGAGATATACCATGTTCTTGGATTGGAAGAATCAACATTGTGAAAATGACTATACTGCCCAAAGCAATCTACAGATTCAATGCAATCCCTATCAAACTACCAATGGCGTTTTTCACAGAAGTAGAACAAAAATTTTCACAATTTGTATGGAAACACAAAAGATCCCGAGTAGCCAAAGCAATCTTGAGAAAGAAAGACAAAGCTGGAGGAAACAGGCTCCCTATCATCAGAATATACTACAAAGCTACAGTAGTCAAGACAGTATGGTACTGGCACAAAAACAGAAATATAGATCAATGGAACAGAATAGAAAGCCCAGAGATAAACCCACGCACATATGGTCACTTTATCTTTGATAAAGGAGCAAGAATATACAATGGAGAAAGACAGCCTCTTCAATAACTGGTGCTAGGAAAACTAGACAGCTATATGTAAAAGAATGAAATTAGAACACTCCTTAACACCATAAACAAAAATAAACTCAAAATGGATTAAAGACCTAAATGTAAGGCCAGACAGTATAAAACTCTTAGAGGTAAACATAGACTGAACACTCTATCACATAAATCACAGCAAGATCCTGTTTGACCCACCTCCTAGAGAAATGGAAATAAAATCAAAATTAAACAAATGTGACCTAATGAAACTTAAAAGCTTTTGCACAGCAAAGGAAACCATAAACAAGACGAAAAGACAACCCTCAGAATGGGAGAAAATATTTGCAAATGAAGCAACTGACAATGGATTAATCTCCAAAATATACAAGAATTTCATGCAGATCAGTATCAAAAAACCAAACAACCCAATCCAAAAATGGACAGAAGACCTAAATAGACATTTCTCCAAAGAAGATATACAGTTGCCAACAAACACATGAAAGGATGCTCAACATCACTAATCATTAGAGAAATGCAAATCAAAACTACAATGAGGTATCACCTCACACAGGTCAGAATGGCCATTATTAAAAAAACTACAAACAGTAATAGACCTTCAAGATGGTGGAAGAGTAAGAGGTGGAGATCAACTTCATCCCCACAAATACGTCAGAAATACATCTACATGTGGAGCAACTCCTACAGAACACCTACTGAATGCTGGCAGAAGACCTCAGACTTCCCAAAAGACAAGAAACTCCCCATGTACCTGGGTAGGGCAAAAGAATAAAGAAAAAAACAGAGACAGAAGAATAGGGACGGGACCTGCACCAGTGGGAGGGAGCTGTGAAGGAAGAAAAGTTTCCACACACTTGGAAGCCCCGTCACTGGCAGAGACAGCGGGTGGCTGGGGGGAAGCTTCAGAGCCACAGAGGAGAGTGCAGCAACAGGAGTGCAGAGGGCAAAGTGGAGAGATTCCCACACAGAGGATCGCTACCTGACAGCATTCACCAGCCCGAGAGACTTTTCTGCTCACCCGCTGGTGCAGGTGGGGGCTGGGAGCTGAGGCTCTGGCTTTCAAGGTCAGATACCAGGGAGAGGACTGGGGTTGACTGAGTGAACACAGCCTGAGGGGGCTAGTGTGCCACAGCTAGCCAGGAGGGAGTCCAGGAAAAAGTCTGGAACTGCAGAAGAGGCAAGAGACTTTTTCCTGCCTTTTTGTTTCACAGTGTGCAAGGAGAGGGGATTAGGAGCACAGCCTAAACGAGTTCCAGAGAGGGGTGTGAACCGCGGCTATCAGCGTGGACCACAGAGACGGGCATGAGATGCTAAAGCTGGTGCTGCAGCCACCAAGAAGCCTGTGTGTGAGCACAGGTAACTATCCATGCCTCCCCAGCCAGGAGCCTGTGCAGCCTGCCACTGCCAGGGTCCTGTGATCCAGGGACAACTTCCCCGGGAGAACACACAGCATGCCTCAGGCTGTTGCAACGTCAGGCCGCCCTCTGCCAATGCAGGCTCGCCCCACATTCCGTACTCCTCCGTCCCCCCAGCCTCAGTGAGCCAGAGCCCCCTAATCAGCTGCTACTTTAACCCCATCATGTCTGAGCGAAGAACAGGCGCCCTCCAGCAACCTACATGCAAAGGCAGGGCCAAATCACAGCTGAACCCCAGGAGCTGTGCGAACAAAGAAGAGAAAGGGAAATCTCTCCCACCAGCCTCAGGAGCAGCGGACGAAATCTCCACAATCAACTTGATGTACCCTGCATCTGTGGAATACCTGAATAGACAACGAATGATCCCCAAATTGAGGCAGTGGACATTGGCGCAACTATATATATTTTTTTCCTTTTTCTCTTTTTGTAAGTGTGTATGTGTATGCTTCTCTGTGTGATTTTGTCTGTACGGTTTTGCTTTTACAATTTGTCCTAGGGTTCTGCCTGTCTGTTTTTTGGGGGTTTTTTTTTAGTATAGTTTTGAGCACTTATTATTATTGGTGGATTTGTTTTTTCATTTGGTTGATCTCTTTTTCATTTCTTTCTTTCTTTTTTTATTGCTTTTTTGTTTTTTTCTTTTTAATAATTATTTTTTATTTTAATACTTTATTTTACTTTATTTATTTATTCTTTCCTTTCTTTCTTTCTTTTTTTCTCCCTTTTATTCTGTGCCGTCTGATGACACAGTCTTGGTGCTCCGGCCGGGTGTCAGGCCGGTGCCTCTGGGGTGAGAGAGCCAAATTCAGTACATTGGTCCAGCAGAGACCTCCCAGCTCCATTTAATGTCAAATGATGAAAATCTCCCAGAGATCTCCATCTCAACGCCAAGACCCAGCTCCACTCAACAACCAGCAAACTACAGTGCTGGTCATTCTATGCCAAACAATGAGCAAGACAGGAACACAGCCCCACCCACGAGCAGAAAGGTTGCCTAAAATCATAATAAAGTCAGAGGCAGCCCAAAACACACCACTGGACGTGGACCTGTCCTCCAGAAAGACAAGGTCCAGCCTCATCCACCAGAACACAGGCACTAGTCCGCTCCACCAGGAAGCCTACACAACCCACTGAATCAATCTTAGCCACTGGGGACAGACACCAAGAACAACGGGAACTACGAACCTGCAGCCTGCAAAAAGGAGACGCCAAACACAGTAAGTTAAGCAAGATGACAAGACAGAAAAACACAGAGCAGATGAAGGAGCAAGGTAAAAACCCACCAGACAAAACAAATGAAGAGGAAATAGGCAGTCTACCTGAAGAAGAATTCAGAGTAATGATAGTAAAGATGATCCAAAATCTTGGAAATAGAATGGAGAAAATACAAGAAACGTTTAACAAGGACCTAGAGGAACTAAAGAGCAAACAAACAATGATAAACAACACAATAAATGACATTAAAAATTCTCTGGAAGGAATCAATAGCAGAATAACTGAGGCAGAAGAACGGATAAGTGACCTGGAAGATTAAATAGTGGAAATAACTACTGCAGAGCAGAATACAGAAAAAAGAATGAAAAGAATTGAGGACAGATTCAGAGACCTCTGGAACAACATTAAACACACCAAATTCGAATTATAGAAATCCCAGAAGAAGAAGAGAAAAAGAAAGGGACTGAGAAAATATTTGAAGAGATTATAGTGGAAAACTTCCCTACTATGCAAAGGAAATGATTAATCAAGTCCAGGAAGGGCAGAGAGTGCCATACAGGATAAATCCAAGGAGAAACATGGCAAGACACATATTAATCAAACTATCAAAAATTAAATACTAAGAAAAAATATTAAAAGCAGCAAGGGAAAAACAACAAATAACATACAAGGGAATCCCCATAAGTTTAACAGCTTATGTTTCAGCAGAAGTTCTGCAAGTGAGAAGGGAGTGTCAGGACATATTTAGAGTGATGAAAGGGAAAAACCTACAACCAAGACTACTCTACCCAGCAAGGATCTCATTCAGGTTCGACGGAGAAATTAAAACCTTTACAGACAAGCAAAGGCTAAGAGAATTCAGCACCACCAAACCAGCATTACAACAAATGCTAAAAGAACTTCTCTAAGCAGGAAACACAAGACAAGGAAAAGGCCTACAATAACAGTCCCAAAACAATTAAGAAAATGATAATAGGAACATACATATTGATAATTACCTTAAATGTAAATGGATTAAATGCTCCAACCAAAAGACATAGACTGGCTGAAAGGATAAAACCTGTACATGTACTGTCTACAAGAGACCCACTTCAGACCTAGGGACACATACAGACTGAAAGTGAAGGGATGGAAAAAGATATTCCATGCAAATGGAAATCAAAAGAAAGCTGGAGTAACAATTCTCATATCAGACAAAATAGACTTTAAAACAAAGACTATTACAGGAGACAAAGAAGGCCACTACATAATGATCAAGGGATCAATCCAAGAAGAAGATATAACAATTGTAAATATTTATGCATCCAGTACAGAAACACCTCAATACATAAGGCAAATGCTAACAGCCATAAAAGGGGAAATCGACAGTAACAAAATCATAGTAGGGGACTTTAACACCTCACTTTCACCAATGAACAGATCATCCTAAATGAAAATAAATAAGGAAACACAAGCTTTAAATGACACATTCTTCTTCAAGGAATTCATGGAAAAGGCTGACAAGTACAGGTTTCTGGTAACTGACTATACTTCCGAACTGAATGAATAAGCATTTTCAGAACTCTAATGGAAAACTGATGAATTCATATAAGTGCTAACAAAAGATCAAGATGAAAATACAAATTAATTACATGGGACTGAGTGAACTGATGAGAATGATTATAATTTTTGTGACTTTCTGTTTGAATATAAAAAAAAAATCCCACAAGGACTCTGAGGCAAAAAAATATGCAAATCAATTTTCACTGCAAAGTAAAGGAGCTGTTACAGTGGAGGATTACTGGACTGAATGTCAATATTATGACATAGTATGAGTGTGTTTCGTGTTTGGTAATTGCAATCACTGTTGCTTTTGTTGTGTTCATCCATTTACAATGTTTGGTGTCAGTTTATTTATCTCTTGAAAAAATAAAATACAGCATGTGTGTGTGAAAAAAGAAATGACACATTAAACAAGATGGACTTAATTGATATTTATAGGACATTCCATCCAAAAACAGCAGTATACACTTTCTTCTCAAGTGCTCATGGAACATTCTCCAGGATAGATCATATCTTGGGTCACAAACCAAGCCTTGGTAAATTTAAGAAAATTGAAATCGCATCAGGTGTCTTTTCCGACAACAACACTATGAAACTAGATATCCATTACAGGAAAAAAATCTGTCAAAAATACAAACACATGGAGGCTACACAATACACTACTTAATAACGAAGTGATCACTGAAGAAATCAAAGAGGAAATCAAAAAACACCTAGAAACAAATGACAATGAAAACACGATGACCCAAAACCTATGGGATGCAGCAAAAGCAGTTCTAAGAGGGAAGTTTATAGCAAGACAATCCTACCTTAAGAAACAAGAAACATTTCAAATAAACAACCTAACCTTACACTTAAAGCAATTAGAGAAACTAGAACAAAAAAACCCCAAAGTTAGCAGAAGAAATCATAAAGATCAGACCAGGAATAATTGAGAAAGAAATGAAGGAAACGATAGCAAAGATCAACAAAATTAAAAGCTGGTTCTTTTAGAAGATAAAAAAAATTGATAAACCATTAGCCAGACTCATCAAGAAAAAAAAGGGAGAAGACTCAAATCAATAGAATTAGAAATGAAAAAGGAGAAGTAACAACTGACACTGCAGAAATACAAAGGATCATGAGAGATTACTACAAGCAACTATATGCCATAAAATGGACAACCTGGAAGAAATGTACAAATTCTTAGAAAAGCACAACCTTCTGAGACTGAACTAGGAAGAAATAGAAAATATAAACAGACCAATCACAAGCATTGAAACTGAAACTGTGATTAAAAATCTTCCAACAAACAAAAGCCCAGGACCAGATGGCTTCACAGGCAAATTCTATCAAACATTTAGAAAAGAGCTAACCGCTATCCTTCTCAAACTCTTCCAAAATATAGCAGAGGGAAGAAAACTCCCAAACTCATTCTACAAGGCCACCATCACCCTGATACCAAAACCAGACAAAGATGCCACAAAAAAAGAAAACTACAGGCCAATATCACTGATGAACATAGATGCAGAACTCCTCAACAAAATACTAGCAAACAGAATCCAACAGCACATTAAAAGGAGCATACACCATGATCAAGTGGGGTTTATCCCAGGAATGCAAGGATTCTTCAATATACCCAAATTAATCAATGTGATACACCATATTAACAAACTGAAGGAGAAAAACCATATGATCATCTCAATAGATGCAGAAAAAGCTTTTGATAAAATTCAACACCCATTTATGAGAAAACCCTCCAGAAAGTAGGCATAGAAGGAACTCAACATAACAGAGGCCATATATGACAAACCCACAGCCAACATCGTTCTCAATGGTGAAAAACTGAAACCATTTCCACTAAGATCAGGAACATGACAAAGTTGCCCACTCTCACTACTATTATTCAACATAGTTTTAGAAGTTTTAGCCACAGCAATCAGAGATGAAAAAGAAATAAAAAGAATACAAATCAGAAAAGAAGAAGTAAAACTGTCAGTGTTTGCAAATGACATGATACTATACATTGAGAATCCTAAAGATGCTACCAGAACACTACTAGAGCTAATCAATGAATCTGGTAAAGTAGCAGGATACAAAATTAATGCACAGAAATCTCTTGTATTCCTATACACTAACAACAGAAGATCAGAAAGAGAAATTAGGGGAACAATCCCATTTACCATTGCAACAAAAACACTAAAATACCTAAGAATAAACCTACCTAAGGAGACAAAAGACCTGTATGCAGAAAACTATAAGACACTGATGAAAGAAATTAAAGATGATACAAACAGATGGAGAGATATACCATGTTCGTGAATTGGAAGAATCAACATTGTGAAAATGACCATACTACCCAAAGCAATCTACAGATTCAATGTAATCCTTACCATACTACCAATGGCATTTTTCACAGAACTAGAACAAAAAATTTCACAATTTGTATGGAAACACAAAAGACCCTGAATAGCCAAAGCAGTCTTGAGAATGAAAAACAGAGCTGGAGGAATCAGGCTCCTAGACTTCAGACTATACTACAAAGCTACAGTAATCAAGACTGTATGGTACTGGCACAAAAACAGAAATATAGATCAATGGAACAGGATAGAAGGCCCAGAGATAAACCCACGCACCTATGGTCACCTTATCTTTGATAAAGGAGGCAAGAATATACAGTGGAGAAAAGACAGCCTCTTCAATAAGTGGTGCTGGGAAAACTGGACAGGTACATGTAAAGAATGAAATTAGAACACTCCCTGACACCATACACAAAAATAAACTCAAAATGGATTAAAGACCTAAATGTAAGGCCAGACACTATCAAACTCTTAGAGGAAAACATAGGCAGAATACTCTATGACATAAATCCAGCAAGTTCCTTTTTAACCCACCTCCTAGAGACATGGAAATAAAAACAAAACTAAACAAATGGGACCTAATGAAACTTAAAAGCTTTTGCATAGCAAAGGAAACCATAAACAAGATGAAAAAACTCTCAGAATGGGAGAAAATATTTGCCAATGTAGCAACTGACAAAGGATTAATCTCCAAAATCAAAATCAGAAAAACAAACAACCCAGTGCAAAAATGGGCTGAAGGCCTAAATAGACATTTCTCCAAAGATATACAGATTGCCAACAAACACATGAAAGAATGCTCAACATCACTAATCATTAGAGAAATGCAAATCAAAACTACAATGGGGTATTACCTCACACCAGTCAGAATGGCCATCATCAAAAAATCTACAAACAATAAATGCTGGAGAGGGTGTGGAGAAAAGGGAACCCTCGTGCACTGTTGGTGGGAATGTAAATTGATACAGCCAGTATGGAGAACAGTATGGAGGTTCCTTAAGAAACTAAAAATAGAACTACAATATGACCCAACAATCCCACTACTGGACATACACCCTGAGAAAACCATAATTCAAAAAGAGTCATGTACCACAATATTCATTGCAGCACTATTTACAATAGCCAGGACATGGAAACAATCTAAGTGTCCATCAACAGATGAATGGATAAAGAAGATGTGGCACATATATACAATGGAATATTACTCAGCCAGAAAAAGAATCGAAACTGAGTTATTTGTAGTGAGGTGAATGGACCTATAGTCTGTCATACAGAGTGAAGTAAGTCAGAAAGAGAAAAACAAATACCGTATGCTAACACATATATATGGCATCTAAAAAAGAAAAAAAACCGGTTCTGATGAACATAGGTTCAGGACAGGAATAAAGAAGCAGAAGTAGAGAATGGACTTGAGGACACAGGGAGGGGGAAGGGTAAGCTAGGATGAAGTGAGAGAGTGGGATGGACATATATACACTACCAAATATATAATAGTTAGTGGGAAGCAGCCACATAACACAGGGAGATCAGCTCAGTGCTTTGTGACCACTTAGAGGGGTGGGATAGGGAGGGATGGAGGGAGACGCAAGTGGGACTGGATATGGGGATATATGTATACATATAGCTGATTCACTTTGTTATACATCAGAAACTAACACAACATTGTAAAAAATTATACTCCAACAAAGAGGTTTAAAAAAAAAAAAAAAGACCATAATGAGATATCACTACATCTATTAGGACAGCTAAAATGAAAAATAGTGACAATAACAAATGCTGGCATAATGGAGAAACTGATCTCTCATATATTGCTCGTGAGAATGTAAAATGGTACACTTGGGAAATCAGTTTGGCAGTTCTTTTAAATAATGAAACATACATTTATACAACCCAACCATTTCACTCCTTGGTATTTATACCAAAGAAACAAAAACCTATGTTCACACAAAACCAGTAAATGATTGTTATAGCAGCTTTTAAAAAATTTAAATTGAAGTATAATTGACGTATAACATCATATTAATTTCAGACGTACAACATAATTGTTTGATATTTGCATATGTTGCAAAATGATCTCCACGATACATCTAGTTAACATCTGTCACCATACATGGCTACTTTTTTTTTCTTGTGATGATAACTTTTAATATCTACTCTCTTATCAACTTTCAAATATACAATATAGTTTTATTAACTATAGTTACCATGCTATATGTTACATCCCTAGGATTTATTTTATAACTGAAAGTACCTTTTGACTCCCTTCACTCATTTCATCCACTCCCCACTCCCTTGCCTCTGGCAACAACCCATCTGTTCTCTGTATCTATGAGCTCAGTTTTTTTGTTTTGTTTTGTTTTGTTTTAGATTCTACATATGAGTGCTACAGCAGCTTTATTTGTAATAGCCAGAAACTGAAACAAACAAAATGTTCCTCAATAGGTGAATGGCTAAACAAACTGTAGTACACCCATACTATGAAATTAAAAGGAATTAATTAACTCAGCAATTAAAAAGAATGAACTAGTAATACACAACAATTTGGATAGATCTCAAAAATACATTATGCTAACTAAACAAAAGCGAATCTCCATGTCACACACTATAAGATGCAGTCCCCGACATTTTTGGCACCAGGGACCGGTTTCATGGAAGACATTTTTTCCACAGCCAGGGGTTGAGAGGGTGGTGGGATGGTTTAGAGCGATGGGAAGCGATGGGGAGCGGCACATGAAGCTTCACTCGCCCGCCGCTCACCTCCAGCTGTGTGGCCCAGTTCCTAACAGGCTGCAGACCAGTATCAGTCCATGGCCTGGGGGTTGGGGACCCTTGATGTACATAATATTGTCCAAATGACAAAATTATAGAGATGGAAAACATATTAGTGGTTGCCAGGGTTATGGGATGGTGGGAGGTTGGGCGAAGGGGGCAGCTATAACTATAAGAGAGTAGCACAAGGGAGATCTTCGCGATGATGGACCAGTTCCCTTTCTTGACGGCAGTGGTTGCTACATGAGTCTCCACATGTGATAAAATGACATAGAACAGTATACAAACATTACACCAATGTCAATTTCCTGGCTTTGATACTGTACTATAATTGTGTAAGATGTAACCACTGGGGGAAACTGGGGGAAACGTTCGTGGTCCTCTTTCTCTCTATAGTACAGAGTGAATCTATAGTCTATATTTATTTTATGAATCTATAATCATTTTTAAATAAAAGGTTTAAAAAACACATATTCATGTTAAATTTAACACTTAACATTTTATTTATGTATTGCAAAAAAAGTCTTTAAGACTTCTTTGAGAAAAAAGCAAGGCTAAGAATGAAGTATTAAAACGGTGTGCTCAGGCTTCCCTGGTGGCGCAGTGGTTGAGAATCTATCTGCCAATGCAGGGGACACAGGTTCGAGCCCTCATCTGGGAAGATCTCACATGCCGCGGAGCAACTAGGCCCGTGAGCCACAATTACTGAGCTTGCGCGTCTGGAGCCTGTGCTCCGCAACAAGAGAGGCCGCGATGGTGAGAGGCCCGCGCACCGCGATGAAGAGTGGCCCCAGCTTGCCGCAACTAGAGAAAGCCCTCGCACAGAAACGAAGACCCAACACAGCCAAAAAAAAAACCGTGTTCTCCTATTTATTTTTTCTTTTGGAAGGGCCATATATGCATGTATATATGCTTATATAGTCATAGAAATTTCCTAAGTGAGAGTCAAGAAAATAATAGCAGAGGCTGCCCCTGGGCAGGAAAGAGATTGGGGTAAGAGACACTTTGAAGAGTGAAAAGGGGCTGTATTAATAATTGTACAGTGACAACAGGCACTGACAGGACAAAAGTGGGAAAATCAGAGTTTATGGTCACTGATAGTATGCACTCAACAGATGTCAACAGTTGTTATTTTCTTTTTTCTTCCGTATATTTTTATCTATTTTGTACAAGAAAATATTTATGGTAACAGAGGACTAAGTTATTTGTATTAACCCTTCTACTGAAAAAAATTAAGTTAGTTTTAAAACGTTGTTTAGCCCATCAAATATATGATAGGACATCACTTAAAACACCTCTAATTTACTCAGTGGTCAACAATCCAAATGCCTAGTGGGCCCGTCAGGTAAGGTAGATGTGTGAATTGGGCCATGTGTAGTATTTAGGAAATGGCTGAGACTGTGACAAACTGGAAAGAACTCCAAGACAAAGCACTCAAATGCAAATGTTTATAAGACTCAGCCTGGGCCAAAAAAACACAGCAATGTCCTGCCAGTGCCCAGTAGTGACCCCATCCATGTCTGCTTGCTAAGGCATCCTGTTCCACTGCAGACAAGTCTAATTACTAGAAAGTTCTTTATGCTGAAGTGACAGTTACCTGTGGTGATTTCTCCCTATTAATCCTAGTTCTGAGCATTTCCTTCATAATGAGAATTGTGGACCTGGTTTCATAGTAAGTTAATTGGACTTGTTGGCATCCAATTAAGAACTAGTTCCTTTACTAAGTGCTCAGAGCTGCCTACAGGTAGGCAATGTAACTCAAGTTTGTCCTCACACAAACCAGGGTAAATGCAAACTCTGTCATTTAACAGATCTAATACATTGAAAAAGTGATTCAATCTTTACTTATCTTCCTATTCAAAATGAGGATAATAAAAATGGCCAATTTGCAGAGTTGCTGTGAAGATTAAATATGGAAACGTTAAAATGCCAAGTAGATGTCAAAGAAAATGACTCCTTCTGTCAGAAGACAATTGTGATAGAGGTTACTTTGGGGCTTATTGTTCAACTTACGTGGATTTTGTGAGAGTGGAAAATATGCAGATTTTCAGAGTAATTTCATAGCCAGGGATCCAAGATTGAGCTTCCTCTCTTCCCAATCTACCAGGCATGTTTCCTCATTTTGCCACTAGATGGCAGTTGCTTCCCAGAGTATTTGAGCTCCAAAGAAGTAAAATCTCCAAAGCTTATCCAAGGCTCTCATTCATGTTACAAATCAGGCCTAGAGCCACACCAAGTAACAGGGTGTCTATCCTCTCAAGGAGAATTTGTTTCACTCAGTAACTAAGAAATTCAGAGCCCGTTCCTGAAATTCAATGGGGGGAGAGGTGATGGTCCAGAAGAGCAATTTATTACTCACTCGCTCAGCTAACCTGGATTTGCTCCTGCCACAGGGCCTTTGCACTTGCTGTCCCACCTTCCTGGATCCTCTTCTCCCAGGCATTTGTATAGCGTACTCCTTTCTGTATTTACTTACTAGCTCACAGCTCCCATAACGTAAGTCCCAGGACAGCTGGGGCTGTGTTTTTTTCCCTACAGCATCCCCAACCTCAATAACTGCACCTACTACATAATAATAAACATTTGCCCAATAAATATATGTCAAATGAAAGTTAAATGAATACCTAAGTCCTCAAAAGTTGCTCATCCACTAGCTAAAATAACACTCTTTCTCTTTTCCTTAAGAAAGCAAATCCAGATGCCAGAGAAGGAGAGAGACCCTGTCCAACCAGCCCAGGACTGAACGTGGCCATGGTCCCCACCCCTCAACTGTGGAAATCACATCTCATCTCCTACACTGCTTGAGCCTCCGGTGACAATGGCAAGGCTAATAAACTGACCTGAGGTAATGAGGGAAAGTCAGGAATGATCCTTTTCTTTCCTTATCAGTAACATGGCTTTTAATAGTCATTCTGGAGAAAAAGCTATTGCCAAAACCCAATACTCCTTTGTTTTGTCTTTTATCCACACCTCTATTTTATAGGTGCCTCAAACTCAAATAAATTAATTCTCTTCTTCCACAAACTGTCCCCGATAATGGCACCCCAGTCATAGGACTTCAGCTCATTGCTCTCCTTGGACACCACATGTAACTGTCACCCCCTAATAATCCTACCTCAAGCCTCTACACTCCTCTTTCCCATTCTTACTGCCATCACCCAGGGCCCTCATTTCCCTGGGCTGTTGCAAAAGGCTATTTGACAAAATGCACAGTTCTGACTATGACCTGCTCAAACTTTCTATGGACCCTTTAAGATCAGCTTATTTCATCTCCTTTGTGAAGCCTTCTCTCTCCCTGCTTCTCTGAGTAGAATTGACCCTCTGTTCCATGTGTCTCCACTTGTCTCATGTAGATTTCCCCCATGGTATCTATACCTCTTTATTGCAATGAATTTTTACCAGCTGTTTCTCACTAGAGTAACATGAGGGCTGGACCATATTTTATTCATTTGTTTGTTATTGCTTTTTTATGCCCAGCACCTAAAAATGGATCTGGAGCATATTGATGCCCATAATTGGTCCCCATTACCTGCCAAATAAATCTCAACCTCTTGTTCTATCATTCAAGGGCAGCAGTATGTCACTTAATTGCTTCCCCACATGTCCCATCCACTCCCAGGCATTGCTGGCCACCCTGGGAGTCCCTGTAGCACATATCAGGGACTACCTAGTGCCCCTGGAGAAAGGCTTCTGAATGATAAACTTTAGTACATGATGGTAGATCATACTACCATCTAGTTGAGTCTAGAGCCAGGCTACCTGGGTTCCAATCTCCCTTCCACAATTTACTGGTTGTGTGACTTGGAAAAGTATTACTTTAACCTCTATGGGCCTCACTTTCCTCATTGGCAAAAAGGTGGTAATAATAGTACCTTTCCCATAAATTGTTTTCTTTTTTTTTTTTTTGGAGGATTGGGTTAATATATGTAAAGCTCTGGAACAATCTTGACACATAGTAAGCATTCAATTAATTCTAATTATTATTAAGCATCTGCTATATATCAACTGTGAGCCCGAAACTTGACATATATTACATCTAATCCTTACGACAACACCAGAAGGAGGCAAATTTTCCTCCTTCAACTGGTAAGAGGGCTAAGGCCCATAGAAGTTGAGTATCTCTCAAATTCACATCATCAGGAAGTGCTGGGACAAGGATTTGAACCCAAAGTTGTCTCTCTCCTCTCTGCTAACTCTTTCCAAACTTCAGTCAACTGAATACCACTTATGAGACTTTTGCCACATGTGTACTATTGTTTACTAAGTATTCTTTAATTTGGCTCTTTTTCCTTTAAATAAATATAGTGTAAATGTAAACTTCATTTCACTTTCACAAATGAGATTGATGTGTTGGCAACTTATCCTAATTCACATTAAAATAATACAAAATTCTTAAATGTTTGTCCACCTTCCACCTAAAAATATCAAATATTCCACAGTACTTGGTCAATGCAGTACTAGACCATGATGCTGAACCTCCTTTGATTTACATGAGTTGCTGTTCTGTACAGCAATGTGCATATAGTTAACAATACTGTACTGTACACTTAAAAATTTAAGAAGGCAGATTTCATGTTATGAGGTTTTTACCACAAAAGAGAGAGAGAAAGGAAAAAAAAAAAATTTACAAAAGAATACTAGTGAAAGAGAGAGAGAGCCAGAAATATGTAGTTAGAGTAATACAGGACTTCAATTCTAGACTTCAGTCCACTGCTTAAATAGCTTTGGTACAGTTGGCAATTCTCTCAACAGTTACTTTCTCTTATCTATTTTATATGGATAACACTGCAGGCTACAGCTCTTTGAGGTATTATAGGAAAAATAAAATTAGTAACTGATGGGATAATATTGTGAGAAATATAAAGTACCCTATAAATCAATATTTTAATTATTCCTTGTGCAAAATAGTAATAACTTGTACTCATACCAGAATCAAATTATAATAATACAGGACCATAATGATAAGCTCTTGTCAATAATCCAGTAGGAATTGTTATTAGATTCCAATCAGCCCTCTCAAGGGAAAGAAACTGTGCTTCGTCATAAAAATGAAATTTTCCTGACTAAGTTATTCTCCAGGTAGGCAAATTTTTCTCTTTATTATGGGCATATAATACAGTGAAGATGCAGTTCAAAAATTTTTATTCTGGCAACAAAAGATTGAAAATTTACTTGTGTTCAGACCAGAGAAAGTGAGAAGTGCAACCTCCACTTGCAAATTACAAAATCCCATATTCTGAGAATTTTGAGCTTGTTCCCAAGTCGCATCCCGGTCCTGCACAAAGGGCATCACTTTTGAGACACAGCTTAACCTGGATTTCACACACGATGAATGCACCTTGTATACACAAACACAAACAACCCAATACTGTAGGTGATAATTATTTTCCCTTAAATTCAAGTACTTATTCATGTCCATAGTGTCCTTTTGCTAGAGAAGGGTCTGGTACCATTTTTATTTTACTGCATTTGCTTTTCACCTTGCTTAACAAACATAATCTGGGGATGTTCCTAATACAGTTAAAACATAAGTACTGTTGGTTTTATAATTTCTGTCAGCATCAGTGAAAATCAAACGCATTAAAATTTTATTTTATTTAAAAAAGAATTACTTATTTTATAAATAAGAAAGACAATAATGGCTATTTATTCCTGGTAGAAGTAAGCTTCAATTTATATGCCAATTTTGAGGAACTGGCAATGGCTGCCATAGTGCTGTCTGACTGCCAAGGGCCCAGGTGGCAGGGATGAGGGGACTGGTCACCTATTTGCCATTCTTCATCTGGTCCAATCCATTCAACTTTCCAGAGGTTATTCCCCCACCAACTTCTCTTTCTCCCACCACCGTTCCCTTACTGGATGACCAGTAGAGCCAGGTTTTCCCAAGGGACAGTATTAAGTAAGGGAGGAAGGAAATGCTGGCAACTCTCTTGATCCTGGAGTGAGGGTGCCTTAGGAGATACACTGGGGACCCAGAGCCATCAGGAAGGAGTTGAAAGGGCTATGAGATGATGTGCTAGATGGGGCATTCCAGTGAGGACAGCAAAGAACCTCAAGAAGTTGCACCAGCCAGACACAATAGGATCCTGGCAGGTAAACATTGTTTTATGTGATGACTGTGTATTAAACCTGAAATCAGCGTTTAGCTCCTGTCAGTAAGGCAGCAGGATGCCTCTAAGGGCTTACTGTGGCTCTTGCATGTGTATATTTTCCTGCTCCTACACATACTTAAGGCAGACACTGGGTTGTGGTGAGGGATCTCGTTCATGATTATTTACCGGAGCCAAGCTGTGATGTTCACGTGGACAAGTCTCTACTTATTTGGTCCCATTTGAAGGATTAAAAGAAAAATCCTCCTGCTGTAGTTCTTCCTGTTCTTTCTGGTTCTTAGAAAAGAAGGAAAGTTTGTAGAGTGGTTATGCTCACTCCAAAAACTACAAAAGAGAAGCCAGAGGTCCTTTCTTTGTTAACAAGACTAGAACTCTTTTTCAGAAAATGTTAAAGGACCACTGTGTGGAAAAGAACATAGCAGGCCTGATCTGCTATCCTTAGAAAGCTCTGCTTACAAAGTTGGCCTTTGGCCGGCTTCAAGAAACATGGATTTTGGAAGAGTTCCCACCATTAACAGATTGAGTGGTTCACTGTGCCTAAACTGTTTATGCAAACAGTATGGTCTATGCAGAACACCTGCTTTCCTTCTGGGAGTTGGCAATTTGGATTCATGCCTGGCAAAGGCAGGAAGAGGGGTCATGTCAACTGCACCCAATAAAAACCCTGGGCATTGAGTCTCTAGTGAGCTTCCCTGGTTGACAACACTTCACACATGTTGTCACAACTTGTTGCTAGGAGACTTAAGCATGCCCTATGTGACTCCACTGGGAAAGAACCCTTGCAAACTTGCACCTGGCTTCCCCTAGGCTTGGTCCTTCTGCTTTTGCCTTTGCTGATTCTTCTCTGTATCACTTCACTATAATAAATCATAGCCATGAGTATGACTATATGCTGAGTCCTGTCCATTCTCCTAGCAATTGTGGAACCTAGGGGTGAACATGGGGAATCCACCACCACAACCACTTTTGCTTTACCATACCCTAGGGATATAAGAAGATGGGTCATGGCCAGAAAACCAAATAAACTTGAGCTAAGAATCTGAAACTTAAATATAAGGTGTGAACTCCATAATCATCAATTAGAGAATCACTCTATGTCTTGGACATGTGGGGAAACATGATGAACTTTCTGTGGCAATTGCAGAAGGGGTATTTTGCCCTTGAAAAGCATCATTTAGTTTATGACCTGATCTTGTATGGAAGAAAAGAAAGTTGCTGTATAAGTAAATGCTAGTTAACACAAATGATCTTCTTTGCGGTAGAACTCAAAACTAGAAATCTATGATTCCTCCTTACTTGTTTTAGGCCCTGTCTTCTTTTTTAAAGGCATTTGGAGGACTTTAAATGTAGGGACCTAAGAGGTCATCATCCCTTCTCCTATCAGTATAGAAATCCTCTTTAGAACATTCTTATCAGTTATTGCTTGAGCACTTCCCTTACACTTAGGGCTTCTCAAATTTTTCCTCCAAAGTGCCCTAAGGACATAATACTTTTTGGCAAAGAAGTAGTTATAGATGTAGTACAAATTAGATTTGCAAATATAAATATCTCTAAACATGCCCATTTTCACTTAAAAAGTCATCTGAATTTTGCATTCTGTTTCATTGTATGTGTGTTTGCTTAACATAAAAATATTATAGATTGAGGCATAACCTGGCACATGTGTGTTTCTATGGAGATTTTATCACCATTCTAAAAATCACAGTCTGAAATAAAATATATTTTATGTAATTTTTTCCTAATTACAAAATACATAAAAGCACAAAGGAAAAGGGACAACAGTCATAGATAAACTCCCTCTGCTCCCAAGATAACTGCTTCTAATCTTTAAGTGCATGTCTTAGAAAATTTTTTTCAAGGAAAAAAATAACAGCTATAATATATTGTGATAGATTCTACTTGCATAAAATAGTAAGAAAGAAAGAAAAAAAGAAATTGGGGTATTACAATTTCAATAGAAGGACGTGACTGCAAATCTTTGACTAGAAGATCTAGTAGTGAGAGAGACAGAAAATTAGATATAATAACCATGTTTCCATTTTAAAACATACCTTTCCAGCAAGGATCCAAATGCTTTCGATACAATATGGCAAAGACAGAGTCCAGAAAATTGAAGAAAGGCTGTCTGCACGTTTATTTGCCTTGATTCTTTGTTAATATAAGGTGAGGCATCTATGTATCCTTTAGTTATACTCACTCAGCTGCTGTCAGCAGAATCATTGCACAGGTTAAGAGCAGTGTTGGGAATTTACTTTCCGGTTATGTATACAGATCTTTCTAGGAGGTAGAGAACTGAATCTCATAAGAAAAATGTGTTTGCAAGACTATTAATCTCTGTGTTTGGCCAAATAGGAGACCTAGTAAGGTTTCAAGGGCCTAAAATAAGTGGGTATTGCATACGTGTGCACTTGTGCACACACGCAAACGCACACACACACGCACACAGGGAAGATGGGGGTAGAAGTGTGAGGAGGGACAACACTCCCACTGAACAACAGCAGCATTCCATCAGGCATCTGGCTAAAAAGGCTGGATTTACTCCAGTGTTTGGAAACTCGATGTAGCTACAGTGTTTGAAAGAAACTGAGAACTTGCCCTGTAAGAGGTCCAAGTTCTACTTCTGGTTCTGCTATTTACCACCAGTTGGTGGGCTTTTGCAAGCCATTTCACTTCTCTGAGCCTGTTTTCCCATCAATAAAATGGGAATCACAATACCCACCTAGAAGGATTAAAGTTGGTATATTTTAGACTGTCTGGCATGTAAGAGACACTTAATACATGAGAGCTCAGAGGGTTGTTAACACTGATAAAATAAAACAATTTACATGAAAGCACTTTGTAATCTATATAGTTATCTGAGAGTGGGAGGAAGCCAAGCCTTACTGGAATGCAAATATTTAGAACTAAGGATTACAAGTTTTAAGGGCCTCATTGACTAAGGAAGGCAAATAGATTTCACCTGGAGGGACAGCTCCATTCAGTGAGTGGCTGCTGAAAGAAGTGCTGCATTGTGCAGAAAAAAAAATCCTGAAGCCATGTCCAGACTCAGAAAGAGTTTTGTGAGAAATTAGTTATGTCTTCTATGAGTACAGAAGGGAAACATTCCGGCACTCATGCCTGGCATTGCAGACTCAGGTCATGGAAAGGACTCTGTTAGACCTCAAGCCCACCTCCAGCACTTAGCTGCTCCACTTAAGGTTATAGGAAAAGATTTCATGAACAGAAAATGGCAATCATAAACATCAGACTCGTACAGTGTACACATGGATGAGACCGACCATATCCCAATCTTCGCAAGTTCATCCAAGTGCATAATCTCAAATCACTGAGTAACAGCAAAAAAGAGCAGGGAATCTTCCCACTCACAATCCAAGGACAAAATCGGACATCAGTTTGTACTAAACATGAGGGTAGTTATAGTGCTACTTTTAGGGTTTTATGAGGAATAAATTAGATGAATATGTTAAATGCCTAGAATAGGACCTGGCACATGACAAACTTTCAATAATATTTAACAGTTATTATGATGAAGAAGATTTATTATCTTTTGTTTCAATAATTTATGATATGATTTGGGATTAAGTTATAAAATTAATAATTAATGCAAAACTCAAGCTAAATCAAAATTACTTTTGAATAATCCCTAAATTGTCAAAACCTAAAGATTTGAGAGCCCAAAGACAAAGAATAAATGATTTTTTACCTCTCTTTGTTTTTCAGGTGAGAGCTCTGTTTACGGAGGGCAAAGGGAGGTCCTCACTGGGGGGAAGGGTGAGAGGAAGAAGAGAGCTGAAGCTGGGGTGCATTTAAGTTAACAGTGTATGTGACGCAAATCCATTTACAATTAACCTTAAGAGTTACATCAAACAGTATTAAAAGACTTAAAATAAAGCTATCTCTGCTATGCCGCAGTCTGACAACTCAGAGGCAACCACTGCTACATACTGAATTGTGTCTTCCAGTGTTCAACTTTATTTCTCTAAATAATATGTTTATGCATTTATTTCTTGATTATCTGTTTTATACATAATCAACTGACTTCTATTAAGACAGGATTTAGCTCTCTCACACTCCCAACCCTCTGTCCCTTTTCTTCTCTTACACTCCTTCTTTACTCATATCACATTTAAATCAAATCAATAGTTTACATTTTTGATTAGGTAAATATTGTTTACTTCTAAGTTGTGATAGTTTACTATGATTAAATTTCCATTTACATAAACTTTCTGTTCTTCCTAAAGAGGTTTTTTTCCTAAAAGTTAGTTATTGCTTTATTGTTTTCATTGCTTAGTTTTCTGTGTGTTCATTCCAAGTTTTTTTCAAATGTTCCAGCTGATTTGATGTGTGCCTATTACCCAACTCAAATACTACCCAACCATTTAACTTAGTTCTATTTTTCCTCCCTGAGGTTTAAGCTGTCCATCCTGAACAGGTAGGTCTCTAACCTTGATGCTGAGTTGTTTATCCTGAAACTTCCCTTCATTTCTCTTCCATACTGCCTTCCTCAATGCCTGAGTATCATGTCTTTTTCTTTCTTTTTTACCCTATCAAGTTTCTGAACTGTATTCTCCGGTGACTTTCTGAGAAAAGATACATGGAAAATTGTTTTTTTGACTTATTGATTTGTATCTTGCTTGATGGATTGGTTGGGTATAAAAACCTAAGTTAAAGTCATTTTCCCTTAGAACCTGAAGACATTTCTCCACCATCTTGTAGTATTCTGGCCATTTCAATTCCCAAGCTTTGTGATCTGGTTTTTTTACTTTATCTACTTTGTTTTGTTTTGTTTTTTGAATTTCAAGGTAATATGCCTTGATATAAGCCTTTTTGCATTTGTTGATCTGGGTAATTGGTAGACCCTTTCAGTCTAGAAATTCTCAGCCTTCAAAGGAGGGAAACTTTCCTATGTTATTTCTTTGATAGTTTCTTCCTCTCTGTTTTTTCAGTTCTGTCTTTCTGGAAATTTTCTCCTTTGGATGTCAATTCTCCTGGTTCGATCTTCAGTTTTATCTTTTTCTCCAATTTTTTACCACTTCATATTTTCATTCTATTTTCTGGACAAGATTCTTCACTTTATCTATACTTTTATTTTTAATAAGATTAACCAATTTACTAAGTGTCAGTCAGGGTACTTAGTTGAAAGCATGAGAAGCAAATTCTGGTTAATTAAACAGAAAGGGAATGTACTTAAAACATTTGGATTCGTTTATAGACTATTTTGAGACTAAGGAACAAGCTTGGAGGATACAACAGCCAAGAAACCCAAATACCTTACAGAACGTTTTCTATCAAAATGCTGCTTCACCATCACTGGACTTAGTCACCAAAGCTCGCATTGCCAATGTCACCAACACTCAATGCTGCACACTATCACTAGAATCTTTTCCAATTTACCCCTGGAAGCTAAAAGTAGCTACAACCACAACTGCCAGACTCACCAGAACAGATCTGTGTGGCACTTGAATCTTCCTGCCACTAGATGCTAATTCAAAGTATGGAGAAGCTGACCATGCCCTACTTGAAAGCAAATGCTTGGTATATTCAGTTTCAAAATTGGAGGCTGCTTTGGCCTCATAAATAGAGAATCTTCTAAATATAGGATGAGAGCTCAGATACTACTAGGTAATCACAAAGTATGAAAATGTCCAGTGAAGTCCACCCCTTTATCTGTCCTACACTAATATTCACCATTCTTCTATACTTACACTTCTAGAACAAATGCTCGTACATACCATAATGTAACAAACCATTCCCTGTTCCACTGAAAACATGCCCATCTTTTGTCCTAGTATTAAAAAAATAGTCAAAGTCTTGTTATTATTTGTTGCTTCCATTCCAAGGCCAGGATCTCTGTTGATGTCCCTTCTCTTCTGGTTATGTCATAATTCCATCTTCCATTCAATATCCTATAACCTATGGATTAATTTGTAAAGATAACCATAACAAACAAATATAAAATAGTGGAAAAGGGAAGAATTGGAAAGAAGACAATTAGTTCAACGGTTGAGGATACATAATAAAATAAAATATTGGTAGATGCTACCATCTTATGTCTGCAAATGATTGTGAAACTTTGTGGTATGCTGAAAAGTCGCCCCCCAGAGATATGTCCACACACTAATCCCTGAAACCTATAAACGTTATCTTATTTAGAAAGAGGGTCTTTGTAGATGCAATTAAGTTAAGGATTTTGAGATGAGGACATTATCCTAGATTATCAATTGGAGCACCAAATCCAGTCACAATTGTCCGTATAAGAGAGAAGCTGAGGAAAACTTGACACAGACAGAAGAGGAAAAGTCAGTGTGACCATGAAGGCAGATTGGAATGATGCTGCCCCAAGCCATGGAGTATCAGCAGCCACCCGAAGCTGCAAGAGACAAGGAACAGATTTGTCCTTAGAGTCTCCAGAGGGAGCATGGCCCTGCTAACACCTTGATTTCAGCCCACTGAAGCTGGCTTCGGCTTCTGGGCTCCAAAACTTTAAGATAATAAATTTCAGTTGTATGTGAAATTTTATTACAGCAGCCACAGGAAACTAATCCAAAGCTGCAGTAGTATTTAGGATTTCCCATCTCCACTATCAGGCCTAGGAGTCTGTAATTCTCAGGAGAGAAATATTCCTCAGGAGATTCTGGATATTAGCCAGATTTTTAAACTACTTCTCTGGTAACAGCAGCATCTGTTGAAGGGGTCATTTCTTCACCACTCCTGATATTTCCTTCTACAAGGAGGATATCCTCATCATTTTAACACTTCTGACTTGTCTACTTTCTCACTTACTGATGAATTTAGAGGGAGAAGCTGGGCATGCATAGTTCAATCCCTTTCTTTTTCTGCTCTTTTGGGAGCTAACTGCCTGCATGGAGGTTTTTACAGTTGGGGAGTTTGCTTTTAAATGCTGCAACCTGCACAAGAGGCTTTTAAGTCCAGTGTTTTTACTTTTGTGGGTCGGTATAGGTTAAGAAGGCTAATTCCACAGGCAGAACTTGATCCATGGGTGGTTTCAGAGAAATGGCCACTAGAGGCCACTTGGGCCTCAGGAAAGACACTGGAGCCCATGGGTCTTCTCAATGGCAGGACATCTGGTGGAGGTGAGAGGACCTCAGATGGAGGCAGTTCACACAGGGGCTGGCAAACAAACTCTGACTTCTCTGTCCTCAGCAAAGCTATAGGTCTTTAGTAGATACAGGTAGCTTCAGGGTATTGGCAAAGCAGTTCAACATTCAGCTACACATTGGTTTGATTAATGTACACTTCTCACTTATAATCTTCGAGAGGTAAGAATCCACATTGTTTTTTAAGTAGTTCCAGGATAGAACCCAGAAGAGCAGAGGTTTTTACTGAGGCAGTGGTCTCATGGAAGTATGAACAGGTCTGTCCTAAAGACGGCTGATCTCCTCCCATGACGAGGATAGGCCACCCTTGGTTAACCACAGGCTTACTGTTCCAGTCACTGGATTGGACTGGGGACGGGGATGGGGGTGGAGGGAAGGGAGCGAGGTCACTGCATCGTCACTCCTGATCTCTCCTTCCTGGGTGGAAGCCTACAGCCACAATGCAGTGCCCACCAGCTCACCTACTCCCCTGATTGATGAGTTGGAAAGGGTACGTGGTCATGCCTAGCCCTTCCCTGTGCTCCCCCTTCTCTTTTGGGAGCTGTCTGCCTGCAAGGAGCACATATTACCCCTCTCCCCAGCCTGTGCTGGAAGCCATGGTGGTGGGGCAAGCTGCCTAATGCTTGGGAGCTAGCGGACATGTGAGATTTCCCAATATCAGCTTAACAAAAGAGATACCTTGATCCCACCTGCCTTATTTCTTTGCTTTATTTTTCAATTGCTTCAGAACACAGGAAAGGAAGAGGGGAAGTGGATTAAGAGATTCGAATATACTAGATGGAAAAGGAAGGCACTTAAAACAAAAACTGGGTACAGACCTTCCCATTTTACAGATTTCTAAACTTTATAGGAAATCAGTGATGTCTCAAATGCTTTTCTCTGAGAACTACTATTTGGATCCCCCTCAAAGGCCCCAGCAATGTATAACATAAGAACAGAGCCCTTAATTTCTCAGTAGAACTATTTCCGTAACACAGTACAGACCTTTATCCATAGGCTGATTTTTTTATTTTTGGAGCCTATGGAGTTTTACATGAAATGTGTTCATTATAAATTATGGGATACATTGATCAGGCAAATTTCAGACCTACTAATTTAGTGAAATAAAGAAACTGCAGCAGATCTTGGCTATGGTAAGCATAAAACAGGGACTCTCCATTGGTCCTCAAAGTGCAGCAGATTTCGAGTCAGGCCTGAGTCCACATCCTGGAGCTATACTTCCTGGCTGTGACAAGTTGCTTAATTCCTCATCTGTTTGCCCACATGTGTAAAATGGGGGACAGTAATGCCTCTGTTTTACAGTTGTTGTGAGGATGAACTTTAGTGAGATCGTGAACTTTTAATCTGAATACACACATTCCTCACCAGTTTGTGAGTATAAATATAGTCACAGTAATATCGGTGCCCAAATTTTTTAATCCCAGTATATAGGATTTCAGGACCTCAGCCCCTCTCTCAAAATTCTTGTGAGATTTTCTTTTCTTTCCAGTTTTCTCAACTCTTGAATTCCTCCTTTTCCCTTTGTAATTAGTAAGTATTTCATAAAGGAAGTACTTTGAGACCATGCAAATATCTCAATTGTCATTAAGCTATCTATTTTTAATTTGCATGTGTATGGACTAATGGAGTCCTATTTTATTCAATTAAATTATGCTACCATCATTATTTATTTTGATACTCAAAGTGCTCCAGACTTGGTCAGCAGGACCCCTTCAAGCTAGTTATTGCATCTTTTTGCCAGGCTCTGCTATTCTTTAAACAATTCCTTACTCTCTAGCCAAACAAGATATTTCAGGCTTATCTTGTACTTTTCCTTCTCCATCCCAGGAATTAGTCATCTCTCCAAGGAGCCCTGGTCCCTTTGAGGAGAGAATGGTATTTAGAAGCCAAGATCTAGGTGCTAGTTGTGTTTATTACTATTGGGGTGCCACAGCTCCAGGACTCCTTCATTGGATAAAGCTAGATGTATGGGCTTCCCCGGTGGCACAGTGGTTGAGAATCTGCCTGCCAATGCAGGGGACACGGGTTCGAGCCCTGGTCTGGGAAGATCCCACATGCTGCAGAGCAACTAGGCCCGTGAGCCACAATTACTGAGCCTGCGCGTCTGGAGCCTGTGCTCCGCAACAAGAGAGGCCGCGATAATGAGAGGCCCGCACACCGCAATGAAGAGTGGCCCCCACTTGCCGCAACTAGAGAAAGCCCTCGCACAGAAACGAAGACCCAACACAACCATAAATTAAAAATTAAAAAAAAAAAAGCTAGATGTAGATGTACATACAATCATACACATGTATATATACACTTGTATATGTGTATACATACATGTGTATATACACAACTATGCATATTTCTCTGTCTATATAAATTGAAAACCATGAGTTCACACTAGTACCTCCATTCCCAATCCAACACCTAGTTTTTTTTCTCTTCCCTTACTTGTAATGCCATTCTCTGACTTTGGAAAACCTAGCTCTCATTATCCTTACAATATTTACTGAATTAATTTATCCTCCTGTATGTAACAAATCTCCTGGATGCCTTGCTATTCTAGACCTCATACAGATGCCCTTTTCACACCTCTCAGGCTCCAGCGCCCCTCACTGGGCTGCCATCAGTCACATCCCTGCATGGACACCCTCCTCACCTCCCTCATGCTTAAGTACACTGTGCTGGGCTCCCCCACTGCTAGATAGTTCCTCATCCCATTTGGGCTTTATATCCTGCTCTGGACCACCACAGATTTCCCCCCACCAGCACAGATGCCTACCTTTCCTTGATTTCGCCCAATGGTTTCTGAATTGAATTGTTTGAAAAAGGAAAAGAAAGGGAAAAAGGAAAAAGAGGAAGAATGAGGAATTTAACCTTTGAGATAGTGTTTTGATAAGAAATGTGAGCAAGTAGATATTAAAAATCTCAAAATTTTTGCTAAAAGGTGGGCAAGATGTTCAGATATTATATCTCTCAGCTGCTAATGAGATGGCCTATATATGTGGACTGTAACATAAATATGTCCTCACCCTCAACCATCCCCCTGCTTTCTCCGTTATGATTACCCTCACTCCCACTGGCATCCTACACCCACTGTCACCTTCAACGCTTCTGGCAAAGACTGGTACAAATAGGAAACTTAGGAAATCAGTATAGACAAAGATCATTACTGTTTTTCCTCCTCATTCTAAGATAGGTTTATAAAGATCCAGACAAAAAGAGAATATGGTGACAACTCTGAGATAATGATACAGAAAGGGTTTGCAGTATTCAAAATATATTTATTACTCATTTACAATGCTTAATGCAAGTGGCAAGATAGCTCCTGTTTTGCTCTGTGCAAGGCCCATCAACAGGAAAAATGAATGAAGGGAAAATAGAAGTATTTTAAAAACATAAGTAACTTGTTGTTAGAAGGTGCTTTTGAGGTCCTAACCTGGTCTGCTGAATATTTCTATTAGGAGGAAGCACACTGCTTCCACTTTTCAGCCAACTCCAAGACTTGGATCTCAGGCTGTTATCTACCCCCTTGGAACTTCTGTCTCTCCACTGATTCCAGCTCACCCCTCTGCAGTCACGCAGAACAAGTTTAAGAACTCTGTAGGTATTCAAAGACAGCTATTATGTGCCTCCACCTGAGTCCTCAATATGCTTGCTTTCTTAACCTATTCCTTATATGATGTGTTTTGAGCGCCTCTTACCTTCTGATTCCTCTCTGTAGAGGTTCCAGTTATGAACACTATTTTTATTTATTTATTTATTGTATTTATTTAATTTTGGCTGCGTTGGGTCTTTGTTGCTGTGCGTGGGCTTTTCTCTAGTTGCGGTTCGCGGGGGGTACTCTTTGTTGTGGTGGGCGGGCTTCTCATTGTGGTGGCTTCTCTTGTTGTGGAGCACAGGCTCTAGGCACACAGGCTTCAACAGTTGTGGCTCACGGGCTCTAGAGCACAGGCTCAGTAGTTGTGTCACGTAGGCTTAGTTGCTCTCCAGCATGTGGGATCTTCCCGGACCAGGGCTCAAACCCGTGTCGCCTGCACTGGCAGGCGGATTCTTAACCACTGCACCACCAGGGAAGCCCAATGACCACTTTCAAATGCAGACTTTAGGGCTGGTCACAACGGTGCAGGTGTGTTTCGATCAGTGCTGAGATCAATGAAGCATTTGAGCTGGCACATCATCTCCTGCATCCAATCCCAAAATACATGCAAGACAGCAATCTCATGCCATGTAAGGCTAGTCACTCTGCTTCTAGACAGTGTCTATTCAGAAGCAAATTGTCAAGCAAAGAAACCAAGGAACTCCTGCTCCTCAGTGTGGCCCCCTCAAGAGCTTACTACAGCTCCCAATTCCACTGATTAGGGTTAAGTCTTGTTTAATTTTAGTGGCAAATATGATAGGAGTGGCAGTGTATTTTATCTCTTTTGTCCATTTTACCTTATTTTTATTTTTCAAATTCATCTAATTTTTTCCCACCTCAGTTCCAGCCTCCATTATCCCAGTATTGAGTTATTGCTACATCAAGCTATTGGGATCCCACTGCCTCTAGGTTTATACACCAAGGCCAGAGTAAGCCCTCTGAAATTAATAATGTCATCCCCTTTCTTAAGAACTTTAAGTAGTTTGCCATCACTCTTAGCCTTCTGAACATGACTTACAAGGCCCAACATGACAAAAGTCTCTATCCTGCTTTATCTTTCTTTACCCTTTACCCACCCAGCCTTGTGTCTGATGCTTAAGCCATGCCAATCTTTCACAAGTTTGCCTAAACATGGCCACGTTCTCTTTCAATTTCAGGTCTTTGAACCTGCTGTTTTATTTCCTGGAACTCTCTCCCTCTACTATCTTGTCCTCTTCACCTGGTCTTCTCCTTCTCAGTCTTTAGGACACCAGATAGAGTTCCCCTCTCCTGGGAATCCTTCCCTGACTCCCCACACCTAGTGTTTTCCCTCCCATCCTCTTCCCTTAGCACACTGCATGGTATGTCTATCATCACATTTATCCAAAGTCTTTCTCAAGACAGCAGGCCAGGAAGTCCACAACTAAGTGATCAGAGTGGGTACAATCTATATACCTTGAATTGACCAAAGAAAAGTAGTCAGACAACCAGCATATACCCAGTTTTAACCCTTAGAATCCTTTGGCCTTGAAGAGTAGAAAAAAAGGAACGGCCTTCTCTACTGAGTCTGAGAATAGAACAAAATGAGTAGGGTAGAAAACCCAGAAATCTGATAGAAAACAAATGAAGATTTAAAAATAATAATGGTAAAATATAGTTTGAGTTGCAAATGGTGGTATCTGGCAAATCCCAGGAACTGAGTCATCAGCACTTTCAACCACCCATAAATGCTACAATCTGGAGTGGTCTGGCCTTTTTTAGAAACCTGTAATCAGCTCTGGGTCTAAACCTAGATGATGGGTGTTGACCTGAGCAGAGGACCAAAAAGAGAGGAAACAAAGTTGTATTTTCTTTCTGGAAAGGAAGCACTATGTTGAAAGGATGAAGGAATGGAGTCACTTATTTAGAAGAAGAGTACATGAATATGTAATAAGATGAAGAAAAATCTCAGTCACCAAAATCTCTGTTAGAGAAAGCACTGTATTTGTCATAGAGTAACTGTCTGAATTAACCACTACTAGTCAAAGGTAAGAATCACCCGCAAGCTGCAGGTGCATGCTCGAGAAACCAGAATCATTGCTAAGTTGTTCTGTATGGCCGGGAAGTGAGGGATTTAAAGTTGTCTTTGAAAAGAGAAGGAGAAAGAGATCAGAGAAAGGGAAATGTCAGAAGTGGCAAGAAAAGGAAGAACTGAGAACAGATATATCTGTTAAACCATAACTAAAAAAGGCTTAAGTGAAATATTATTTATTCAAAAAAATCTTTGGACTTCTGTGTGTCCTTCTTTTCCTGGGTATTTTGAAAGAAAATTATAAGGTAAGCAAATGTTTGCAGAAGTTCAAACTCCTGTCTCTTTAGAGACAGAGACTAAAGACCTTTTGAGACCTTCTCAGCCCTGTGATTCTATGACATTTCATCGAATCAAGAGCATGATTAAACCTGAAGAGCTATAATAAAAACAAACCTTAGGTGTAATTATAATATCCAAAAGTGCCTGCTTGGTCTCTTTTGCTGCTGCTTCTTGTATTTTCAACAGTTTCAAACTGCAAATTAGCATTTTTTAAAAGATCCTGGGTTCCCAAGGGGAAAAAAGTAAATACTTCTAAATTCAGAGCACAATTCTGTTTCCAAGTCAATATTTTTGTTGCTGCTATAATTTATTTGACACAGTGTATATTTTCTAAACTGTTCTCTGCAGTTTGTATTAGATCTTATGGGGTTACGAAATCAAAGATGAGTGAAATATGATTTCTGCTTTTAGAGATCTCATAATATAATGTGGGAAACAGAAATACAATAAATAACCCAAATGAAAGGGGGTGAGTACTGAAATGGAGTTATATGAAAATGCTACCTAATAAAAATTCTTATTTAAGACATGAAAAAATAGAGCCACTGAAAATATTCAGCATTGTTCTTTGTAGTACTATCATATCCTGTTATCCTGATGGAAACATGGCAATGGCAACTATATCAAACCTCTATGGAGGCAAACAACAAAACTACGTTGATTGATAATAATGCCAAATGATGCCAAATAGTCTCTGAACAAAAAGTTGGAGTATAATTCCTTAAGGACTACCAGCCTGGTGTTCATATTATTTTGCAGTGTAAGCCAAAGGATCGCCTCACTGTTCAAGAGGTCAAATAGGATTAGAAGATACAAAATACCCCAGGATAAGTCAACCCTTAAGAGATATGGCTCATTGCCACCACTGCCATTTCATTCCGATGAAATCAGGGTAAGATGAACATCAAGGAGAAGGAACGAAATTATAAAAGGGCAACTTGCCACTTTCTCAGGCTAGTGTACATAAGTAGAGAATGACTTTGATTTGATGATGATGGTCTTGGGGAAAAATAAATGCAAATGCTTTAGATCATTTAGCCCCACCAGCTAAGTCATGGTTTCATGCCCACCACTGTCAGCTTGACCTTGAGTCTTGGACACCACAAGACACTCTTACTTGCCACTGCTTACTAATGATTCTAACCTCTGTTCCTCTCACCAAAAGACTCTAAAACCAACTAGCTATTTGCAGATGAAGAAATTACGTCCCTTGATTTAAAATAAGTAGTTAACATTTGAAAGACTTTCTGAGAAAAAATTAGTATTACTTAATAATGTGAAAACACAGCTGAGTTTGCTTTCCTAATTAAAACCATGCATTATAATTAATGTGTGAAGCAACACTTTGGTACCTTTTCTTTCTCATTTCACTTTTTACTCATTCCTCTTTAATAAAAATTGGGGGTGGGGGAGGCAGCACACCTGATTTTAAATGACACATGCTAGAATTTTTCAAAATTCAATGCTCCAGGATGGAGTTAGAGTCTGTCATACAGAGTGAAGTAAGTCAGAAAGAGAAAAACAAATACCGTACGCTAACACATATATATGTAATCTAAGGAAAAAAAAAAAAAAAGGTCATGAAGAACCTAGTGGCAAGACGGGAATAAAGACACAGACCTACTGGAGAATGGACTTGAGGATATGGGGAGGGGGATGGGTAAGATGTGACAGGGTGAGAGAGTGGCATGGACATATATACACTACCAAATGTAAAATAGATAGCTAGTGGGAAGCAGCTGCATAGCACAGGGGGATCAGCTCGGTGCTTTGTGATCACCTAGAGGGGTGGGATAGGGAGGGTGGGAGGGAAGGAGATGCAAGAGGGAAGAGATATGGGAACATATGTATATGTATAACTGATTCACTTTGTTATAAAGCAGAAACTAACACACCATTGTAAAGCAATTATACTCCAATAAAGATGCTAAAAAAAAACACAAAACACTCGTGTAAAAAATAAATAAATAAAAATAAATTCAATGCTCCAGGGAAAAAGGAACAGGTGAAATGAGAAATTACAGACAAAGTCTGTAACTCTAAATATACAACAGAGCAACAAGCTTTGAGGGAAACAAAGCCAACTGCAATGACAAAATGAAAAATAAAAGTATTAACTAAAATTAAATTTCCCTTGAATTCAGTCTCCAAGAAGAAAGAAAGTAAGAGAGAGAGAAAGAAAGAAATCATTCGAATGACTGGTGAGTGTGTATGACTTCAGCTAAAGTCCAGGCCATCATTGGTTTTGCAGTGACTGTTGAAAAGAAGACCTACCTTACAATAAGTACATTTGTTTTGAGTGACTACTTTTCTCACTATAATAATAGAATATTCAGAGTTAAAAGTCAGAAATTTTCTTTTAAAACAGCAACCAGGGGAATGAGACATGAGAATGAAATCTCACTTGAGCAGAAAAAAAAAAAAAAAAAAAGATGACATGGTTTAGGAAAAAAAAAAAGTAAAAAAATAAGGCCAAAAGAAACCAGCGCCTACCTAGGGAGAACCCAGGAGCACGCTGTAGACTCAGCCCTAGTGACAGGAGGTGATAAGGATGTGTCAGGAACTTCTTTCTGTTCCCCATGGACTCCAATTTCTCAAGAATGCACATTTTCAGCTACAGCCACAATTCTATTCCTGATACTAGAATCAGTAGAAGAAGGTACACAAAAACAGGAAAAACCAGGAAGTTAAAGCTGCAAGTACAGGCAGGGTTAAAACCCTTACTCTCACAAGGTAAAGTCCAGGTTCTTAATGGGACACAGAAGACACCCTGTGACTGGCCCCCCAGCCTCCTCTGCCTTGTGTCTTGCCACACTGCTTCTTGCACAAACCAGGCCATCTCAGATATCCCACTTTCTTTTTTCTTTTTTTTTTTTTTTTAATTTTTGAATTTTATTTACTTTTTTAGATATCCCACTTTCTAAAGTGCCACCTTTCTTTTCTTTGGCCCGGTTCACTGCTGCCCAACCCACCACACTCAGAAAGCTTTCCCTGACCTCTGCAATAATTCCATAAAAATCATAACCTATGTCTGCCTTGACCCCTGTTTTATAATTGCTCTTTTGAATTGTTGTCTCTTAAACCAGCTAGTGAGTTCCCCAAGGACAGAGCTGGGTCATGTTTACTACAATATCACTAGTGCAAGCGTGTGGCCATTTGTTATGAGAATGAGTAACTGGGAGAGTTGTAAACTTTGATCAGCTATTCTTTCAACTGTTGCTGGCAAAAACTTCCTAAGCAATGTTCCAGGGAACTTTGTGGGGCCGATCGGGAAGGGATGGGGGTGGGGAGGAAATGCACAGTGAGCCCTGTGTCCTAGACAAAGAGATGCTTTTCAATTGTGGGAGTCGGTGGGCGGGGGTAGGGTTGATAAATTTAGGATATGTTTAAAAGATTGGGAAGGAGAAAAGTATGAGAGAAAAGAAAACCAGAGGGTACTCTTATAGCCACTCATTCAGCTGTACGTATTTATGTAGTCCTTCTAAGCATGCTTGAAGGGATTCAAGTCAAGAGGGAGTGATACTGAGAAGCTTCATAGATAAATTATATCTTATGATTATAATAATTATTATGTTAAATTATAATTGGATGTTATATATGTGTACATAATATATAATAATAGAAAACATTTATCCAGCACTTTCTACATTTCAGGTATCATGCTAAGCCTTTATATACACTATCTCATTTGATTCACATAACTCAATGTATTAAGTTTTAATATCCTCATTTCTTAATTAAAGAAACCGAATCTCAGAAAGGTAAATTACCTTACCAAAGATCACACAGCTGTAAGTGCCTTCTTATCTTGCATATATGTAAGTAATTGAAGAAATCAATAACTTAATTTAACTGAAATTTCCCATCTTTATACATAAGCAGACTTGTCCAAAAGGTAGATATTCTAAAAAAAGTTTCAGGACTATTGTCTTGTTATCAAAACATCACCTACGTCTCAAGTGGGCCAATAATTCCTTCCCAAAATGGAATGCTGGCCTTGTTTAGATTCCGGTTAATTGTAAGTGAAGCATAACTAGTGAATTTGTTTCCTTTGAATATGCCCCAAATTATTAGGGAAAGGTTTATAAAACAAAATTAAGGTTTTATGTAACTATCATTCTTGTCTTAAGAAAACATTTATTGACATAAGTACTTTGGGATTATAGAATGGAGGGATCAGTAGTTCTGCCTTCATAGACATTAAAATAAAATTATTTGAGAAGCTTGATAAATGCAAAATACATTTTTAATTGCTGGGAACACGGAACAGGAAACCCTGTGGTTGTTTTATTGTGTGCTCCTGAATTACTATAATTATGTGGTTTAAGACAACTAGCCTTTATTTATATACACCTCTTTTAAATCACTGCTACCCACACTGCACTTTATTCACAATTTTTCCTCAATTAAAAGCACAAATCTTTATATTTAGTGACTTCTTTATTCTATTAGAATCCTCGCTGAAGATTTTGAAATGACCACATTTGCAGAATTTCAGTATTTAAAATATATATTTTTTCTTCTTTAGACAGAAGCATTGAACATAATAACGGGTGCTGAGGAGCAATAAAACTAAAAGGCTAAAATCAAATTATTTTAAGTCATTATTGTTAAATTTATTTTAAATTCAGTTCGCGGTGTAAGTTTTATTATGGGTTCTGTCATCACATAATCCCGCTCCCTTTGTCTTCCTTTTACTGCTCTTTCTCAGATGAAACATTTTCTAGTCGGTTGAGAGCTTCCAGTAGTCTGCCTTCATAGCTACCTCAAAGAAAGAAAGGCTCTGCCCGTCCAATTCCAAATTCAAGGATTTCGTTGTTGTTGCTATACTGCCCTAAAGTTCACTGGAAAGGCTGGATTTGTGCACCGGGCTGGCAAGCCTCCCATATGTTCCTTTTTATGTTCACTGGAGCCCTAGAAGATTCTTAAGAAATGCACCTGCCCACCCCCACCTCCCGCAACCCACAATTATGCTCAGTGTTGATGGAATCCAAACCATATAGAGCACAGTATTTGTAGATGTAGTGGATGCTATGGTGCAATGTCTAGATGCTCCTCTGAACCAAAGGATTATTCCCCCGGCTGTTAGGAGCACTGCAGATGACAGCCCTCAGTTCTTAGCCCTTTTCTGAACTGCTTCAACTGAAGAGATTTTGCCTCTTCCAAGGCAGACCACATCCTTATTACATGCGTGGGTTATAAGGCAAATCAATCACGCTCCAACTCAGGACAACTTTGAAGGACCCTCCAGAGCTGTCCGTGGGATGCTGACACCATCCTGAGACTATATCACAGCTCAGCTCTCCATCTGCTTAATCCTGCTTCTTTCCCTTCCCTTCCCTTCCACAATTGGCGGTCCCAAGAGCACTCCCCCATAACTTCCTACACTCTCATGTCCACTACAGAGTGTGCTACTAGGGGAACCCCATCTGTAACAATGGACAAATTCTTACTTTGATATATGTACCACAAAAATTAACATGTTAGATATGTCAACTCCAAGTCACATTATGTTTAACCTTTTTCTAAAGTCTAAAGAAACTACTAGGTTTACAAGAAAGCAGAGGTAGCTATACTCATATCAGACAAAGTAGACTTTAAAAGAAAGACTATAACAAAAAGAGCAGGGCATTGTATAATGATAAAGGGATCAATAAAGAAGAGGATATTATGCTCGTTAACATATATGTGCCTAATAATGCTAATTATTAGACAAATACAAATCAAAACAACAAGGAGAAACCACCTCACACCTGTCAGAAAGTCTACAAATAACAAATGCTAGTGAGGATGTGGAGAAAAGGGAATTCCCACTGTTGGTGGGAATGTAAATTGGTGCAGCCACTATGGAAGTTCCTCAAAAAACTAAAGATAGAACTACCACATGACCCAACAATTCCACTCCTGGGATATATCTGGGGAAAAGTGAAAACACTAATTCAAAAAGATCCATGCACCCCAGTGTTCACAGTAGCATTATTTACAATAGCCAACATGTGGAAGCAACCTAAGTGTCCATCAACAGACAATTGGATAAAGAAGATGTAGTATACATATACAATAGAATATTAATCAGCCATAAAAGATAATAAAATTGTGGCATTTGCAGTAAGTAATGTGGATGGACCTAGAGAATATTACACAGTGAAATTAGTCAAATACTGCATGTTATCACTTATATGTGGAATCAAAAACATAATACAAATGAATGTATATAGCAAAACAGAAACAGACTCACAGATATAAACTAGTGGTTACCAAAGGGGAGTGGGAAGCAGGGGAGGGGCAAATTAGGGGTATGGGATTAAGAGATACAAACTGCTATGTATAATATAGATAAGCAACATGGATATATTGTACAGCACAAGGAATTACAGCCTTTATCTTGTAAGAACTTTTAATGGAGTATAAACTGTAAAAATACTGAATCACTATGCTGTACACCTGAAAATAATATAATATTGTAAATCATCTATACTTCAATCTAAAAAAATAAATAAATGGACAGGCAGGCTAAGAGAGATGTGTAGGAGGGTGTCCCTGACTGAGAGAACAAAATAGGGAAGACAGAGCAGGATTACAGCTCATGGCACAATTCAGGGGTGAAGAGGAGTTCATTACAGCTATAGCAAAGGCTGCAATGAGAGACACTGGGAAAAGAGGCTGAAGATGGCAGGGCCAGGACAGGAATGTCATGCAAAGGATTATGAGCATTTTCTTAGAGGCCAAGTAGAGCCATTGAAAGATATTATGTACATGCTAATATGATTATATTTTATTTTTTTAAATGTTACTTTGGTAAGAGGATAGTTTGGGTAAGAATGTTACAAGACTGATGCAGAGAGACTGGTAAGGAAGCTATTTTAATAATCCAAGTAAGAAATAATGAAAGCCTGAACAGAGACAGTGAAGGAGGAAAGAAGGAAACAGACTCCAAAGACACTTCAGAGAAAGACTTCACAGGACTTAGTAAGCCGTTTAGAAATGGAGATTATGTTCTTTAAATATTTTGCATATATGTTTAATATTAAATTTTAAATATTTTTGAAATAACACTGATAATCTCTAGATGGTAGAATTGTGGGTGATTTTTAATTTACTTTTTTAATCTTTTTTTTTTGTTAAATAATGGGCATGGGTTTTGTAAAATTTTTGTATAACAAAAAAAAATTATTAAAAATAAGTAAAGATGGGACTTCCATGGTGGCGCAGTGGTTAAGAATCCACCTGCCAGTGCAGGGGACACGGGTTCAATCCCTGGTCTGGGAAGATCCCACATGCCACAGAGCAACTAGGCCAGTGCACCACAACTACTGAGCCCACATTGAGAGATACATTTTAAAGTAATAACTAGAATTATGACTTATAACATTATACCAGAACATACAAGATTTTTAGAAATTTCATGTAATGTCTGAAACATTTATATTAACATATTTCCATACAAATAACCCAAAGAAAGCTTAGTATTAGTTGTTTTTTGTTTGTTTGTTTATACTGCAGGTTCTTATTAGTCATCAATTTTATACACATCAGTGTATACATGTCAATCCCAATTGCCCAATTCAGCGCACCACCATCCCCACCCCACCGTGGTTTTCCCCCCTTGGTGTCCATACGTTTGTTCTCTACATCTGTGTCTCAACTTCTGCCCTGCAAACCGGTTCATCTGTACCATTTTTCTAGGTTCCACATACATGCGTTAATATACGATATTTGTTTTTCTGTTTCTGACTTACTTCACTCTGTATGACAGTCTCTAGATCCATCCACGTCTCAACAAATGTCTCAATTTCGTTCTTTTTATGGCTGAGTAATATTCCATTGTATATATGTACCACATCTTCTTTATCCATTTGTCTGTCGATGGGCATTTAGGTTGCTTCCATGAGCTGGCTATTGTAAATAGTGCTGCAATGAACATTGGGGTGCATGTGTCTTTTTGAATTACGGTTTTCTCTGGGTATATGCCCAGTAGTGTGATCACTGGATCATATGGTAATTTTATTTTTAGTTTTTTAAGGAACCTCCATACTGTTCTCCATAGTGGCTGTATCAATTTACATTCCCACCAACAGTGCAAGAGGGTTCCCTTTTCTCCGCACCCTCTCCAGCATTTGTTGTTTGTAGATTTTCTGATGATGCCCATTCTAACTGGTGTGAGGTGATACCTCATTGTAGTTTTGGTTTGCATTTCTCTAATAATTAGTGATGTTGAGCAGCTTTTCATGTGCTTCTTGGCTATCTGTATGTCTTCTTTGGAGAAATGTCTATTTATGTCTTCTGCCCATTTTTGGATTGGGTTGTTTGTTTCTTTAATATTGAGCTGCATGAGCTGTTTATATATTTGGAGATTAATCCTTTGTCCGTTGATTCATTTGCAAATATTTTCTCCCATTCTGAGGGTTGTCTTTTCGTCTTGTTGATAGTTTCCTTTGCTGTGCAAAACCTTTTAAGTTTCATTAGGTCCCATTTGTTTATTTTTGTTTTTATTTCCATTACTCTAGGAGGTGGATCAAAAAAGATCTTGCTGTGATTTATGTCAAAGAGCCCAGCCATTTTTATTATAACATGTAATATTACATGTTAACATAGCACATTTTTATAACATTTTCCAGAAAAAAAAAAATAGTGAGAAGAGTGGCATTGTTTCACATTTTAAAAAAGCTTTTTAATGTGTGTCTTTATAGAAGAAAATTTTTTTCTCATATCTGCTTGTGCATTTAATCTGTTGTAATATTAAATGTCATGTAGCCTCTGAAAAACTACACCATACATGTATGAGAGAATGAGCATAGAGAAGGAAAATAATGCTTAGCAATATAGCAGAATTTAAAACCTCATGGAGCCTGTGAAAGTTCCTCAAGGACCTCCCTGGGTGCCTGGACCACAATATGAGAACCACTGGATTAGATAACAGTACTGTATCCAAAGTTAGTTTCCTGATTTTGACAATTTGACTAAGGTTATGTAATATGTTAACATTTGGAGAATCTGTGTGAAGTGTATAGGTGAATTATTTGTACTATTTTTGCAACTTTTTGTAAGCCTGAAATCATTTCAAAACAAAAAATTTAAAAGATAGCAAAAATTAAATAAGTATTTTCATAACTAAAAAGCCATGCAAGAACAAATAGAGGTGTAGGGAATCAGGAATCAAGGATAAATTCCTGATTTCTGGATAGATGTTGGCAGGGTGATAGTAAAAATGTTTATCTACCAGTATGGCTGAGTAATGATGAATCAAAAGGCCATGAGCAACCATGACAGTTCTACCAGGGCATACAGGCTACATACCATCCTGAAGGCTAGTGTCATTGCCAAGCTAGAGAATATAAGAGGAGTTATAGGCTGGGCCAGGGGTGGAAAAGGCACACTGGAAAACATGATGAGCTTTATTTCGGACTTACTTGAATTTGAGAGGAGAATTAGTCTGAATTTTGAATCCAAGTGACAAAAATCCAACTAGAACTGCACTATTGGTTCAGATCAAGGGGAAATTTACCAGAAGACTCACACAATCACAAAAAAGATGTGTATCTAAGCCTTAAGGAGGATAAAACACTTCCAGCTCTCCCCTCTCCCCTTCTCCCCTCCCCCCCCCCTTATCTCCCTCTCATTTCTGCTTTATTTTCTCCTGCAGGCACCTGGCATTTCCACCCAGTGGGGGACATGGCTGCAAATAACTTCAGAACGTCACATCTCCAATCCCCAAAAAGGGATCAGCCTCTAAACCCAAATTCAATAATCCTGGAAAACTGGTCTAATTCTTGCCCTGTGTCACTGATTGGCCCATTCCTACACCAATTAAAGGTAGCCAGAAAAATGGGAAACTGTGATTGGCCCAGCAGGGGTCAGGTACCTTTCTCACCTGGAGGAATTTTCTTTCTTCCAGGAAGACACAACCTAGAAGAAGTTTCATTCAAATTACATATTGGAAAGTATAACTTCCCAGTCGACCAGCACCACTTCTCTAAGCAGACAATACAGTAGATGCCCACTGCACAGTGCCTATGGAAAGAGAGTAAAGTGGAGATTCCAGGAGACTGTTGGATATATCTTAAAAGATACATCATCTGGCTATCTTGCATATTGCTGTTGGGGTCAGGGTGGGCTGGAGAACACAGGGTTTTTGGGTGAAGACACACAATGGATATCTTTTTTAATTGTTGCTCTCCATACCCTGCATAGATGTTATAAATAATTCTTTTGAATATATTCAGTATGAAATATTAAAAAAAGATATATCGTCTGGGTTGATGATAAAAATTGAGGTTTCATCAGCATATATGTGGATCTTGAACTACAGTAATTTATGAGGTTACCCAGAGAGAACACATAGAAGATGAGAATACATAGAAGAGAATACACAAATAAGATGATTAGAGATGGGCCCTGGAGAAAACCATTTAAAGACCTGGAAAAGGAAAAGAACTTAAATTAAGGAGACTAGGGAGGAGCACAGGGACATGGGTGTAATGTGGTATAATCTGGCTAAAACGCTGGAATGGGAGAACATAAACTGAGTATGGTAATGATATCTTTCTCTATTCAAATGTACTCATAATTTTATTGTTTTTATTACCTAACTTGATAAACTTTTTAGATATTTTTGAATTCAGAGAACAAATAATTTAATTATTTAATTTTCCCAATTTAGGATGACTTGCTTCATGTACATTTAAAATTATATCACATTTCTGACCATTGTAATTTTTTCCGTGAATTTGAGAGGTCATATAACTCTCCTTCCTCATTCAGGGCTAGACCAAGGCTAAGCTCATATTTAGCCTGATGATTTGACAACTTTCAAATCTATACTCTTTGACGATTTCTTCAATGCTTAGTTAAAGGAGGTCAGAAAGAAAAACATCTTTTCCATTAATAAAGATCATATCTTTTGTGTATACAATGAGATTTACCACAGGCACTTAATGAATTACAAACTTGTTTGGACTTACCTTTTATTTCTATTTTTCCCTTACATAATTAATCAAAGCTAAATTTAATTTGCATGAGTATGGTTTTACAGATTGTTTATAATAAATTTTTTCTGTCTTGAGTGTTCTCAAAATCTCTAACATTTATTCTTCTCTTTAGTGGATATAACAATGTAAATTTACAACTAGCTTTCACACTCTTTCACTAGCTCCTCAGAGCAACACTGTGAAGTAGCTCCTCTTGTGTGAGTCTAAATCCTATTTTTCCACATAGTAAGGTGAGCCTGAATAATTTAGATGACCGGTTTTTAAATGTTTTCTTTTTTTAATTTTCATTTTGAAGCAGCTTTAAACTTACAGAAAAGTTGTAAGAGAGTAGACAGGACATGGAAGCAATCTAAGTGTCCATCAACAGATGAATGGATAAAGAAGATGTGGCACATATATACAATGGAATATTACTCAGCCATAAAAAGAAATGAAATTGAGTTATTTGTAGTGAGGTGGATGGACCTAAAGTCTGTCATACAGAGTGAAGTAAATCAGAAAGAGAAAAACAAATACCGTATGCTAACACATATATATGGAATCTAAGAAAAAAAAAAAGGGTCATGAAGAGCATAGGGGCAAGATGGGAATAAAGACACAGACCTACTAGAGAATGGACTTGAGGATATGGGGAGGGGGAAGGGTAAGCTGCGACAAAGTGAGAGAGTAGTATGGACATATATACACTACCAAACGTAAAATAGATAGCTAGTGGGAAGCAGCCGCATAGCACAGGGAGATCAGCTCGGTGCTTTGTGACCACCTAGAGGGGTGGGATAGGGAGGGTGGGAGGGAGGGAGATGCAATAGGGAAGAGATATGGGAACATATGTATATGTATAACTGATTCACTTTGTTATAAAGCAGAAACTAACACACCATTGTAAAGCAATTATACTCCAATAAAGATGCTAAAAAAAAATTTTTTTTTAATAAAAAAAAAAAGAAGAGTAGAAAGGACTCTCAGCTGGAGACCTCATTCACGTTCTGCCAATTATGCCCCAGGGGTCATGTCCCTCTCGTTTCCTTCAACCTGTAACAGATCCTCTGTCTTTCCTGAACTTTTGTCGACTGAAAAAAAAAAATGCACAAAACCTGAAAGTTGAGAGTTATGTTTTATTGGGCAGACAAAACTGAGGACTTAAGCTCTGGATGCAGCTTTTCAGGTAACTCTAAGTGACTGCTCCAAACAGGTAAGAGAGGAGCCAAGATATATAGCTTTTGCAGCAAAGACCAGGTGGTTGGAACATCAAAAAATTATTGTTAATTAAAGAAAACCAGACATCTCAAGTTAAGGAATTTAGCGCTTTTCTGTGTATGGGAAGATGCAAGAGTCTGGGCTCACTGAAATCATTCCTTTGATATGCACCTCAGCTACCTGGGGCCAGTATCCTGTGCTTTCTCATCCTGAGTCTCCTCGGGGTGTATTGTCACGGCCACAGTGGCTGACTGTTAGATGGCAGGCATCCTGTTTCTCTCCTGAGTTCCCTCAGGGCTCACTGTTGGAGTGGCTGTAATGTGGTGGGTTGATGGCTGCAGCATCCTTTGTTTACTGATATGGCAGACAATATGTTCTATTCACACTTTCATGACCTTGACATTTTTGAAATTATAGGCAGTTATTTTATAGAATGTTCTTCAATTTGGGTTTGTGTTTTTGGCCAGACTATCACAGAAACTATTGGGTGACATATAGTGTCCATTTAATCCCATTACAGGTGATGGTAATTTTTTTCCTGAGTAATACACATTTTGTGAGATGATACTTTGTAACCATGTAAAAATCCCCTTCTTCCCTCCATTTCACCCGCTAGTTTTAGCAACCTATGATGTTTCTTGCCTGAATCAATTATCACTAAGATGGTTTCCAAATGGCCATTTTCCTAAAGTCATTGTTCTTTCCACAATTACTTGTTAGTTGGCTTTCTGCTGGAAGGAAGAGCTTTCTCTTCTCTTCATTATTAGTTTGTTTATTTCAGTATAGACTCATAGGTTCCTATTTTATTTAATGGACTGCAACGCATTACTATCATTATGTATTTTGATGCTAAGCAGCGTCCCAGATTAGGCCAGAGGGGCCCAACAAGCTAGCTGTGTTCTTTTGACAGGCCTCCATCATTATTTGAGAACTTCCTTACTACCTGGCACCACACGATGTTCCGGGCTCATCTTTTCATTTTCCTCCCCCAGCTCTAGAATCTGCCATTTCTGAGATGCCCTGGTGCTTTTTAGTCGAGGTAGCATTTGGAAAACAAAATCTGGCTGCAAAGTGTGCATGTTGTAGCTGGTGTATCCCTGTTCCCAGGCCCTCTCAGTGGACACTGATAGGAAATACATATATGTATACACATACACACTTGCTTGCACATGTGGCTCCATATTTATTTCTGTGTCTTATGAGTTTACACCAATACCCTCATTCCCATTTGCTCAGGCTTCATTCATTGTAGCTTCCCTCCTGTCTGTAGCTGTACTTCTCTTTTCTGATGGTGAGAAACTTGGCTCCTGTTATCTTAGTCCTAGAGGTGTAGTCAATCTCTTGATCCTGCCCCACATACACACACCCTGACCCCTGCTCAAGCTTGCCTTCCCCAAGTTACCATCCCCATTTGGCCTTGTTTAATGGCTTCTTGATAAGAAAGGGAGGGAGGGAGAGAGGGAGGGAGTGAGGAAGGAAGGAAGGAAGGAAGGAAGGAAGGAAGGAAGGAAGGAAGGAAGGAAGGAAGGAAGGAAGAAAGGGAAGGGGGGAGAAAGAGAGAGGGAAACAGGGAAGAGGAGGACGGAAGAAGAAAGAAAAGAAGGAGGACAATAGGTTATTTTTTAATGGTGGGGGGGGGGTTGGGGAGAGAAGAGCAAAAGCCAGTTCAACAGCTAGAGAAAGAGGCAAGTGGATGCCATGTTCAAGGTTAAAGGGTCCTCAAGGCTGCCCTATTTCTCTGTTCCATCTACTCTCTCCGTAGGTAATCTCATCTAGTCTTGTAGCTTCACCATCACCTATACTTAATGCCTCCCAAATTTTTATCTCCAGTCTCAACCTTTCTCCTAACTCCAGCTTTACATCCCATTGCCTTCCTGAAATCATACGTAACAGACCCAACACAGAACTCTTGACTTCCCTTGCTCCCAAATTCACACCTCCCCTTGTCTTTCTTATCTCGTAAAAAATAATAATTGATATTCACTGAGTGCTTAGTATGTGTCTGACACAGTTCCAATAGCTTTAAATGCCCCAACATTTAATCCTCACAACATTTCTGGAAGGGATGTATTATTACCATCATTCCTATTTTCCAGATGAGAAAAGTGAGGCACAGAGAAATTTGTGCTGCAGGCTGTGTCAGTGACCCTCTCAGAGTCCTTTAGCCTACATCAGAGGTTACCTACAGCCAATTCCTACCTCTTTCTGAGGGCATTTTCTAGTCACAGGCACACACCTGGCCCATGTGGGATAGTCTAGAGGCTTCTGAAAAGGAATGTCCCAAGAGCAACCTCAACCAATGAAGACAGTAATTACTAGATAAATAGCCCAGCTGCCCCCCCTTCCTGGGACAGTTCTGAAGTACGCTCCACATAGGGTCCCCAGTGGGGCTGAACCCCAAATGCCCACAGTGGTAACCTTCTCATTCATGTACGCTTTATTAGCTTTCTTCCCTCCCCAGGGAAATGACACAGGAAGCCCCTCCTAGCACTTCTGGGGATCACTGCACCTATATCGTTTCAGAGTCTGCTTTTGCAGGAGACATTAATTGCCCAAAGTCACACAGATACTTAGTGATGGAGTTAGGACTTAAATCCAGACATACTGCCTCAAACTTATGTTCAAAATCACCATGCTTTACTGCATTCCCTCACTATTTGCTCAGACGTAATGAGATTCATTCTTGATTCGTCCATGATACATACAGGCCATCAGCAAGCCTCAGAAGCTCTCTCTCTGTGTATCCTAGATCTGATAAGTTCTTCCCACCAGCGTCCCTGGAACATAAGCATATATCAGAATCTCCTGGCAGGCTTGTTAAAACATAGGTTGTTGGGCCTCCATCCCCAGAGTTTCTGATTCAGTAGGTCTTGATGAGGCCCAGGAATTTACAAATCCCCAAATGATGCTGATGCTGCTGGCCCAGGGGCCACACTTTGAGAACCCCAGTCTAACCACCATCACCTCTTGCCTGGACACCAAGCAGCCCAGCTGGTCTCCCTGCTCGCACTCACACATCTCCACAGCAGCCAGTTTTCCTTTTAGACACGTTGGATGCACTGTGGTGTGTACGCTCAATCTCCCCACTCCCAGCGCCTCCCATCACATGGGGAGTCTGGTGCAGGAATCCAAGCCCAGCCAAGATTCACCCTGCTGCCGCTCTGACCCCTCCACCACGCTCCCCTCGCTCACTCTGCTCTGGCCTCCTACTCGCTCCTGGCTCTTCCCCAGACACGCCAGACTCTATACCACCTAAAGGCTTTGGTAGCTACTGTTCCCTCTGCCTGGAATATTCTTCCCCCTAAATACTGATGAGACTCACTTTCTCCTTACATTTAAATCTCTGCTCAAATGCTGCCTTCTCACTGCTGCATTCCCTGCACCCAGAACAGTGCCTGGAACACATAGAGGACACTCAAAACACATTTTCGAACACATATAAAAGAAAATAGAAGAGGAGGAAGTGGTGGGGCTGTGGTAGATCCTTCAAAGTGATTGAATTTATTTTACATGAAGGCAAAACTCTAGAGGAAAAAAAAAAAATGGAGATTTCAAATGAAACTACTGGGTAAGCTATCAACTTCCAGAAATTGCTGATTCCTATACTGAAATAGGTCTATAATTTAGAGAATTGACTCATTAAAATGATTGAGCAAGTGGAATGGGTCCTAATGGGACTTTTGACATCCCACCCCTTACAGAGACTGCTGTAAACACATTTACTATCCAACCTCAAAAGCTCACATTAGTGATCAATGCGTTACAGGCCTGGGATTTTACAAGAATAAACAAAATGCTAACTATATTGACATGTTTGTCTCTCATGGTACGTGAGCTAAGATAAACATAACTGTTAGCCCTCTGACCCAAGCCTCCTACAACTCACCCCTCAGTGACCCCCTCCAGTCTACACTGTGTGCTTGCTCCTTTCAGAGCCGCCTTTCTGTAAATGCAAACCCAGTCATCTCATTCCGGGGAAGGAAACGCTCCAGTGGTTTCCCATCACAAACCCTTAATGTCGAGATGCCTTAGCCTGGCACACAAGGCTCCATGACGTTGCCCAGCCTGCTCCTCTCCGTGCCCTTTAAATAAACCCAGCAAGCCCTCAAAAGCCCTTGCTGCTACTGTGGCTGCTCCACACTTGCTCTGAGCATTCGGCTCACCTTCTGCCTTCTTTGTTTTGCCAACATGTTCCAGCTCTGTGCCCTGGAACCTCATTTCATTCCTGCTCTTGGACCTCAGCTTGGGGTAGGACTTGTTCTCCTGGCTTTCACCATTGCCCATGGCTCACCCAGCAAATGATTCCTGGCCTCTGCCTTGCTGATTCAGTCATCGGAACTGTGGGTGAGAGGTGTCCTCCAACAGACAGGTCTCTGCCTACCTTTTCTGCCCCATCTCCTGGTTCTGCCCCCAAACAGACTCGTGCATAGAAATATCTTCAATGTCCTAGGAATAGATGCTTTTCAGTATCTCCTCACCCCATAATCCCTCAGCTTGGAATTCTCCCCTCCCCACTTCCCTTGCCCCGTCCTTCTGACCTCACCCATCTTGCTGGTGAACTCAGCTTAAGCTCCTCTCTACGGAAAGCCCGCCCTGACCCCTCCTTTCCTCCATCCCACTCCCACTCTCAACAACCCAGGAAGAAACAGGCTGGCCCTCTTCTGCCCTCATCTAGACTCCAAAATACCTCTGTTACTCCACTAATTACACTGCGGGACACTTTGAGTTTACATCTGAGTCTCTCCCTGGAGACTCTAAGACCATGGTAAGTAGGAACAGGTTTTTATTTACCTTTTGTACCTCAGCACTAAGCCTAGTACCAGCACATAGACTAAATGCAAGAGTTTTCGACTGAGTAAATAAGTGAAGAGTGGGCAAACAAATGAATAAGTAAAATATGCCATTGAGTTCATCATACAGATTTTCTCAAATACAAACTTAAAGGGTACATGGATATAGTCTCTCAAAGTTTCACTGTTCTTTTTGTGGCGCAAATGTCATACTTTTTTTAAGCATAGTTGATGTACATTATCATATAAGTATAGGTGTACAATATAGTGATTCACAATTTGTAAATTTATAGTTATTATAAAATATTGGCTACATTCCCTGTGTTGTACAATATGTCCTTGTAGCTTATTTTATACCTAATAGTTTGCACCTCTTAATCCTCTACCCCTATCCTTCCCTTCCCCCTTTCTCTCTCCCCTCTGATAACCACTGGTTTGTTCTCTATATCTGAAATTTTCACTGTTTTTAAAAAAATGTATGGTAGCCTTAGAGGAAGATTTACAGATATGGTTAGGTATAAGGCCTTACCACCTTAACACTATCGTTGTCGTTTCCCCAGGTTTTCTTTTTTGCCTTTATACTTTTCTTTAGCAGACAGAAACAAATTTGCCCAATTTTGTGTTTTCCTTTTTTGGTTAAAATTGTTCTTTTAATATTTTATGCACTGCTATTTCCTTTCTAATGACTAAATTATATAACATTGAATTGCCATCACTTACGTAACCACTTCCCTATCTTTAGACATTTAGGTTGTTTCTAAGTTTTTGCTCTTATAACTAAGAATAAAATAAACACTTTGCTTTTAGTCTTTTAAATTTATTTCTCACTGAAAATTCTTAGGAATATGCAATATGTCCAAAAATGTATGAACCCTTGTATGGTTCTTGGTATATAGTGCCTTTTAGAAGGATTCTACCAATTTGCAATGTAAAGGCATATTTTTTTGTCACAAAGATTCAGGCCATTTCTAAGATCTTACTCCAAGTTCTCAATCTTATTATAGAAGAAATATTTAAGCTCCTAAAGTGTAAAAACAATGTCTCATATCTCTGTACTTCCAGTGCCTAAAAAATGATTGATGCTCAATAAATATTTATTGAATATGCGAATGAATGTAGGTATTCATATATATATAAAATCTTCCCTCTTTCTTTTTCTCCTCTCCTCTCCTTCTTTCTTTTCCTGTTCTTGGTGAAGATAAACAAGTTGACTTCTGCTTCTGGAAGGGGCTGGGAGGCCCTCTTTGAGCTTCTCATTCTCACAAGTGATGCCAGATCATTTGATCGTTTTCTGTATGGTGTTCTGAGGGTAGTCTGGTTTCAAATACACTTTTTCTTTCTTCTATTTTTATTCCACCTGATTCTAAAATATTTGTTTACCTAGAAATTCAGAATATCGGTTAATATTATTCTGTATTCTTTTTTTTTTTTCAATGTAACTGTCTGATTTAATGTAAAAGTCGGGGTAATAAGAAAGGTATTAGAAGGCACAAAAATTAGAAACAAAAGTTAGATCTCTGGTATCAGATAGGCTAATAATTCACATAGATTATTCTAACTAATCTACAAAAATGTTAAAGCTAATAACTGCATTTAGCAAATTTGGAGAATATAGGCAACATTTAAAAATCAAGGAAGAACTATAAAAGTAAATTTGAAAGTACCAGAAAGTAAAGCAAAAGTGTTTAGGGATAAGTTCAACAAAGGTATAAAATAACTCTGCACTAAAACTTACAGAACATTGCTAAGATAAATGCAAGAGGACCAAAATAAATACATGTTCATCAAATAAAAAACCTATTATTTAGATAACCATTCTTCCATAATAGATTTTTTTAATAACATCTTTATTGGAGTATAATTGCTTTACAGTGCTGTGTTAGTTTCTGCTGGATAACAAAGTGAATCAGCTATACGTACACATATATCCCCATATCCCCTCCCTCTTGCATCTCCTTCCCACCCTCCCTATCCCACCCCTCTAGGTGGTCACAAAGCACCAAGCTGATCTCCCTGTGCTATGCAGCTGCTTCCCACTAGCTATCTGTTTTACATTTGGTAGTGTATATATGTCCATGCCACTCTCTCACTTCGTCCCAGCTTACCCTTCCCCTTCCCAATGTCTCAAGTCCATTCTCTACGTCTGTGTCTTTATTCCTGTCCTGCCCCTGGTTCTGCAGAACCTTTTTTCTTTTTCTTTTAGATTCCATATATATGTGTTAGCATACAGTATTTGTTTTTCTCTTCTGACTTACTTCACTCTGTATGACAGTCTCTAGGTCCATCCACCTCACTACAAATAACTCAATTTCATTTCTTTTTATGGCTGAGTAATATCCCATTGTATATATGTGCCACATCTTCTTTATCCATTCATCTGTCAATGGACACTTAGGTTGCTTCCATGTCCTGGTTATTGTAAATAGTGCTGCAATGAACATTGTGGTACATGACTCTTTCTGAATTACGATTTTCTCAGGGTATATGCCCAGTAGCGGGATTGCTAGGTCATATGGTAGTTATAGTTTGAGTTTTTTGAGGAGCCTCCATACTGTTCTCCATAGTGGCTCTTTCAATTTACATTCCCACCAACAGTGCAAGAGGGTTCCCTTTTCTCCACACCCTCTTCAACATTTATGGTTTGTAGATTTTTTGATGATGGCCATTCTGACCTGTGTGAGGTGATACTTCATTGTGGTTTTGATTTGCATTTCTCTAATGATTAGTGATGTTGAGCATCCTTTCATGTGTTTGTTGGCAATCTGTATATCTTCTTTGGAGAAATGTCTGTTTAGGTCTTCTGCCCATTTTTGGACTGGGTTGTTTGTTTTTGTGATATTGAGCTGCATGAGCTGCTTGTATATTTTGGAGATTAATCTTTTGTCAGTTGTTTCATATGCAAATATTTTCTCCCATTCTGAGGGTTGTCTTTTCGTCTTGTTTATGGTTTCCTTTGCTGTGCAAAAGCTTTTAAGTTTCATTAGGTCCCATTTGTTTATTTTTGTTTTTATTTCCATTTCTCTAGGAGGTGGGTCAAAAAGGATCTTGCTGTGATGTATGTCACAGAGTGTTCCGCCTATGTTTTCCTCTAAGAGTTTGATAGTGTCTGGCCTTACGTTTAGGTATTTAATCCATTTTGAGTTTATTTTTGTGTATGGTGTTAGAGAGTGTTCTAATTTCATTCTTTTACATGTAGCTGTCCAGTTTTCCCAGCACCACTTATTGAAGAGGCTGTCATTTCTCCACTGTATATTCTTGCCTCCTTTATCAAAGATAAGGTGACCATATGTGCATGGGTTTATCTCTGGGCTTTCTATCCTGTTCCATTGATCTATATTTCTGTTTTTGTGCCAGTACAGTACTGTCTTGATTACTATAGCTTTCTATTATAGTCTGAAGAAAAACCTTCTAAACTAAAAATATATATATCATTACAAAATGGAGTATGATATGATTTATGGGTTAAAGAAAACATGTTTACAAGTCAGGCATTCAAAGTGGAGTATATTTACTGGGGAAGTCTGAAAGAAAGACTGTGGTATGGCTGGCTGTGGGCTGGAAGGCCAGCTGGTGGCTGATTGCTAGGAGCCTACCTCACTGGAAGGCATTCTTCCAGACTGGGGCTGAACTCCTTGCAAGTCAAGAAATGTAATCATTTATGAAAGCTAAACTCACTAGAGATTGAGATGTAGAAACCAGAGAAAGAGTTGAATCATTTGCAATGAGAAATAGCATCAGTCAGGGAGCTTGGGCAGGTTGGCTGGCCCCCCTTCAGTGTAGGCAAGACTCGTGGGAGTGCTAGGGAGCTGCCTGGCCACCAGGGTCAGCCAAGTGGTCCACCTCCAGCCAACTCTGTGCCCAGTGTTCCCTAGGACACTGCTTGGCACATGCATCAATGTATGTATTCCTGTAACTGTCAAGAACACAGATTTTTGAGCTCTGACAGATTTGGGTTAAAATCATGGAGCCACCACTTAATATCTACATGCAGTTCAACTAATTATTCACCTTCCCTAAGCCCAAGTTTCTTCATTTGTAAAATGAGGTGTTCTATAGTTTTGTGGAAAATGTACATAAGGTGCTTGGCTCAATGTCTGGCATATAATAAGGGTTTAATAAAAGTTTCAATATCTTAGGGTAATGCTACACACTTTTGTTTGATTCATTACATGGATTAAGGAAAAATTTCTCTCCCTGAGGGCAATCTTATTTTTCTTATTCCTAACTTTAATCATTCAATCAATCACTCATTCATACATTCATTTATTCAACAGGTGTTTATTGAAAACTTATTTTGTGCCAGACACTGTTTTATGCACTAGGGATATTGCTGCAGACAAAAGATAGAGTCCTTATCCTTATGGAGCTTACATTCTAGAAGTGAAAGACAGACAAAAAACACTTGAACAATATATAGCATGTCAGTGTATACATTTAATGATGTAATGTTTTACTTTTTCCCCACAACTGTTATTTTAATCAATGGTCAATTCAATAACCAATGGTATCTTAGAAGTAAGAAAATGTCATATATTCATTTTTTATTAATCCTTCACAATATTTCTGTGGAATTTTTGAAAATCATGGCAGAAAGCAATTCTGTAGTCTCCTATTTATGAACTGGACTGAACACTAAGCATCCATTTAATCCTCTCAACATCCCTTGACATAGGTATTATCCCCACATCGCCCACCCGCCATTTGACAATGCAGGAGTAGTTTAGGAGGTTTCACAGATTGTGGTAGACATTTTCTGGGTTTGGTTTTGATTTGTTCTTTGGCTGCCCAGCACCAATTTTTCTCTCTGGGGGATATTCCCATCATATATATATTTATATATAATTGGTGGTCTCTATGGAAGCTGTCCTGCCTCTTAGTGTGGAGGCCTTCTTCTTGCCTCTGGACATCAGGGGGAGGGCACATGACCCAGGCCCAACCAATAGAATTTCTCATTAATGACTGAATGCTGAGGGAGTGAGAAAAAGACATAGAAACAAGAGCAGCAGTAGCCTTGACTGTCCATCTGGAACATTGTCCAGTAGTAAGAGGCAAGGGTCCCAACAACTGATCACTCCTTGGCTCTGGTTTCTTCTGCCCTTAGTCCTGCTGGTTCTTCCAGCCTGATGCTCCAGGCTTCCTGGTAGTTCTCTAAGCTATCTGATATCCTTTAAATAAATGTTTTCTTTTAAATTATCCAAAACTGGTTTTCATAGCTTGAAACATAATAACACTGACTAGTAATATATCTAGAAAGTGACCAAGTCAATATTTAATTCTAGGTCTGTCTAAATACAGAGCCCTTTAATAAGTCAACTGGGCAATCAGTAATTTATTCAACAATTATTCATCAATCCATAGCATGCACAGCAGGCACTATCTCAGCAATTTCAATGTTGAGTATTTACTAAAACCCTTATGGAATCAAATTCAGCTAGGGTCTAGAAAAAAGCAGTTCTTTGCAGTAAACTTGATTCTGTAATTTAAAATGCTTATCCTCTTACATTAGTGGTACATGGAAACTTGAGTTCTGTGTAAAGTTCTACAAAGTCTGCAGGACCCCAAAACATCAACCTTGCCCAGAGGCTACCAACCTCCTGTTTCATCATGTATATTATTTTTATAATCTGATTTTTCTACAGATACTATGCTTTCCATATTTCTCTGTGATACGTGTTCTCATTCCATTCCCTTTTAGTCATTGACTTGCTTTGATATGATCTTTTTAGGTTAGAATGATTTGGATTTAATTTAGATTTGACACAAGAATGATAGAAAGAAAGGAAACTTTTGCTCCCCTGTGAAGAGAGAAAGTCAGGACAAAAAAACACCTAGTGAGAAATTACCAGCTTGAGTTTTTCACTTTGGAAGGGTCAAGGGTGTTGCCTAGAACTGGCCTTGAGGTAATACCTACTCATATTAACGTGTAAATGACTTATAAGAACATAAATTGCTACTCCTCTTCAGTTTTTGTGCTTAACAATCGAAGTGTCATACTTGGGAATATTGGGATTGATTGCATTCACACAAATGAAGAGTGGATACTGGAATCTTCTAGAAATATCTAGATCATACCTTATAAGCAGTTATTTACTTCAGTTTACTTCCAAAAATGGGACTTCGCAAATTCTTTGGAGTTCTGGAGGTGAGAGTATTTTCTGTCTATAGGTCCCAGAATTTCTGGCTATCGTTCTTCACTCCCTGCCTGCATTGGGGCCATCACGATGAATTGCAACAGTGGTTTGGGGAGAAATCAGGGGAATGAGATGATCAAATAGAGGGAAATTTCAAGGACTCATTCTTTGTTCTTCAATTGTGGCAGCTGCTGTGAAAGTGTTGTAGTAGCACTGCAGAGGGCAGGAGAACATATAAATGCAAATTTTAAAAGATTGTTGTCATAGTATTTTCCTTTACTTAGACCAAAAAGTGACAATGAGTATATGTTTGTACATTCATTCATTCATTTATAAAACAAACTTACGTGACTTTTATATCATTCATTCTTCAAGGAACTTATAATTCAGTTAGTTGAATTAGTCTACTAGATCTGTGGTTTTTTCTTTTTTCTTCTGAGGATCATGTTTTGTGTGCCTCACAGCATATAACAGAGATGATGTTCACATGTGTGACAAACTCTTGTTGAGTACCTGGGGTTATTCACTAGACACCATAAATGGCCATAACCCCACTGTTTTCTCTTCATGCAGGAAAATGTGTCAGCATGCAAACAGAGCAAGAGAGAGAGAGATCACTATAGTAATAACTTTGAATCTAGCCTAAGTGTGAAAGTAAGACATTTATGTATTTTTATCATTTAACAAATAATAGTATTAAAATATTTGCAACAGACTTCACAAATGACTTTAAATACCAGGTATGTCACCACTAAGACACACTGCTATAGATGGCAAGGGCAATACTGAATACTTTCTGTGACCAGGATGTTCTTGGCACTTTGTATATATTTTCCTTTCATCCCATACTTCATAATCCTGCTTGCTCATCTACTCCAGTGGTTTTCCAACTTTAGCATGCATCAGAATGACCTGGAAGGCTTGTTAAAATGCATCTGCTGGGCCCCATTCCCACAGTTTCTGATTCAGTAAGTCTGGGTGGGGCCTGAGAATTTGTATTTCCAACAAGTTCCCTGGTAATAGTAATGCTGCTAGCCCAGGAACTACACTTTGAGAATCGTTAACTGAGTCATCCACTCATCCGTTCAAAAAACATTAATTAAAAGCCTACCTGGTGGGACTTCCCTGGTGGTGCAGTGGTTAAGAATCCGCCTGCCAATGCAGGGCACATGGGTTCAAGCCCCAGTCCGGGAAGATCCCACATGCTGCGGAGGATCCCACATGCTGCGGGGCACCTAAGCCCGTGCGCCACAACTACTGAGCCTGCGCTCTAGAGCCCACGAGCCATAACTACTGAGCCCGCATGCCACAACTACTGAAGCCCGCACACCTAGAGCCCGTGCTCCGCAACGAGAACCCACTGCAATGAGAAGCCTGCGCACCACGACGAAGAGTAGCCCCCGCTCACCGCAACTAGAGAAAGCCCACGCATAGCAACGAAGACCCAACACAGCCATAAATAAATTAATTAATTAAATAAATTTCAAAAATTAAAAAAAAAACCTCCAGAGTGAAATAATTTAAGAACAATTAATTCATTAAAAAAAAAAAGCCTACCTGGTGCCTGGTAATAAAGTAAAAGGATAAATTGAACATTATTCTGTAAGAGCTGACGTCTACTGAGCGCTCTGCTGAGGGCTTTGTTATGACCTGATTTACTCCTTTATGACAATTCTTCAAAGTAGGTACCTTTTTCCCTATTTTTCAGGCAAAATTACCACCCCTGAAAGGGATTAAGTAACCTGCTCAAAGTCATACGGACAAGTGTCAGAAGTAGGACTTGAACCCAGGTCTACTGGATGCAAGTGACACCCACAGACACCATGTCACATGCTATGCTACCTCTGTAACATGAGGGGCTTACACACAGTACTACTGTCAGTCTTTTGCAGATTAAAAAAAAAATGCTGTTCAGAGAGGTTATATAACTTGCCCAAAGTCACCCAGCTAGGAAGTATCTTAAACAAAATTTAATCTGTTTGTCCGATGCCAAAGTACTTTTTCCACCATACAACACCATTTCTCCATGCTATCTCTAAATCAGGATCCATCCAAATCAGAGTCAGGAACAAGAGTATGACTCCAGTTAACCAGCGTGCACAGAGAATGGGGAATTGACGGTTTCGGTTAATGAAGAACATCTCTCTTATGTTAACTGATTCAAAAGCTTTCTAACAATTACCAGTGCACCGTCCACCCTAAGTCAGCATGGTATAATGTAATGCTTCCTTGATGATTCAGGATCTTACGTGTCCCAGAACCATCATTATAAACAGCATTTGTTTCTGAGAAATGTCCAAGTGGATACAGAAGAAGGTGAATGGGGTAGATGTGTGGGGAGCCCAGAGTTAGAGGACAAGTTAAAGTACATTCTACTCATTTACCTTCTCTGCCAGCAGAATGGAAAAGCCCCAAACTGAGACTCATCAAATGTTTCGGTTGAGGTGGGTTCAAATTAATCACGTTTACTCCAGTTCACGTAAGTAGCTGACAAACTGCATTGAAAGTGACTGTTTTTCTCCTTTTGCCACTTGGTAAATCGAAAAGAGTGAAGCGTTCCCTGACTCCTGTGTACCACTGTGTTACCCCATCATCAGGGTAGAAAGGAGCTGTATAATTACCTTCTGAGACATGAATCATCCTTGCTCTGAGGGCCCAGACCTGTTTGACTCTATAAAAGCAGCTCAAGGTCGAAGTGCCATCCCCCGGGCTGCTATAATTACCAAGCCACCAGGAGGAGATGAAGGTGCTCCCTGCATCTGGCCTTGCTGTCCTCCTCGTCACGGCTCTGAAGTTTTCCACTGCAGCCCCCTCCCTATTTGCAGCACCCACCCAGGACCTCAAGGAACAGCTACCAGCTCACACAGGTTTGTGAATCTTTGCACAATTCCCTCTTCCCCCTCCTGCCCCAGAAAACCTAAAGGGGATAATGAGAAAATAAGGAAAATCTGTTATGGCTTTGAAAACATCTTCTAAGTCCCCTGAAGTCTAATGGATATGATCCCCTGTAGAGCTAAGGCTGGTGTCTGGTACACACTGAGTGCCTGTGTTCCATGATTGCATAAATAAATGAATGAATGTCTCTCCAGGTATCTTGCCGCACACAGAATTTGAGGCGGCTTGCAAAAATACATGCATTACAAAAAAAAGGCAAAAGAAGTATTTGAGGAACAGCGTAGGAGGAAAAATAAGGGCAGAAAAATAAAAATCAAAGTGTAAGATTTGCACAGTACAGGTGGGTCGGAAACTTAGTGCTAAGATTCCTAACAGTCACAACAGAAAGATTTCCTGTGTTCACTTTTTAGAAAAATGGCTCTTGTACTCAGGGCAAACTTGATCAAAATTTGAAGTGAACCAAGTTTTTGCTGGGTGGCTACCCGCTTCTCATGTGAGGGTCTCTCCTCTATAAAGCATATTCCCCAAGCACCTTATTTACTTACAATTTCTGTACCTTCCCCTCCTTTAAAATCTCTCCTAACTGACTGTCGGAGAGGATCTGATAAAATAGTTCATATCAGAATTTCTTCGAAGACTAAGTGTGACTCAAAGTGATTCAATGTATATTTGCTTCCAAGCGTTTTATTTTTTTGTTTTTAACATTTCAAGGGAAGTGGCGAACTTTAACCTTAAGAAACAAGTCTTCAATGAAAGAATTTCCAACATTCATGAAAGGTGTGTAGGTGAGATGTTTTTACACCAGCGCCTCCGTTTCAAGTGTCTGTCAAAATGATAGCGCATCTGTGATTGTTAACCCTGCCTCCGGGTTGCTTTCCTACCTGCCAGGCTACACCTGTGTACAACATTGCAGAGCTGATTTTCACCTGTACACACCGGCGTGTCCCTACTGATTGTTTACACCACTCTTCCATTCTAATTGGTCCATCCCCCTGCCACACCAGTCGTTAAACATTTTGAACATCAACCCTGCATATAAGCAGCACAGTGGATGCCGAGCATAGACCTGCTGAATTGAACTTCCTTTGACTTGAGCCCACTTTCAGACGAACTAAATTCCAAATAACATATCTCACAATACTGGGGGTCTATTTCAAATTGTATTTTGCTGGTGCCACCAAGCTTTGAATCCCTTCTCCCCAGATGTAATCTTCCATCACCCAGCCTCATGCCACTCTGATGCAGAAACTAGAGTCATTGGGACCTCCAGAAGGAGGGTCATGCTGAGGCCAGAGCTGATCTGGCGGCTGAAGACCGTGGTTTTGTCCAGGTTCAGACAAACTATGTTCATTGGGCCCAAACCAGCCATGCCTCTTCATTTACAAATCATCATTTACTGCTTTTGTACCACAATGGCAGAAACCACTTGATGAAACCAAAAATATTAATTATCAGGCCTTTGCAGAAAACAATTAGCTGACCCCATAGTGGTCTATGCAGGAATAAGGCCAGTGAGCCTTGGAAAAAGCTAACCTTGCTAGGAGTATTTAGAAATAATTAGGTGTTCTTGGACTGTTGGGGATCTGTAGTGACCCCTTACTCCTTCCTCTCCAAAGCAAGTCAGCCCTCCTCAGTCTCCCTTATGTCGTACTTTCTGAAAGACCTTCGACCAAGGATCAAGGAAACTTCTCAACACCTGGCAAACAGACCTTCTCCTGCCTGCAATGGCCCCAGTCATCAGCTCTGGGCAGGAACAGGTATCACTCTGCAGCAAGCTGGAATGATTTGGGCAAACCTCCCAAGTGGATCCCAGTGTCTAGAAAGAATTACCGTCCCACCTTATAGTTTATAGAAATATTTAACAACTTAGGCAGCCTTACAATACAACAAATGAAATGACATGAAAATAGACTTATTTCATAAAAATAGCTTAAGTTCATTCATTCAGTAATTATTTATTGAAAGTTTACTGTATGCTATGTGCCAGGACCTGTTCTAAGCACTGGACAAACATCAGTGAACAAAACAAGTCAAGTCCCTGTTCTTATGGCGCTGACATGGGGATGATGGAGGAGTGGGAAGATGCTGGGAGGAGACAAACAAGTCAATCAGTAAGTCCCCAAGTGATATTAAAAAATAAATTAGGATGATAGCGAGTTACTGGGACCCTGGGGGGCATTTTCACTTGAGTAGTCCAGGAAGGATTCTCTGAGGAAGTGATATTTGAGATAAAGAGCTATGTGAACCTAAACTTCACAGTCGTGTGAAGATCTGGAGACAGAGCAGTCCAGGCAGAGAAAAGAGCGAGTGCAGCAGCCGGGGGCTGAAGGAGCTTGGATTGGAGCATCAGGCTAGCGTGGCAAGAAGATACTGGCTGAGTCCCAGAGTCAGGCCAGGCCAGCACATACCTGGGGCCTGGGGGCCCAGGCCAGGTTAAGCCCCTTCTACACTATTCTCTTCTTTCTAGATCGCTCACTAAGAGATAACAAATGGTTTCCTGTGCCTGGAAACTCCAGGCAAGAAACATTTCCAAATACTATTCGCTTCTTCCTAAACCCATGAACACGATAATCTATGCTTGAAAAGATAAACAGGTTTTTAGTCGATTTAATGCCCACTTGTATCTTTTAAATTCTGATTGGCTAATTATCATAAAGGCTTGGAAAATGATGAAATACTTAGTCTCATAATCCAGAGTTTTATTCTACTTTTTGTTTGTTTTTTTAAAAAATAATAATATCAATACAACATTTAATACAGGCTGTTAAATTGTCCTTAAAATAATATAAGCTTTTATAATCACATTATTATGAGCTTATAATTAAAGAAAATAAACAAAAAACCTTCCAAATACAAACTGTTAAATTCAGGTACTTTTACTACCATTTTACTTTCTGTGCATAAAGATACTTTTTAATTGTCATTATACTCAAAATTTGGTTCCTACCTTTCTTATTATTATAACACAATAAAATTTTGATTTTATACTATGTTCATAAAGATCATGTTAAAAAGTTACAAATATTTCAGAATATAAGTGAGTTATAATTTATTTAGCCATTTCCTTTGTTGGATATATGGAATATTTCCATATGAATAATGTTTCTATGAACATCTTTGTACGTCAGCCTAATCTAAAGGATTATTCTTTTCAGGATAGAGTTCCAGAAGTGTAATTAATGAGTAAAAAGGTATATACATTTTAAAGTCTTTTGATACATTTCAAATATTTTCACACTAAGGATCTCATTGGATCCTCATACTGGTGTGGGTAGGATAGACACCAACCCCATCTTATAGGTGAGAAACCTAATACCAAAAGGAATTGCCCAAGCTTTTTAGAACCTAGGATTTGTCACACAACAAAAAGTTCCCACAGTTCCATTCCTGTGACTTAGCCAAAACAGAAAGAAATATTGAAGAACCGTATCTTGAACTTCACCTTGTCCTGAAGCACACTTAAATCTGAGCTTTAAGCTCTTCACTCTCAGGAAGGACACTAGGAAAGTGCACTGAAAGAAGAGTTGGGAGGGGGACCTGGGCCACTAGCTTCTGGGACTGCCCTCGAGGCCTCTGCTAGTCTTATCTGTCAAACATTGTTAGAGACACGGAGAGGGGACCGCCATATTGCCAACCCTAGACTCCTGAGGTTTCAACAATGGGGGAGTACGGAGGGTGGGGAGGCACGTAGGACAATTCTGGTGAGTCCTGAAATCTTTGACCCAGGCCCACAATTAGGTGTTGAGCCAACAGCACACAAGTGTTAGAACAGAACACAAACACAGTTCTAAGTGGGCATCTTTGTGCCTAACTGAACATTTTGACTCTGAAAAGTATGCTAAACCCTCATCAATAACCTTGGCAAGAAAGTGTACAGAATAATTTGGGCTCTCTGTACCTCAGAGAGTTTGATAATTCTTCAAAGAAGCATATTTTCTATATTTTGGCTAAAGAAAAATAGCTCAAATGGTAACTGAACATCTACTCTGCACCTAGAACTGGGTCAGGCCAGGGCCATATCTGTGAAGGCATCACGATCCCCAGCCTGAGACCCCACAGGTGAGAGTATGAGAAGCTGGTGGACTGTGGTACAAGGTGGCAGGTATTCACCAGTCTAAGAACCACATTCCGTGGGAGCACCCAGTAGGGAGCAACTCACCTGTGTCACTGCAGTAACCAATCCTTGTGGTCTCTTTAAGTAGAAATAGTTTCTCATTTTATCTTTACTTCGTTAAAGATAGTTTTAATCCTATTTACTATGACTTGCCTTAAACCTTTCGAGCTGCAGGTCTAGTATCTTAAGCATATATTGAAGAAAAAATATTTTATTATAAAAATTATATATGTTCACAGCAAAAAAATATATAAAACATATATAACTAAAAATGAATTATTCTCAATTCCATCACTAAAATATAACCACTGTTAATCCCTTAGTCTATATTTTTCAAAACACTTTCTATGACTCAGTGCTGGGACTAACGTGAAGGAGTGACACAAGCTTGGACCCTGTCTTTATTTAAAATTTTGATATTTTGTCCATCATGGATTTTATGCATTAATTTTTATTTTTTTCCAAAAATATTGCATTAAACATTATTTTTCTTGATCCTTGAGTACTTGGCAACCCCCCACCCACTTCCTCATCCTAGTCCTAGTTTATGACTATATATCTGTGTGTATTAATAGGCACAGACTTCTGTTTACAAAGGTGGCTTGTACTATAATAATAGTTGTAAACCTCTTTTCACTTAATATGTCAGAAGCTTCTTCTTATATGACCATATTTCATAAAACCAAAATTAGAATTTAGAGTGTAAGTGTAACACATAACCTAACAAGGGAATAAAATATTTGAAATCAAAACGGCCTCAGAACATATGGAGCATCTGGCCTTCCGCACAGAGCTCACCTCTGAAGAGCGTAATTCAGACTTACCATGAGCATCATGTTATCACAGCATCAGCTTGAGCAAACAGAATGGCTCAGAGAATCAACGTCATCCTGCCAAAAAGATCAGGAACATAAAATGCTGATTTAAGATGGCCTAACCAGACACGGAAATGAAAGCAAATAGTTACACCTTTGTTTCAGGGCACCTGCCCTGGGTTTCAGGGCTCCATCGCCCTTTTCCTCCTCTTGGGTTCTCATCTCAGTAAGATTTTTACAAAGAACGACCACCAGGGAAGTGAGCTCCTCTCATAAGCAGGGCAAGGAGTAAGGATTGTTTGACCCCACCGTAAGAACACAGAGCACCTTGTCCAAACAAGTGAGCGAGTCTTACTCCTTTTCTTTTTTTCCTTAACAATTACAGTTCATGTTCATAGCAGAAAACTTTGGGATATAGGAAAGGATAAAGAATAAATTGTCACCCATAATTTTCAAACCCAGAGATAAACAAGATTAATATTCAGACTTATTTCCTTCCATTACTTATGTTACTTATGTTCATTATAAATTATATATATGTTAATTATCAATGTCTTGATTAATGTCTTAATTTTAAACGTTAATATAGATGTTAACATTATTATATTAATATACAGATATAATAAACATGAATATAACATATTTACATTATATGATTTTGTTTATGAAATTATGTATAAATATTTCACTTCTACCTTTCTCAGTATATTGCCATTATATTGACTGCATTACTCCATGCCATTAAATATTTTTCAAAAATATATAAATAATATTATTTATATACAACAGGTAAGTACCTTATAATAATGTACAAATATAAAATTTTATATTTGATAAAATACAGATATAAAGATTTAGCTGCTTTTTGTTTTCCTGAAATAAGTTGGGTGGGTGAAATTCCTGGGCCAACAGCAGGCTCTGACCCTACATTTTCACAACCCTGTCTCACTCACTTCACCCAAGAAGTCATACAGAGTGTTTTGAGTGATACATTAGGGTTTTAAGCCTTTAAGCGCAAATAAAAGCCTTCTAATTTATGGCTAATTTCATTTGCTTCAAGGGACAAAGAGCCAGTCCTAGGAAACATGCCCCTTGGAAACAATTTGCACCCCATGTATTGAACACACCTGAATTAATTAAAAGTCTCAGCTGGGAAACAGATTGACCTGCTGCTTTTGTATAAGATGAGAGGCTGCAATATAAGGCCGCAGAGAGTTAAGAACATACTGATCTTGCATAATGTATAATGAAAATACGACACTAATAACTGTTTACCAGAAAAATAGGACAGTCTTTGTTTTGCAAATTGGTAAAGACCTCAATGACAAATAAATGGTCCGTGGGGAAAATGTTCACATTATTCTCCTTCCATTATTTTTTCCTCTTCAAATAACTATTCATTGTAGAAAAAGTATAAAAGGCACACAAATAAAAAAATCTAAAATCCCACCGCCCAAAGATAATTGTTGTTAATAACTTGGCATATATCTAAGCTTCATCTATGAAAATATATCTAATTTTTTCAAAAGTGGGAATATGCTCTGCACACTATCTTTAGCATATCAAGAATACCGTCCCTGTCTTACCTGAGTGTAAGTGTTGCCCAGAGATTGTGCTGTGGACGTCAACCTGCCTCTCTGTTTCAGGCATACCTTGACAAATATTACACAAAGAAAGGAGGGCGCCAGATTGGTGAGATGGTTGCAAGAGGAGGCAATTCCATGGTTAAAAACATTAAGGAGGGCTTCCCTGGTGGCGCAGTGGTTGAGAATCTGCCTGCTAATGCAGGGGACACGGGTTCCAGCCCTGGTCTGGGAAGATCCCACATGCCACAGAGCAACTGGGCCCGTGAGCCACAACTACTGAGCCTGCGCGTCTGGAGCCTGTGCTCCGCAACAAAAGAGGCCACGATAGTGAGAGGACTGCGCACCGCGATGAAGAGTGGCCCCCGCTTGCCGCAACTAGAGAAAGCCCTGGCACAGAAACGAAGACCCAACACAGCCAAAAATAAATAAATAATTAATTTTAAAAAAACATTAAGGAGCTGCAGGCTTTCTTCGGCCTCCGAGTCACCGGGAAGTTATACCGGGCCACCATGGATGTGATCAAGAGGCCTCGCTGTGGAGTTCCTGATGTGGCAAACTATCACCTCTTCCCAGGTGAACCCAAATGGAAAACAAATACTTTGACATACAGGTAATGAGATCGAGTCTTTCCAAATTCAGAGAGAAAGAGACTTTCTCTCCTTCTTTCTTTTCATTTAAAAATATCTTCCTTCTGATCTGTATAAAAATCATGACTCATCACAATCATAAGAGAGCATAAGAACTTTTTAGGTCTAATCTTTAGAAAATGACAGTGGAGAATTCACTAGAAAATATGATCTCAAGAGTATCATAATGGCTGGCCGTTTTAGGCATTACAATTTTACCAATTAGAGACAACACATTTTTCTCTAAAGAAAAATAAACTAGTCTAGGATTAATAGCCTGATGGTACCAACCAGTTTTCTTAAAACAATCTTCTAAATCAGAAGTAAATAAACTCACCTACTAATAAATTAATTTTTTATTAATTCCAAAAATAATTTATTGACAATTTATTAAATGTCTACCATAGGCATTCAATTTTGGAGATGTAAAGGTGAGTAGATCACCTTTCCTCTCCTTTGGGGGAGACACGCATACAAACAGCCGCAGCTCCGGGTGAGAAGTCTGAAACTACAGGTCTAAGCAGACAACTGTGGCAGCACATGGAGGGAGCTACCAAGTCACCCAGGGACTGGCCAGTGACATCTGAGACTGACTTGTAGGCAAAGCGGGAGCCAGTCAGCCCCTAGCCCCAGGCTCCCCCATCTCCCACCTTATCCCCCCTCCACCTCCACAGTTGAGCCTGGTCCCCACCTGGCCATCCTCTGGTTTCCTCCTTTCCCAGACGGAACAAGGATTCTGCACGATCCAAGAGGACCCATTCACCCAACCAGAATCTACACCCTCACTGTACTCTGGGTTCTCAGGCCAGAATTCCAGCCCCACAGCCTGCATCCATTTGTGGGGCCAGTAAAGGCCTCCTTCCCAGGTTGGTCCACCCTCCTCCGTTGGACCATCCATGGTGCTTCCTAATTATTATACTACATTTTACTATTATCTATATTCACGAGGTCATTTACATCTCTTATCTGTATGATGGAAATGATGTGCTGCTGCTCATCTCCTCCCAACTTTACGTTCACTCGTGGCAAGTTGGTTGTTGAAATTAGCCATAGTGAGCGTACTTACAGTATGGAAATCAGCAAACCCTACAGACGAGGAGTTTTGGTCATAGAACCGGTTGTTAAACTGTAGCAGCACACCAGTGATTCCCTGTGATCAAATGGGGGCTCAAACCCAAGGAGAGATCACATGATTCCTCTAGGCCACTTGTTAGTTGCTATGAGCCTAAGAGTCCATTAAGGTGGTGCTGAACACAATTATTAGCCTCTGCTCCAGCATAAGAATTCCACAAAAATCAAAGCACTTGGGGAAGAAACACCCTATAAGGAATTAAACACCCAAGAGATTATGAGATGATTAAGGGTAAGACAGAAATATTTTATATAAACTCTCAAAGTTTTTTCTGTCATTTCTTAAAATAAACTGTATCATAGAATTTTAGTCAGCGATTATGCACAGCAAAGACAAGGGGATAGATCAAGCTAATTTGGGACTTAAAGAAGTATAATATTCTTGTGATAATATTTTGGGCAGTCCCAAAAGCACCCTCCACACTGCCCATCCAGTTGCTCCCGAACAACTCTCCTTCTCCCCCGCCCCACCCAAGAAGGAACTAGAGACTATCTTAGTACTCTGTCTATATAGCTACTGGATCTCAGAATAACTCCTTTTAACATAGTCCAAAGGACTGCAAAAGACAAAATATAGCATAGTGCTTATGTGCATAGGCTTTGGAGTCGTAAAGAACTGGGCTCAAGTCCTGACTAGTCATAAAACGTAGAGTGTTACTATTATCTCTGAAGGTTGCTGTGAGAGTTAGAGGGTGTACCGCATTTAAAAGTGCCTAGAACGAGGTCCAGCACGTAGTGTGTATTCACAGAACATTAACTGTCACCACTGCTGCTGTGTCAGTCTCCAGACCCTGGGTCAGGACACCTGTCCACATGCTCTTCCTTTCTGGTGTCGTCCCTTCTCCATCCCTGTCTTCTCCAGCTCAACACACAGGCAGCTCTGTGGGGATGGATAGCTTGTCTATAATGTGAGCGAATTTCGAGATACCAGCTACACAGAGCCATGATAAATCACAGATTCATATTCTGCAGTGGGCGTGGCATATTCTGAAAACACTAAATGGTCCCTTCAAGGGTCCTTCGGGTTTCCCCCCGGACACTCTACCTCCCTCCTCTTGGCCCCAGTCCCTGGAGTTAAAGATCTCCTTGATCCTTCCCTCTCCATTACTGAGGTTTAGCTATTTCCCATCGTCTCTGTGGGACATGGTCCCTTCCTTTTGGGCCCCCAGGATAAGCACTGTTGGTTTCTGGCTGAGAATGCACCACCTGCATCAGAATAACCTAGAATACTTGTTAAATGCAGATTTCTGGATCACACATGTGTGTTTAACAAGTTTCCTAAGTAGTTATCACAAGTCCTAAACTTTGAGAACTACTGAGTAGGCCCTAAAAAACACTAGCTTTTATTCATTAGTTCATCCACTTAGCAAGTGTTTGCTAAGTGCCTACTATGTGCAAGGGCCTGGACTAGGAAATGGAGAAAGAGAAAGTTGGCTAAGTGTCTGCTCTCAAGATTGGATCTCACAGAATTCACTTCTAACTCTGCACCCATGATTCCATCTGAGCCCAATGTTCTGGGTGGCAGTTCCTTTCTCCCGCCCTTCCTTTACATGCTGCCAAGAACCCCCAGCCCCTGGCCTCCAGCATGGCATGTCCTAGAAAAACACCAACTGTCTCCACCCACTGTTTGTCCAAAATGCTCTGTACTTTTCTGCTTTCTCATGTCATTGCCAGGCCAGGACTTGATGAAAGACTCAAGCCTTTTTCAGTTCAGGTGAGCATCCTTGTGAGGAGCTAGCACTTCCCCTTTAAGATACATATTATTTTAAGAAAAAACATTCCCCATGGCCCTGGGGAAATCCTGATGGTCTTTGAATAAGAATTTGAAAAACCTCAAAACTCTGTGTTTTTATTTTTTACAATTGAAAATTTTCAGTACCTTTTGGGGAAAGAGGTCCCTTCTCAATTAAAACCACTTTAGGGAAAATGGACTTCCGGCTACTCGTAAAGTTACACAAGGTATTATTCTTTAAAGTTAGTGATATATAATAACAATGAAAGCCAAACTGTTTCAGCACCAGATTATCTCAACTCTCTCATTTCTCCCCTTCATTTTTCTTACTGTTTAATATGTTTCAGTAATTTAACAAATATGAAAGCAAAATAAGAATTATTATTTTGGAGAAAGAAATCTGAAGTGTAGATTTATGTTCAATATTTTTATTTTTAATACAACCTTGACGTAATTCTTGCTTTCTTCACTTAGGAGCACTTACTGAAATCAAGACATGTTCCTTCTGTTTTCACAGAATATCCAAATACGCACCTTCCATGACTTCTGCAGAAGTGGACAAAGCAGTGGAGATGGCCCTGCAGGCCTGGAGTAGCGCCGTCCCTCTGAGCTTTGTCAGAATAAACTCAGGAGAAGCAGATATTATGATATCTTTTGAAACTGGAGGTACTGTGGTGCTTCTTAGATTTTGTCTACTAATCAGAGGAGAAATGTTTCAACACTTTTCCTTCTACAGTATTTAATCCATGTGATCAGCACAATCCTCCTTCACACAGTTGTGAAGGGCAGAGGCCAAGATCATGGCAAAGTCACAATCTTCATCTGGCCAGAATATAGAACCAGAGGAGTTCTCAGCATTTCTTGTCATCATTAGACTGAGCTGTAGAATGGACTCAGCATAACCAGCTTTCATAGTGGTATTGCCCCATCAGGGACAAATGCTGTCAGATTTAGCTTTCCCATTGGCTAGGAGGTCATCTGACCTCATCCCATTCCCATGATGATGTCCATCGCCATATACCCCCTCCCATATTAGCCAAGGATTTCCCATCTTGAATCCTCACTGAGGATTAATTCCACAGGAGCCCTGACAGCTTTCCTGTGCAGCAATGTTTAGGAGAGTGACTGGCATTGCCGTCTTGTCCACACTTGCATACCATCTTTTGGAGATGCCAGGCCTGCCTCCAACCTGCCCACTTCTTCTCCATCCCCCAACTCCCCCCAGCAAGGAGTAGAGCCCTTTTCAGAGAAGCATGTCTAGTAGTAGATGATGGAAAGGCCATGTAATTCCTTTCCCCTCTCAGCTTCCTCAGAGTCAAGGTATCACTGCCTCTTCCCCTCCACAGATAACATTTCTAAGTGTCCTATTTCAAGTCCTTATCTTAATTTTAATCTGATGTCACTGGGGAGATACATGCTTAGAAGCTGGGAGAGAGAAGATCAAGTAAGTCCTGAGTGTGACCCCTTGAGAGGTGGCCCTGGGTGTGGCCTGGTGCATGGCAGATCCTGTTCCTCCCAGAGGACCAAGGCCACCCCCAGTGAACTGGCAGGGCAGTGGGCTCAGGCAGCTCTGGAGGTGATGGAGTTAACATCTGGCTGTCTCTTGATCTTCCAAGCTTGTGCTTTGTTCCCTAAAACAAAGTTGACTAGGGACTGTGCTGCCATTTAACCAGGCCTTCAGGGCATGTAATCTGATTAAACAACACTGCACTGAAACCTGGGGAATGGCACACCAGAATTTGTTTTGTTGGTTTTTAATAAAACAAGGTATCCTCACGAAAATCCTGAAAAACTGTGAAATGTAGTTTCTATACTATCCCTCGTTTTATTCTTCCTCCTTTTCCATTATATTTGTAATGAACTTTTAATTAAATGTAGATAATAATACAAAAGCATATTAAGCTTTGAAAGTTGTAATTTTATAAACACCTTTATTGCTTTCATGAGTTTTATGCATGAAAGTATATCAAAATTACAGAGAAATTTTCTTTTTCTTTTCCTTTTTTTGACACTTCCTTAAATTATATTGTGCTCTAGAAGCAGAAAGCACACACTTGTTCAATTTACTATAATTGTCTTAGTCAAATCATATTTTTGTTTAGTTTTTTGTTTTTCTTATTAATTTTATTTTTTATTGCAGTATAGTTGATTTACAATGTTGTGTTAGTTTTAGGTGTACAACAAAGTGATTTAGTTATATATATATGTGTGTGTGTGTATATATATATGTATATATATATATTCTTTTTCAGATTCTTTTCCCTTATAGGTTATTACAATATATTGAGTATAGTTCCCTGTGTTATACAGTAGGTCCTTGTTGGTTATATCTTATATATAGTAGTGTGTATATTTAATCCCAAACTCCTAATTTATCCCTCCCCCCCAACCCCGAATCATACATTGAAAGCACTCTGCCAACATGTTCACAGACCAGTCAATGGACAAGGTTGCGAATGACCATCTGCTCTTTCTCCTTTTGTAATCTGTGGCATGCTCATAGTCTACAGTATGCCTTGTGCCAATTAATAGACATTGCAACAAATACAATATCAGAAGAACATTTTTTATTTTTAATGCTTACTATCTTTAAAATACAAAATATCCCTTTTATTTTTTTAATGGATAGGTTACTCATTGGCATGTGAGCTTCTTCTTATAAAAAAAATGAATATTGAAAAGTAAACCTATTTGTATGAGAAGTGTCAATGCTATTGAAAAAGTTTTCCATTCACTGTGATATTAGGTACCCTGCAAAAATTGCTAGAAAGACTAAATCCTGTTGGTGTTTCTCTGCACTTGTTTAGATCACAGGGATTCCTATCCATTCGATGGGCCTTGGGGGACTCTATCTCACGCATTTGCACCTGGAGAAGGCCTGGGAGGAGATACACATTTCGACAATGCTGAGAAGTGGACTATGGGAATGAATGGTATATATGCACAATTCACCATAACCTGGAAAATATTGTACCTTCTTCTGGGCCTCCATCATAAAACCTTGAGGTTCAACATCCCAAGCCACCCTTTAAGTAGGGGGGCTGGCTAGGAAAAACAAGTAAGCCAAAAATTCAAAAGGGAACACCGTAAGGGAAAAAGATCCACTCTCAAATGTGCTGTAGACTTTTCTGATCTCTGGTTCATAGTGTATAATCTCAAGAAACAGCAATCCCCTACTCAACACATGGCTCAATTTTTCTTCAACTACATAATATTTTTTGATTCTTACTTGTACTTGGAAATAGGCTATATTCAGAAATGACCTAAGGGGAGTCAGTACTTTCCTGAGAAGTATGATGGGGATGGGTATAAAAGTTCTAGAACATCATGCATGTCAACTGGAAATCTTCAGTGTGAAACTTGTGTGGATAAAAGGGAGTAGGCAGGGAACTAGTAAGTCATCTGTGGCCTAAATCTAGGTATTATTGCTACTGTTAGCTCTAAGGCCCTTCTTTATCAATCTACCTAGCACCATTGACAATGAACAAAATGAACTGATTTACATTTCCATCTTCTCCCACCCCGAAGCCCCTCCTAACCAAGGTGGGGAGAACTGGACTAAAGTCAGCAAAGCTAAGTGCCAGGACAACCTACCAACCTTTGAATAACCCAGTTGTGAAAAGAAAATGAATAAACTGTGATTTGGAGATAAATTCTCCTGTGAAGACAGGAAATGTTGAAAATAAAACCTTGTGCTGATGCTGTCCTTTTCTCTCTCATATTGTCTAGGTTTCAATTTATTCACCGTTGCTGCTCATGAATTTGGCCACGCACTGGACCTGGCCCATTCCACAGACCCATCAGCACTGATGTACCCAACTTATAAGTATCAGCATCCCTATGGATTCCACCTTCCCAAGGATGATGTGAAAGGGATCCAGGCACTGTACGGTACAATCACTACACTTTTTTTGACCACAAACCCTGAAAGTGACAGGCATTTGGTCTCCAACTTAAAGAAAATATACTTTGTCAGGAGTTACCTGCATAAGTGAAGATTAAGCTAGAAACTACAGCCCCAGCTATGCCCTCTTATGAAGAGCTTATTTACCAGATATGAGTATTGCTTTCTTTTGTAAGATGTACAATTAAATTTTACATCTTTCCTCTAGAGCATATTGGTCCCTTGATGGCCATAGAAAATACAATCATTTGTGTGTATTTTGAGTGTCGATCAGGAGTCAGACATTGGGAGAGGATGGATATTTTTCATATATATGGTGATTATCCATTTGCAGATAAGTGACCTTATCTTCCTAAAAATAGCAATGATGATGGTAATAACTACCATTCAGTCATATAGGCAATCTGCAGTTTGCAAATCATGTTCATGAGTCATCTCCGTACCATCCTCATGATCAGCCTGTGGGGTGTGAAATGTTTTCCTCAATCGATAGTTGAGAAAGCTGAGGCTCAAACACAGTAACTGTCCCAAAATATTCAAAATTATCTCAAGTGTCAACATTCTTTCAAAGGTAATAAAGGATTATTAGGAACTCTATATCCAATTTTGCTTAACAGAAAGACAAATCTGTTAATCCATGAGATGAAATCTTGAAACATCATTAGACCTTGACATTTTTTTGTGTTTGATGGATGAAAGCTGAAGAATCTAGGAAACTGACTTTTCCTTAAGCCTCAGAGCCTGTTTATTCAGGCTTTACTTATAGGAGTCCCTCCTCTTCCCCTCAGCCTAGAAAAGGGTCTGTAGAGCCCAGCTCACCCATGTTTCCTGCATGCCAGCCAGCCCATCTACTGCTTAGAAATGGGCACACACATCTGCAGTCAGATTTTACCTGAGGCATAAAAGACAAATTTCATCCCAAAAAGTGTTCGGCCAGCTGTATCCCTTCAGAGAGGGGTATATGCCAGTCCTGCTCTTCCCTTGATTGACAGGAAAAAAAATACTGTGAATCTCTCCATATAACACATTTGGCCCTAGGACTCCAATGTGAAACATTTCCTGTGGCCACCAAGAAGATCCCACTCCAAATCCGTGCCTGCCCTTTATGGGTCCTTGTGCACTGGAGAGCCACCACCATTCTGATGGCCACTCTTACTCGGCCAGGAGCTGCAGCTTATATTTTGACATGACCATTTTTACACAGGTGAACAAAATGCAGAAGCATGGTTTTATATTGCCAAGAAGCACACACACCACCCACCCCTGACCACCTGAGCACCCTGATCTTTGGCAGAGTGCCTGGCAGCACATTTCTGATCTGACCAATTTCCAGTTTCTGATCTTTTCCCGAAGCTGCACCCCACCTCTGATCTTCACCCCATTGCTGACCCTTCTCCACCCTGATCTCACCCATCTCTCACTCTTAGTGGACCCTTCCCTGTGCCTCACTCCTTCCCTGATCCTCAGCTCTGGTCACAACAAGACTCCATCAAGCACAGAGACCTGCATGGGGCAGTGGCTCAGCCAGCCCCAGCTCACTCTTCTGTAGCTGGCAGACAGTCCTCAGGAACAGAATGGGGGATGAAAACTCACCAACACTTCTCCCAAAGGGCGGGTCCTACATTCCAAGAGGGTCCACCAGAAGATAACTTTAAATGGCAAACACTTCCAAGGTACTTCAGTGCCCCAAGAATTTGCTCAGTCTCTTCTGGGTGCCTAAGAAAAGGCTTGTGCACAGGGCAGGACACCCAGAAGTTGTTCAAAAATAATAAGAAAACACACAAGAAAGTTATAATCTTATTGAGAACAAGAGTACTTAATTATCAAAAAGAAAAAAATCAGAGGCAATTTTCAAAATAGATTCTTAATTTGAAACACACATAGCTATCAAAGAAATTATGCATAGTAATGAAATAATAGTTAACATTTTTGGAACTTTTATTATATGCCCAGCATTCCACTAAGTGCTTTTTAGGCATTATTTAATTCTCACCAAAACCTTCTGAGGTAGGTACCATTACTGCCCCATTTTACTATGAGGAAATGGAGGCTTAGAGAGGTTCACCTGTATCACACAAGTCAGCAACTAATGAAGCCGGGGTTCAAACCCAGGTCTGCCTGTCATCGACAGCCATGTTCTTTATTACCTTGTCATATACAGTGAAAGCAGGTCCCTGGAGCAGAAGTGCACAGACTCTACATTCCTGGTACCATTTTGACCAAGTTGCTTTGAATCCTAGGACCTTGGAAGACATTCCCAGGGAAGCCCGCTGTGCCCCACAGCCCCCCTCATAATCCTATTATCCCTGACCTCTGTGACTCCAGCTAAGCCTCTGATGCTGTGGCAATGCTGGGGAAGGAGCTCCTGTTCTTCAAGGACCGGTAAGCATTAAGACATGCCATCAACTCTTATCAGGCCTCAGCTCCGTATCCAGACACACGTCACTCTAGAAGACCTTGTTGCTGCCATGGGTGGCGATCATGCAGAAGTGCTGTCCTGTGTGGCATTTGGATGGGAGGCAGGAGTCTTTGGGGAGATATGGAACTGCCAAAACCCAAAAAGCACCTACTATGCTCTTGCCACTGTACTGTTTTCTGTACGAGTACAGTGTTTCTTCTAAACTTTTTCACTGTGAAGCAGAGTTAGAATCCCAAATTTACAGATGAAGACAGAAGCTCAGGAGAACACGTAACTTCATAAGGTAACACAGTTGTATTAAGTGGCTAAGTTATGACACCAGCCCAGATTTATCTGATGTCTGTTTTGTTCACCACTGTATCCCTAGCGAGAGCACATAGTATATTCTCAATAAATATTTGTTATGAGGGTTGGATAGATGGAAAGATGGACAGAGAGCTTGTTGCAAGAATGGATGGATTCATGGATGGATGGTTGGTCAGGTGGATAGATAGATGGGTGGATGGTTCTAAAGTTAGTATTCTTCCTAAACCCCTCTTTCTCAAGGCCTCCTGACTTTTCAACTATCAGCTGTCAGAAAGCACAGAGAAGGAGGGAATATTGGTGGGTTTTTGTTATACTACAGCTTTAGTTACTCAAGAATACCCTGAGGTTTAAGTTTCTATTACTGTTGTTTTAGGAATGTTTCTTCTGGGCTTACTAGTAGAAGTTTCAGTAGTTCTGTGAGTTGTAAAGAATGATGAGATAGCATTGGTATTTAACTTTAATAGTGTAGGAGATTGAGTAATTTATGATACTAGAGATCCTGGGTTTTCAGTGAAGATACTATAGGAGCTATAGGAGTAGCTATAGTATCAGATACAGCTATGATTAGTGGTGATAGGTGGTTGATCTTTATTTTTTAGTATTTTTATTGTTATGGAGATTACTCATCAAAATTAAAATAAGTAACTTTAACATTAGTGTAATAAGGAAAAAGAGGAAAGTTAAACGTTTTTGGTTTGAAATTGATGTGGAAATTTTTTTTTTAATATTTATTTATTTATTTATTTGGTTGTGCTGGGTCTCAGTTACGGCAGGCGGGCTCCTTAGTTGCAGCTTGCCAGCTCCTTAGTTGTGGCATGCAAACTTAGTTGCGGCCCGCATATGGGATCTAGTTCCCTGACCAGGAATCGAATCCAGGCCCCCTGCATTGGGAGCACGGAGTCTTAACCACTGCACCACCAGGGAAGTCCCAATGTGGAAGTTTTTATCTGAAGATAAAAAGAAGTTTTTGTAATAAAGTTTTCTAGCCAAATTAAATGTAATATTAATGATGCTAGCTTTTTGGCTTGCTGAAATGTTGATGAATGGTGGCAGGCAGTGAGTAACAATCGGAAAAAACCTGAAGAGGTTGGAAAATTTATACAGGTGCAAAGGGGAATTAAATTTTAGGTTTTGTGTTACAAAGTTCAAGTGCTAGAATAAAACCTGAAACAGCTACAGGGAGAGCTGCTCATTTTAGGTCGTAGGGCATAGTTATATGTGGAATAGTTGTTGGGGTAATCTTGTTGGAAGTAAAAAATCTAGTGAAAATGCTTCTGATTAAAAGATGTTTAATAGAATCAATTAGGAGAGGATTATTTTCATTCATTAGAATTAGTGTTGAAAAAATGAGGTTGTGCTAGACAGGTGAAGAAAATAATTTGAACACTGTAGGCAACTGCTAGGGAAGTAGCAATGAGAGTAACTAATAGGGCTCAGGCATTGGTATACAGTGTGTTAGCAGTTTGATAATTAAGGCTTTGGAGTAAAAGCCTGTAAGGGAAGGCCTACCTGTGAGCTCTAGGCTTCTGTTAATAAGTGAGGTTGAAGTAAAGGGTAAAGCTCTAAATAAGCTGCCTATTTTTCAAGTGTCTCATTCAGTAAGTTATGAATAATAGACCCAGAGTATATAAACAACATGGAATTTAAAAATACACGTGTGCAGATGTGAAGGATGCTAAGTATGGTTGGGTAATACCAATGGTAACTATTAGGCCTAACTGGCTTGAAGTAGGGAAGACAACAGTCTGCTTAATGTCATTTTGCTGTGAAGAGTTAGTGTGGTGATAGCACCTAGACAGAGTGTCAGTGTTTTGAATAGTTTTATTATTTTCTATCAATGGTAAAAGCAAATTAGTAAAAAACACCTTTTTCAACTCTTGTGCTTGAATGATGCTGGGGCGGTTGCTGGGCTTCCTGTGGCTGAGGGAAGTCGTGGGCGAGGCCAAGCTGGGCGGATTTACCAGCCACAGCTGGAAGCCCCATTAGTAGAAGCAGATAATGACCAAGGTTAAGCATGAAGATTTGTTGGAAATCTCATGAGTTTAAGTTAAATTGTTCCTTTTCTCCTTGTTCTGTGGCTTCTCAGGGAGCATAATTACTTCTCTCCTTGGACAAAAAGAGAAACATCCCAACTCTCACCTCCACTCCTCCCCTTACTGGGGACTGAATTCAACCACATCAGAATAGGCAGAGGTGGCTCAGGCATATGCATGTGTGACATTATTTTTTATTCTTTTTTCTTCATTGGAAAAGTGGTCGTTGAGCTCATACAGAGTGTTAAAAACTGTTGTAGTGACTGGAGCTATAAAGATGGATCAATAGTCCCCTTGCTTTTGTACACTTCAGGGTTAGATGAGGGAGAGGGACATTCAAAAAGTGCTGCCATCTCCCTGTGTGCTCATGTGCGCATTTAGACAGAGAGAAAACACTCTGGTGTCTCTTTTTATAAGAGCACTAATCCCATCAGTCCCACCCTCATGACCTCATCAAACCCTAATTACCTCCCACTGGTCCCATCCAAATACCATCACACCATCACATTGGGGGCTGGGATGAATTATGGGGAGACACAAACATTCAGCTCATAACACAGAGTACTCACATTGTTAAACATGTTATTGGATGTCCATCCAGACTTTTTCTCTGGGTAGAGATTTATTGTAAATATGGGAGGGAGACAGGGATGTCCACAAAAGTGGGATTTTGTAATGTGCTGGATGTGCTGATTTGTACATTTTTTCACTCAATAATATCTCATTTTTCCATGTCAATGAATTTTAATTTTCATCTTTATTTTATGTATGTATATATTATCCTAATATATAAATCTGTCCTAACTTATTTAACCAATCCCAAATTAATGAACATCTGGATTTTTTCTGATTTTTAAAAATTAGGAACAGCTTCAATAATGAATGGGCATCTGATTTTCAAAGGCAAATGAGAGGAAAGCCCAGGAACTCAGGCTTTAGACTTAGGCTAATTTGGTTTAGATCTGGCCATGCTTCTTACTGATCAGGTGACACTGGGCAAGTAATGTGCCAGACACGTAGCAAGCACTCAATAAAAGGCAGTTACTATATTTAGGAGTGGAAATCAAAAAACATGTACAACAGATTAGGGATTAGAAACAACCTGAGGTATTTTTAATTATTATCTTTTTTATTAAGCCTTATTGATTATTTACTTTATTTTTATTGTTTATAACCAAAAAGTAAACCAAAGGGGAATCGGTAAACATTGACTCAGGAGTGATAGGCAAGGCTCAGAGCAGGAAGCCTGGACACCGTGCAAGGTGACGTCAGCTTCATCTGAGGGATAACCTTGTCAGACTCTGCTGCCCAGACAAGTGCATGTAGCACTTGTGCCCCAGTGCAGCACACAGCTTACTCTTTTGGTAATATCAATGTTTGTGATGGAGGCAAAGGAGACAGTGCAGTCAAAGATACTATGCCCTTTCATGCAATTATAATTGTTTTCTTAAAAAAGCAAAAGAAACATTTTTTAACCTTCTGTTTATCAAACTCTAAGCATTCAAAAATTGCCATAAGTGAAGATAATACATCCTTTGACAAAATCTTGACTGTAAATACTGAGGGTGGTAACAGAATAGAAAGGGAGGCATAGATATAAGGGACATTTAGAAAGGAGTGGTTAGGGAAGGGATTAAAGAAAGGGAACTTGTATCTGCTCAGCCATCACCTTGTCATCTCCCATTTCTGATCTGATGAGCTATTGTGGTAGGGCAGGTAATACCAAAGGTCTAGGAGGAGCTAGAAGGAGCCGGGAGTGGTACCCTTTCAACACTGGAATTGCCACTGACCCAACCTGGGACTTTGAACCTCTCTTTCTCCGCTTTAAAATGAGGTGTTGTCTGATATTCATAGCGACTTCAGTGTGTCCAGTACTCACTATGCTAAGCTCTTTGTTATCAACTCCTTACAACACCCCTGTGAGATATGGATTATTATTCCTTTTTTATCAGACATAGAAAAGATAACTGGTTCAGGCTCACTTCGCTAGTGAGGGGTGGAGCTGGGGCCCACACCCACACTGTCCTCTGCCAGAGCCCATGCTCCTAACCTCCCTGCCTAACCACCTCCTAAGGTGCTGTCCAGAGCTAGAATCCCATGGCTCTGATCTCCTACCAGCTGTCACCAAAAGTCCCCAAGTTCTTGCTAAGCCTGGACAAAGAACAAAGAATTCTATCAAGTCACAGTCATCATGGCAACCTGGGGACCATGATGAAAGTGTTCCCAGTCTGTTCTCTCCCACCTGCCAGCCTGGAATTCCCCATCACCAACAATAACCTGTTGATGAGACATTTCAGGCTGTGGATGTAATAACCACACAGTTTGTTTCCAAAGCAAGATGGAATGCAGTGCCTTTTAAAGTCACCGTGAGATTGTTACATATTCTCCGCAGTGTATAAAGGTACATTGGTACATTCAAATGTTCTGTTGGAAGAGATATAAACTTCAGCTATAATAAGTTGAAAGTCATAAGTATATATGACTTTCATATATATATAAATATATGTATATATTTAATTCATATAGATTTCTCTTTATAATAGATGACAAAATATTAAAGTTATCCCAGATTTCCTCGAGATGACTGGAACTCCAGTCATACCCAAATGATATTTGCATCTCTCTGATTACTCTGGGTTTTACATGATATAATTTTAACGATAAAATCAAGAATATCACAATCAGCTATAGACCTTAGAAGAATAATAGCATTTTACATATGGAATAAGCATAAAGGTTGATCATGTCCTAATCCTTCATTTTGGAGATAAGAAAGCTAGGCCCGGGTCTCTCAGCCCAGCAGACCCTCCACTGCAACCCGGGTCTGCTGACTCATGATGCTGAGTCTACCCTATCACTCACATAGATAACCTCTGACTGTGCGATGGAACTACGAAGAGAACGCCGTATTTTGACTTGAATGAATGAATGCTTTTTGACTGGAATGCATTTGGAGTGAGTAGGAAAAGCACTTTGGGGCGGCTCCTGTGCTTCTGGGCCCTTGGCCCGCGGGTTGGATAAAGAGCCACAACCTTTACCCAACCTGCAAGGGAAAGAAGAAGGAGGTCTTAGACTATCCAGGTTTCCCAAAAATGTTTGCTAGGCTTCTTCACATTCTGTTTTATTCTCAAAATAGGATTCTTTATTTAAAAACATCTGTCAATCACTAATTGTCACATTTGAAAGACATTATGTATAGTAGATTCGAATGGAAAGAAAAATATGGTTAAGGGTCATGCAAGTAGGGATTGAAGAGAAGGGCGAATGTAAGAGGCATCCTGAAGGAGTCACCAGCAGGACTTGGACACTGATTTGGTGAGAACAATGGAAAAGGAAGCAGCATGGCCCACATAGATAGGAAAATCCAAAAGACTTATTGGACAAATGAAGAAAAACTCAATTTTAGATGTGTCGAATTTAAGGTGATGACAATTCTAGTGAGGTTTTATAGAAATAAGCCAGTGCTCAGGGGAGAGGTCACAGTTGAAGGCTTCATAGGTTACAGAATCTCCCACATGGAGGAGGCACTGAAAGATTTGAAAATAAACTCTAATAATTATAATAACAATAGCTGACATTTTATGATCATTTACAATGTGCTGTGTGTTCTGCTAAGCATTTTATAGACATCTGCTCATTTAATCCACACTGTTCTTTTTCCTAGCTAGAATTTTTAACCTAGGTCTACTTGACTTCAGAGACAGAATCCCTATAATGGAGCCCCAGATAAACCAGGGAAAAGAGAATTATCTTTTTTTATAAGTGATCAATAGTGGACAATGCTGCTGAGGTCACCAGACTGAGGACTGAAGAACAGGACCGACTGGGCAGGATGATGAAGGGATGTAGTTTTAGCAGTGTAGTAAGGAATGAACCCAGATCCCGAGGAGTGAAAAGGCAAATGGTGGGGAGCAAAGGGTAATGGTAGATGTAGGTCATTCCTTTGAGAATCTTGTTAATAACAAAGAGTTAAGATAATAGCTGGAAGAGGCAGCAGGGTCAAATGAGGATTTTTTTCAAGACGAGAAATACCTGGGCACATTTGAAGACATGAAAAGGAGCCAATGAAGAAAAAGAAATGCAAAGCACTTTGGGAAGGAGGGACAATAAAATCAGTAACCTCTGCTATTAAATGGCACCATTGGAACTTAGCATTTCCCAGGGTTCCGTGGGCTTGAGGAAAGCCTGCACAACTAAAGAGGAAGTCTTCCTCCTTCAGTCTCCCTGGGGATCTTTCTTTTCTGGCTATAAGGTTGCATCACTGAAAGTCAACACAAGGCATTGTATTTACTTAGACTGATTCTGTTATGTACTACAAATTCAGACAAAGAGGCAGAAGGTGTACTAAGATTGCTGATTCATTGCCATTTCTTCTGAACACCCTCCTTCTGACTAAGGACGAGGTTCTTTACATCTTCACAGGTTAAGGCTTATAAATATGGATCTCTGTATCCTCCTCACATGGATATAAACACTTAATTTAAGGACACTGTGCACAGCTTTGGCTATTTTAACCACTGTCTGCATGTGGGTTTTTAATTTTATACGCTCTGTTTCTCTTGGGTTCAGTGAGATGGATGATGCATGTCTGATTTTTGGCCTCTGAAATATCCTGATATAAACAGCCCTGGTTAGTGAGCTCCCCTCAAATGAATGGCTTCTTGGCCAATGATGTGACTGTATTTCAAATTTTCCAGTGATAAAATTTTATATCAGCGAGACAAATTTAGAAGGAAACTTAGCTCTACTGATAAACTCTAAGTTTTACATAATTAATAAATCTGTAGAGTGAAAACATGTCTCTTTAAAGTATTTACAAATAATTGTTAAGAGTAGTCCAGAGTTTATAAAATGCTTTAATATGCATTGTCTCAATTGATCCTTTGAAATATTAGCACAGGTTTATTATTATTATCATTCTTATTTGACAGAAATAAACTGACTCCCAGAAAAATTAAGTGACTCATACAAGGTCACACATCCAATAATAAAACAAGATCTGCAGCACCCCTTTCTTCTTTCACTGCACCACAGTGTCCAGTCTCAGGGGAGAGAAACATCAGTTCATCTGAGACCATCAAAATGATAAAAAGAAGAAAGACACCTATTCCCCTGAAACTAGGGAACAGGGTGACAGAGAAGAAGAGAGTCAAGGAGAGTAAGGGGTGAAGACAGTAGAAAATGAAAGCACCCATCAGCTCCTGCTGGATTACCTTGACAGTCAGCAAAGAAGAGGTGAAGGTCTCCCCTGAAAATGAAAGACTGAGGGGATCAGTTTAAGCAGACGGGGAGTGAAGACAGTGGGGTAAAACAAAACAAGAAAAGTTCAACAAATATGAATCAAGTCCCAGATGTGCCAGGCACTTGCTAAGCCTGAGAATACATAGATGAATAATACATGACCTTGCCCCAAGGAGCTCACAGGACTGGCAAAGAGGTTCAAGAATGTTACCAGTGACTTCATCTCAAACTTGATGATTTAATTGCTGTTCTTTAGTAAAGGAGAATGAAAATTTCAGAGAATATGAAAATTGATGATTAGATGAGTTCCACACAACACTCTGACACCCATTTATCTAGCCAACAGATATTTATTGAGCCCTGACTATCTGCCAGGCACAGCAGTGGCTCCTGGCTACACAAAGATAAACAGTGCAGTTAAATATCTATCAGCAGGTCTATAATATCAATGAACTCCATTGTTTTGCCCTCCTTATCAAACAGCAGATTATAGACTGTTGATATGATCTGTTTATTTTCATTACCAGTTCCCATACATCCTGCAGCTGTTTTTTTAAATTGATGTATAGTTGATTTACAATGTTGTGTTAGTTTCAGGCATACAGCAAAGTGATTCAGTTATACACACATGTATATCTATTCTTTTTCAGATTCTTTTCTCTTATAGGTTATTACAAAAATTTGAGTATAGTTCCCTGTGCTATACAGTAGGTCCTTGTTGGTTATCTGTTTTATATATAGTAGTGTGTATATGTTAATCCAAATCTCTTAATTTATCCCTCCTCACCTTCCCCTTTGATAACCATAAGTTTGTTTTCTGTGTTTGTGGGTCTATTTCTATTTTGTATATAAGTTCATTTGTATCATTTTTTTTTTAGATTCCACATATAAACGGTATCATATGATATTTGTCTTTATCCATCTGGCTTACTTCACTTAGCGTGATAATCTCTGGGTTCATCCATGTTGCTGCAAATGGCATTATTTCATTCTTTTTTATGGCTGGGTAATATTCCATTGTATATATATACAACATCTTCTTTATCCATTAATCTGTCCATGGACATTTACATTGCTTTAGTGTCTTGGCTATTGAAAATACTGCTGCAATGAACACTGGGTGCATGTATCATTTCAAATCATGGATTTCTCCAGATATATGCCCAGGAGTGGGATTGCAGGATCACACAGAGTTCTATTTTTAGTATTTTAAGGAACCTCCATACTATTCTCCATAGTGGCTGTACCAGTTTATATTCCCACCAACAGAGTAGGAGGGTTCCTTTTCTCAAAACCTTCTCCAGCATTTATTATTTGTAGACTTTTTGATGATGGCCATTCTGACCAGTGTGAGGTGATACCACATTGTAGTTTTGATTTACATTTCTCTAATTATTAGCAAAGTTGAGCATCTTTTCATGTGTCTTTTGGTCATCTATATGTCCTCTTTGGAGAAATGTCTATTTAGATCTTCTGCCCATTTTTTGATTGGGTTGTTTTTTTAATATTGAAATACTTGTATATTTTGGAGGTTAATCCCTTGTCGGTCACATCACTTGCAAATATTTTCTCCCATTCCGTAGGTTGTCTTTTCATTTTGTTTATGGTTTTCTTTGCTGTGCAAAAGCTTTTAAGTTTAATTAGGTCCCATATGTTTATTTTTGTCTTTATTTCTGTTACTCTAGGAGATGTATCCAAAAAGATCTTGCTGCAATTTATGTCAAAGAGTGTTCTGCCTATGTTTTCCTCTAAGAGTTTTATAGTATCTAGTCTTACATTTAGGTCTTTAATCCATTTTGAGTTTATTTTTGTGTGTGGTGTTAGAGAATGTTCTAATTTCATTCTTTTACATGTAGCTGTCCAGTTTTCCCAGCATCACTTATTGAAGAGACTGTCTTTTCTCCATTGTATATTCTTGCCTCCTTTATCAAAGATAAGGGGACCATAGGTGCATGGGTTTATTTCTGGGCTTTCTATCCTGTTCCATTGATCTATATTTCTGTTTTGGTAACAGTACCATTACTGTAGCTTTGTAGTATAGTCTGAAGTCAGGGAGTCTGATTCCTCCAGTTCTGATTTTCTTTCTCAAGATTGCTTTGGCTATTTGGGTCTTTTGTGTTTCCATACAAATTTTAAAATTATTTTGTTCTAGTTCTATGAAAAATGCCATGGTAATTTGATAGGGATTGCATTGAATCCATAGATTGCCTTGGGTATTATAGTCATTTTGACAATGTTGATTCTTCCAATCCAAGAACATGGTATATCTTTCCATCTGTTTGTATCATCTTTGATTTTTTTCATCAGTGTCTTACAGTTTTTGGAGTAAAAGTCTTTGCCTCCTTAGGTAGGTTTATTCCTAGGTATTTTATTCTTTTTGATGGTAAATGGGAGTGTTTCCTTAATTGCTCTTCCTGAGGTTTTGTTGTTAGTGTATAGGAATGCAAGAGATTTCTGTGTATTAAGTTTGTATCCTGCAACTTTACCAAATTCATTGATGAGCTCTAATAGTTTTCTGGTACTGTCTTTAGGATTTTCTATGTATAGTATCATGTCATCTGCAAACAGTGACCATTTTACTTCCTTTCCAATTTGGATTCCTTTTATTTCTTTTTCTTCTCTGATTGCTGTGGCTAGGACTTCCAAAACTATGTTAAATAAAAGTGGCAAGAGTGGGCATCCTTGTGTTTTTCCTGATCTTAGAGGAAATGCTTTCAGCTTTTCACTGTTGAGTATGATGTTATTAGCTGTGTATTTGTCATATAAGGCCTTTATTATGTTGAGGTTCCCTCTATGCCCGCTTTCTGGAGCATTTTTGTCATAAATGGATGTGGAATTTTATCAAAAGCTTTTTCTGCATCTGTTGATCATATGATTTTTATTCTTCAATTTGTTAATGTGGTGTATCACACTGATTTGCAGATATTAAAAAATCCTTGCACCCCTGGGATAAATCCCACTTTATCATGGTGTATGATCCTTTGAATGTATTGTTGGATTCGGTTTGCTAGTATTTTGTTGAGGATTTTTGCATCTATGTTAATCAATGATATTGGTCTATAATTTTCTTTTTTGTGTGGTATCTTTTACTCATTTTGGTATCAGGGTGATTGTGGCCTTATAGAATGAGTTCAGAAGTGTTCCTTCCTCTGCAATTATTTGGAATAGTTTCAGGATAGGTGTTAACTCTTCTCTAAATGTTTGGTAGAATTCACCTGTGAAGTCATTCACCTGTGATCCTGGACTTCTATTTGTTGAGAGTTTTTAAATCACAGATTCAATTTCAGTACTTGTGATTGATCTGTTCATATTTTCTATTTCTTCCTGGTTCAGCCTTGGGAGATTGTACCTTTCTAAGAATTTGTCCATTTCTTCTAGGTTGTCCATTTTATCAGCATATAGTTGCTTGTCTCTCATGATCCTTTGTGCTTCTGTGGTGTCAGTTGTAACGTCTCCTTTTTCATTTCTAATTTTATTGATTTGGGCCCTCTCCCTCTTTTTTCTTGATGAGTCTGGCTAAAGGGTTATCAAGTTTGTTTATCTTTTCAAAGAACAAGCTTTTAGTTTCATTGATCTTTGCTATTGTTTTCTTCCTATTTCATTTATTTCTGCTCTGATCTTAATGATTTATTTCCTTCTACTAACTTTGGGCTTTGTTCTTCTTTCTATAGTTGCTTTAGGTGTAAGGTTAGGTTGTATATTTGAGATTTTTCTCCTTTCCTGAGGTAAGCTTGTATCACTATAAACCTCCCTCTTAGAACTGCTTTTGCTGAGTCCCACAGGGTTTGGATCATCATGTTTTCATTTTCATTTGTCTCTAGGTATTTTTTGATTTCTTCCTTGATTTCTTCAGTGATCCATTGGTTGTTTAGTAGCATATTGTTTAGCCTCCACGTGTTTGTGTTTTTTTAGTTGATTTCTAATCTCATAGCATTGTGGTAGGAAAAGATGCTTGATATGATTTCAATTTTCTTAAATTTACTGAGGCTTGCTTTGTGGCCCAGCATGTGATGTGTTCTGGAGAATGTTCCATGTGCACTGGAAAAGAATGTGTATTCTGATGCTTTTGGATGGAATGCTCTATAAATATCAATTAAGTTAATCTGTCATTAATGTGTCATTTAAGGCCTGTGTTTCATTATGGGTTTCTGTCTGGATGATCTGTCCATTGACATAAATGGGGCATTAAAGTCCCCTACCATTATTGTGTTACTGTCAATTTCTCCTTTTATGTATGTCTGTTAACATTTGCCTTATATATTGAGGTGCTCCCATGTTGGTTTCATATATATTTACAATTGTTATATCTTCTTCTTGGATTGATCCCTTGATCATTACATAGTGTCTTCTTTGTCTCTTGTAACAGTCTTTATTTTAAAGTCTATTTTGTCTCATATGAGTATTGCTACTCCAGCTTTCTTTTGATTTCCATTTGCATAGAATACGTTTTTACATCCCCCTTCAGCTGTTCCTTTCCAACAGTTTTATAGATTTTCATTTTGCTTATATTTTAAATCCATTTACAGCCGTATTAGGAGGTTACTTGCTATACATTTTTTGTCAATTTTAATTTATTAATTATTGTAATCTATAGCTCTAAGTTTGTAAATCCTCTGAATATGTGTTCTATTGCTTTATTACCCAGCAGACATAATTTTTCTTCATTAATGTACTGAAGTTTTTCATGAGTACAGATTCTTTTGGAATTTGTGATACTTTACACAAGTATCACATATAGGTAGTGTTTATTACTACCTTATACATACAGTGTATACATTATAATATGTCATAAGTGTTTTAACTAAGGTTTCTTAACTTTGGCACTTACTGATATTTTGAGCCAGACAAGTCTTTGTCATGTTGGGCTGTCCTGTGCCTTGTAGGATGTAAACTAAAATGTCATCCCTTGTCTTCACTAGACTCCAGTAGCATTGCTCCCCCTGCCCACTTTTCTCATTTCTTCATCCCCACTATTATAATTGCCTGAAAGGCATGCTTTGTGCCTTAGTGAGACTCTAGCACAGTGACTTGAGCAGAGTCAGCATTTCAGAAGTATGTATTAAATTGAATTAATTGGAAAACACTTGTTTTTTGGATTCTTCATCAGGTTCCCAGTTAATCCATTGTTCTGTCCTCCTTATCAAAGCTAAGATTATGGACTGTTCACATGACATCTTTTTCTATTTTCATTACCTGATTCTTCTGGATACCCAAACCTGTGCTCTTTCTGTGATGGTGAAGAGAAGGGAGAGGGGGAAAGCAGTCCCTCTGGCCTTCAGCAAAGGCTAGGTCTCATTGGGTAAGGGGTCAAGTTATAAACAGAGAAAAACCAGAGGTCACAGGCTGAGAAGGAGCAAGTAGATTAGTTAGGGCATGTGATGAAAATCAACATAGCTCTAGTCTAATCGGCTGTGTTTGCCCCTAACCACTGCTGACATTTGGGCCCATCAGCTTTTCTGGGTCTCAGTTTTCCATCTGTTAATACATATGGTCTAGATAAGGCTGTGATGTGTAGAGCTTGGGGAGAGGAAGTGTACCCTCAATGGCCTCCTGCCACACTGAGTATTGTCTATGGTAGATGCCCAAATAATAATTTTAAAAATGGACAATATCCAGCCAAGTGGCACTTTACAGTTTATAATGCATTTTCATATGATTTATCTCAATTGATCCTCATAAGGATCTCAGGAGATAGGCCAGTTATTATTATTTGCATTTACGAGATTATGATGCAGGGCTGAGGTGGCACGGTGGCATAGGGACGGTAGCCTTGCCCAGCTACTGCAGCACTAGGGTGTCAGTTGGTCCCGCCCAGAACATTTCAGTTCTGCCCTGCAAGGATATATTTAATAATAGATTGGTGTTACTCTTTAATACAAGAAAATGGAAACTGAACAGCCAGAGGAAACCTTTCCCAACACCGAAACCAATGGCAAATTTAGTAAACGCCCTGCTGAAGATATGGAAGAGGAACAAGCTTTTAAAAGATCTGGAAGCACTGATGAGATGGTTGAATTATGCATTCTGCTTCAGAGCAAGAATGCTGGGGCAGTGATTGGAAAAGGAGGCAAGAATATTAAGGCTCTCCATACAGACTACAATGCCAGTGTTTCAGTCCCAGACAGCAGTGGCCCCGAGAACATATTGAGTATCAGTGCTGATATTGAAACAATTGGAGAAATTCTGAAGAAAATCATCCCTACCTTAGAAGAGGGCCTGCAGTTGCCATCACCCACTGCAACCAGCCAGCTCCCGCTGGAATCTGATGCTGTGGAATGCTTAAATTACCAACACTATAAAGGAAGCGACTTTGACTGTGAGTTAAGACTGTTGATTCATCAGAGTCTGGCTGGAGGAATTATTGGGGTCAAAAGTGCTAAAATCAAAGAACTTCGAGAGAACACTCAGACAACAATCAAGCTTTTCCAGGAATGTTGTCCTCAATCCACTGACAGAGTCGTTCTTATTGGAGGAAAACCTGATAGGGTTGTAGAGTGCATAAAGATCATCCTTGATCTTATATCAGAGTCTCCCATCAAAGGACGTGCTCAGCCTTATGGTCCCAATTTTTACGATGAAACCTATGATTATGGTGGTTTTACAACGATGTTCAACAACCGCCAGATGTCTCGTGGGATTTCCCATGTGGGGAAGAGGTGGTATTGACAGAATGTCTCCTGGTTGGGGTGGGCGTCCCATGCCTCCATCCAGAAGAGATTATGATGATATGAGCCCTCGTTGAGGACCTCCTCCACCTCCTCCTGGACGAGGTGGCTGGGGTGGTAGCAGAGCTTGGAATCTTCCTCTTCCTCCACCACCACCACCTAGAGGGGGAGATCTAATGGCCTATGACAGAAGAGGAAGACCTGGAGACCGTTATGATGGCATGGTTGGTTTCAGTGCTGATGAAACCTGGGACTCTGCAATAGATACATGGAGTCCATCAGAGTGGCAGATGACTTATGAACCAGAGGGTGGCTCTGGATATGATTATTCCTACGCAGGGGGTCATGGCTCATATGGTGATCTTGGTGGACCTATTATTACTACACAAGTAACTATTCCCAAAGATATAGTTGGATCTATGGCTGGATCTATTATTGGCAAAAGTGGTCAGCGGATTAAACAAATCCGTCATGAGTCAGGAGCTTCGATCAAAATTGATGAGCCTTTAGAAGGGTCCGAAGATCAGATCATTACCATTATAGGAACACAGAACCAGATACAGAATGCACAATATTTGCTGCAGGACAGTGTGAAGCAGTATGCAGATGCTGAAGGATTCTAATGCAAGATACTTTTTCTTTTTTATAGTGCGAAGCAGTATTCTGGAAAGTTTACCTAAGACTAGTGAGGAACTGAAGGAGTCCTGCATCTTTTTTTTTTATCTGCTTCTGTTTAAAAAGCCAACATTCCTCTGCTTCATAGGTGTTCTGCATTTGAGATGCAGTGAAATCTTTGCTGTTCACCAGATGTAATGTTTTAGCTCCTTACAAACAGGGGTGGGGGGTGGGGGAGGGTGTGCAGAAACTAACATTAAAATTTTGAAACAGCAGCAGAGTGAGTGAATTTTAATTTTTGTTCATTGTTGGTGGTTTTAAAAAAAATCCCCTCATGTAATTATTGTGAACACTTTGCTTTGTGGTCACTGTAACATTTGGGGGGGTGGGACAGGGAGGAGAAGTAACAATAGTCCATATGTCCCTGGCATCTATTCAGAGCAGTGTGCAGAATGTAATATTCTTTTGTAAGAAACGTTTTATGATTTTTAAAATAAATTTAGTGAACCTAAAAAAAAAAAAATAGAGATTATGGAACAGGCTTGGAGATACCGGTCAGCACTGGAATTGCAACTCCAGCTTACAGCCTTTTAAAACATGATGTGCTTTTCCTTTTGCCGCTTGATGTTGCTTAGGAACATGAAGTATTTCTCTCAATACAGCTCTCCTTTAGATTTTGTCATCAGCTTAAAGTGCCTCACCTGGATGGCTTCGCCAGCCCCCTAAATGGAATGACACATCCCTCCTGTGGGATACACTCTATGTTCTCAGAGCATCATGAGCTTGACTCTTCATTGCACGAATTGCTCTGAATTATAATTGTCTAATCACTTATCTGCCTCTACTACTAGATTATATCTTCTTGAGGGCAGTGTTTCATCCTTGATGTCTACCTCAGTGCCTGCTGATAGGTGCTCCATAAATATTTGTTAAATTAACTAAAACTCAACACAAGATTTGAGGAGTGCCTAAACTTACTACATGGAAAATTAAATGTCAGAACTTTATTACAATTTCCCTGTCCACAAATAATTTTATGTGTTGATTCTAGCTTCTATGGAGTCAAATAAACTATTCGTATTTTATAAGAATGATTTTTGTCTCCAAAATTCAAAGTGGACTTCATTTACATTGAAGGTTTCAGCCCAGTACCCTCTTGTATACTCCCACAATTTTATGTAAATAATACTGGATAAATGGGTGGTTGAGTTGATAAATCTTAAGTTAATGTGTGTGTACCAGAGTTTCTCTGAAAAAGCCATTAGGTCCAAAGATATAAACATTTTCAATAGATAAGTACATAGGCAACATCATTTATAATTGTTAATGTTTTTGCTGTTTTTACAGTAAATAATTAGCCTCTTCCAACCACAAAAGTTTGGCTCATTTATATAATATCCATAAAGTGCACCTGGATGGTATTTATCTTTATGAGATTTTAATTTTTAAAAGATCAGAAGAGGAAAGGGAAATTTGTAGTAAATGATACTTGGAATAGGAAGGTGCACAGCTTAAGTGTATAAATTTTTGATGTCAACCCTTGCTATCCTTTCATGTTTTGAACATCCTTAAATAAATGAAGGAAAGAGGATTACAGAGATGCTAAAAGAATGAAAAGGGAGAGGAAACTATTTACTAAAGTCAAAAAATTATGTTCTCCTTAAAAACAAGGCAAGAGCAAGAGGCATTTAGAAATGGCCTCTGAAGTGTGGTTTGCAGTATATTTCAGCCCAGGTTCAATTGAAGATCTAAGTCAACCCTTGACCTTGATTTCTTTTCCATTGCCCAATAGGATTTTCTGGCGTCAGCAGGTTCACTTGATGTCAGGGATCCGGCCCAGCACCATCACCAGCTCCTTCCCCCAGCTTATGTCCAATGTGGATGCAGCTTATGAAGTGGCTGAGAGGGGCACAGCTTACTTCTTTAAAGGTACCCTAAAGAACCCTCAAAGAAAGAAGTGGCAGAGTACAGTGCTTGGTGTGTTTGGAACACCTAGTACTGTCAGCATTTGTTAGCTATCACAGAGCATGTTCCAGTCACTCGTCTCCTCAGATTGGGGATGAAAAGCCCCTCTACTGTACTGTGACAATGACAGGAGTGACAGTGACCATCAAACTCTCCTCAGAGCCAAAGATGTCATCTAGTGAGGCACTGTGATAAGTGACAGTGTCCAGGAAGGTAGAAACCTAGTCCCTGACCCCTGGACCTCTGCTCTGAGTGACATGGTATACTCTACTGAGAGCCTCTAATTCACAAAAATCAGCATGGGACCCTCAGGAGAACAATACAAGCAGCTGGGAGTGGAGAGACACCTGCAACTTCAGGAGGTGGACACACACAATATGTCTCTGGCTCCAGACCTTTACTATTTGAGTGACTTCGGGAAGTTATCTAACTGCTTTCAGTCTTCATTTCTTTCTGTGCAAAATAATTATAATAATAACAACCTTGAAGATATGACAATGGCTAGCCAATGGAAGTTGTCCAATAAGTGGTAACTATCAGTTTTAGCTTGTATTTTCTTGATGCTGAGGGCTCAGGGTAGAAGGTCAGTGCCAATTTAAGCAAGAATCAGCTTTTGTGAGTTGCTTGCCCCTTGTCTCTCATACATATATGAAACTGAAATGAGATTATACAGACGAAAGGCATCTTGAAAAAATTGAATGTGTTAAATTTAAAACATAATTGTATCAATATTATTGCTTTCTTAAGGCATCACTAGGGATTTTGCCTCCAGAGCAAGTTTTAAGTCTTTTACTGAATTGCATAGAGGCTTTTTTCTCCTCCTAGGTTTTAGCCATGGTAAATATCTGATAAACTAGCCCTATTTGTGATCCTGCATAGAAATCCTCATGAGTGAAGAGCATCACTAAATGGTACAGAGTTTTTGTAAATTTTAATTTCTGTTTCCAGGACCCCACTACTGGATAACAAGAGGATTCCAAATGCAAGATACTCCTCAGACTATTTATGACTTTGGGTTCCCAAGATACGTGCAGCGAATAGATGCTGCCGTCTATGTCAAGGATGCACAGAAGACCCTTTTCTTTGTGGGAGATGAATACTACAGGTATGGCTTTTCTCCTTTTGATTGTCCAGATGTATTCAGTGAGAAGGAAAAATTCTTTTGCAGAAAAGAATACAGGCAAGTTTGCTATAGGCCCATTGACTCTTCTCAGCCACTGGGGTGTCATTTACTGATGGTTGATACTGTCTTCAAGATACTGAACCATCCAAATAAGTGAAACTTTCATTCAATAATCCCATTGTTTGGTCTTTAGCACATGAATCATCCAAAGCTTTCAAATCACTCATTAACTGGACCCCCAGTGGCCTAAAAGAGTGGATATAGCACTCCCAGTATATAATTACCCACTGGGAATGCCTGAAAGAAGAACTGATTCCCTCTTGAGTATCTATGCATTCCAGCATAGTCTGTGATTTTGTGCAAAATGAATGTGGTCATGACTATGGGGCTCTTTGAAGGAAATTTTTGCTGAAAGGCAAAGGCCTTATTGCTAAGTCCTTTAACCCAGAACATGAAGATTCTTCTTATCCAAGGAGGATTACAGATCATTTCCATGCCCGTCTTGCAGGAGGTTATTGTAAGCAGATCCAATCACTGCACACAGGGTCACACCCCATCTCTCCTGCCTCATCTTACCACTTTAATTGACTCATGATAGAGAACTGAGTGCAACTCTTTGTCAAGCGCTGCCTCTGCACCTTCTTTATTCACAGTTCTCACTTTAGCATTGCTTGTTTTTCTGAACTATAAGAAAGAAACCAAAACAGACTCTAAACAGGTGACTGTGCTAAATGCTTTAGGTCCCTGTTAGGGTCTGGTTGGCAGAGGACCCAACTTTGGTCCAAGGGTTTTCATTCTATTTTCTACTATCTATTTTTAATAACCATTTCTGTGGCATAAAATAAATTTATAAATAAATATCTGTCATCTTCCTCAATTTAGAGCTGAGAAAGTAATATAACTGAAACACAGATATACTTCATGAAAAGAAAAATTTATTTCATAAAAATGAATGTCAAAATGTGGACCCTGCTGACTTTTCTGGGCCACTGAGAGCCCCGGTAGCATTGCTCAAAGTATCACGTGCTGTCATGAGTTGTCATTTCCAGTCCAATGTTTAAACCACTAAGCCAGCTAATTTTCTTTCAGAACTTCCTTTATGAAATAGTAATAGTTATTCCCTTATTAAGTCCCTAATATCTGCTGGGCATATTCTCCAAAGTCTTTCTTTAAGGTAAGGTGGCTGTAATCACCGTGTTGACATGCAGGAAGATAGATATTGAGAAATTCAACTCCCATTTTAGGTTTTCAGAGAATGGCATCCAGAGATGCGTGTATGAGCAGGTGTGTGAGAGTATGAGTTATGATTATTTGGTTATTTGTCCAAGCCTGTTCATAGCCCGATTCTCCTTGGGGTGATTATCCACTCTCTTATTATTTCTATTCTCTATTCATTGCCTGGTCTTTGGACTAATCTACCACCCACCAGCACCCGCAGTAAAGCATGGACCTCCAACCAGGCAGGACTGAGGCTTAACAGCTAACACAAGGGGCCTGGTGAGAGGTTTTTAATTCTCCATAAATTTAGGGATGGGGAGGGGAGAGTCCCTGATTTTAACGATGTCTTATCCCCCTGAGGAAATAATTTTGAACCTTTCCAGCTGAACCTCTGTGAGTGTCTATTAAGGAAAAGTCTTTAGTAATCTAGATAAAACAGATCCATTAAAAAGTTGGCCTAGGGCACTAATGCAAATATTAAAGAGCTCCTTTTGCTGGAAAGGAAAAGAAACTGCAGTAGGCACTTTTGATATTAACCTCCCCAGGTTATTGAGAGTATTAAGTGATATAATGCATGTAGATACCTAGCACAGTGCCTGGCATATAGTAGGTGCTCAAAAAGAGTGACAGTTCAGTAATAGTAGGAACTTATATGGTAATTAGCAAATAATTGCTTTAAAAGTTGTGATAATTAACAAATGATTGCTTAAACTTCTGTATTCCTATAAACAGCAATCTAGTCAAAGAGCTGGTCATAGGGGATTTCCTTTTTAAATACTGAAGGGCCCTGAAATTGCACTGAAATCTCTGCTTTTGGCAAGGCAGAGACAGTCATTTCAGCAATCGGAGTCTTCTACTTTATACTCTCCAACATAGACACTGGTTTACATACTAAGGAATAAGACAAATAACCTTGAAAACGTTATTTTCAAATAACCTCAAAAGTTCAGGAAAAGCTAACATATCATCTTTATTAATAAATCCCCCTGAATTCCACACATTTCGCGCATAAATATGACATCTTATTGTCTTGTAAAGCCCTATATTGGTTAGAAATTATGTTCAGCTGCTAGTAAGAGAGACCCAGTAATAACTGTGGCTTAAACACATAAGGGTCTTTTTTTCTCATATATGTAAAATGTCTGAAGTTTATCAGATTTAGAGCTGGTAAGGTGGGTCCATGGCCATTAGGGACACAAGTTCCTTCTGACATTTTGCTCTAGTATTAACAGGTAGTTTCCACTCTCATGGTTGCCACAGGATTCAAGGTGGCCAATGGCGCATCAGCCATTACATCCTATTCTAAATAGGAAGAAAGAGGGCTGGAAGGAAAAAGCAAAGGAGGCAATGGAATTCTATAGGTAAAGCACATGGACACACTCAAAAAATACAGAAGCCTCAAGTTACAGACCAATAATTTTACTATTGACACCCATTGACATTGTGTTAGGATTTATTTTCCTTAGTCATTCCTCAGGTTCTTCTTTGGTCCTCATACTAGTTAAGTCTGTGACACAAATAATGTGCCAAGGGAAGAAAAGTCTCTGGATATGCAGGTTGTCAGGGAAATTCTCCATGAACCCCTAGGGCTGGGGACCCGTTTTAGTGAATGAAATGGCATGAGAAAACTACTGAAGAATTCCTCCACTGAGCTTTGAGTGTTGGCTTGGGGCCAGGTTGATCCAGGCTGTAAGAGTAAGAACCCACATGTCAGTGTACTATTGATAGTAACTTACAGAGGAGCAGCCCACAGAACTACAAAGTGAAATCCAAAAGGGGGTTCTGCCATGCTGATGCCGTCACATGCTACATTACCAAATGACATACTGGTTAAACTTTACTAACAAGGGCTACTTCCCCACACATTTGTTTGCTTTCATTCCTTCCTTTTCTTTTCCTAGAAGGCCTCAATGATCCAGCCAGTTTTTTTCTTTACATTACTTCCACTACCTATGGTTAATTTCTCCCTATAGATGTTCTCCCTTGCCTACTAATACCAGAGCAGTGATTACACCATGGAGTTTCTGAGAACTGGGGTGGGGGTGGGGGTGGGGGGGAGGACGGGGAGGTGCTATCAACTCCATCATTCTTTGACATGGTCAGTGTTTTCTAAATTTTGTGTAAAGTGACTTACAAATCTCCAGGTTCCAGCCCTTTTCCACCCCAAATCACTCTTTCTATATATATGGAGGCATGATTGATGCAAAATAGGATACAGTCTTCTAAATTCTTTCCTTCCTAGATACTCCAAGAATACTGGAACTGGATCTGTTTATTTAAGGATTTTATAGTTAGTCACCATAGAGAAATAAATAATAAGTAATAAAAATTTAAAAGATGGGTGGAGTTCAAAATCTTGGTTTTTTAATTTTATTTTTTTTAATGTATTGCCAAACTACCACATTCAACATACATATATTGGGCATTACATGTCAGGATCTGTACTGGGACCTTGACACATGAGAAGGCACAAAGTTTGCTGTTTATAAGAGTGTAGACAAGAGTAAGAGAGTGTTAATGTCAACTCTAACAGCAGTCATCTGGCAACCTGGATCACCTTTCTGTTTTAGTTTAATCATCTTCAAAATGGAGGCAGAAATAATATCTACTTCATTGAGTTGTGGAAATGAATGAGAAAAATGTGAAATGCCTGTCCTATAGTAAGTACTCAGTTCATATTGGGTGTTATTAATGCCCTCAACAAGTCTTACAGTTGAGGGTAAATATATAGATAAGTAATTAAGAGCAATCCAGGTGCCACAAGTGGCCTCGTAAAAGACTGCACAGGGATCAGTGGGGCAAACAAAGAGGAAATGGCCAATTCTAGAAAATTGTCACGAAAGAGTTCTTAGAGGAAGCAGTGACTGAGCTTCATCTTGAGAGTTGAGTAGGAGTTTCCCAAACAGGAGGGGCAGGGTGCTTCCAGGCAGAGAGAGCAGTTGAAGCAAAAGCACTGATGCATAAAAAAGCCTGTGTATAGGAGGAAAACCTCAAGCAGTTCAGTATGATTAGAACGTGGGCTAGAATGAGAAATTTGGCCCAAGGACGGAGATCATGGAGGGCCTATGCCTTTCTAGGGAGATCAGTGTTAATTTATAGAAAAGAGGGATATCTTTAAATGTCTTAAACAAGGAAGTAACTCATTAAGATTTGTGTTATTAAAATATCACTCTGGCAGCAGTGTGACTGGATTAGAGGGGGACAAGACTGGAAGTCAGCCAAACCAGTTAGGCCAGAAAGTAGTGGGAAACATCTTCAGAGTGCTTAAAGAAAAAACTCTCAACCAAGAATCCTATATTATACAAAGCTATCTTTCAAAACTGAAGGCAAAATAAAGACATTCCCAGATAAACAAAAACAGAGAATTTGTTGTTAGCATCTTCCTTACAAGAAGTACTAAAGAAAATTCTTCAGGCTTCAGCAAGTAACCCCAGACAGTTATTTGAAATTTTGAATCCACATAAAAAAACAGAGTACCAGTAAATGTAATTATGTAATTATAAAAGATAGTATAAATGTGTATTTGTTCTCTTAACTGATTTTTAAATTAATTAAAATTAACTGTATAAAGCTGTGTGTATATATATATATATATATATAGTTGTATGGTTGGGCCTATAACATATAGAAAGATAATATACATTTATATATAAACTTTGAAGCAGCTTATGTTAACTTAAAATATATATATGGTATGCTCTATAGCAACCACTAAGGAAATAACTTTATTAAATAAAGTAAAAAAATCATGAAAGAAATTTAAATGGTACACTGGAAATTCTTCACTAAAGCAAAAGAAAGCATTAAGGAGGAGAAAAGGAACTAAAAAAGATATAAGACCTGTAGAAAATAAAAGCAAAATGGCAGATTTAAATCTAATTATATCAATAATATTAAATGTGAATAGATTAAACAATCTAATCAAATTGCAAAGGTTGTCAGACTGGATAAAAAAACAAGATGTCACTGTGTACTCAAACATACAAATAGACTGAAAGTAAAAGGATGGAAAAAATATACGTCATGCAAACAATGACCATAAGAAAGCCAAGGTGGCTATGCTAATACCAGGCAACAAAACGTATTAAAATAATACTTTTAAAATAAAAAGTATTACTAGGAATAGAGAGAGATCATTTATAGTGATAGAAGCATTACTCTACCAGGAATATAAGACAACCTAACAGCAGGGCCCCAAAATGGATAAAGAAAAAAAACTGACAAAAATGAAGGGAGAAAACCACAACTGAAATAATCATAGTTGGAGACTTCAATACTTCACTTTCAATAATGGACAGAACGACCGGACAACAAGATCAATTAGGAAAGGAAGACATGAACAGCACTATAAGCCAACTAGACCTAACAGATATCTATGGAACACTTCACTCAACAAAAGAAGACTACACATACTTCTCAGGTGAATGTAGAACATTGTCCAGTACAGGTGATATGTTAGATCAAAACACAAGCCTCAGTAAATTTAAAACCATTAAAATCATACCAAATATCTTCTCTGACCACATTGGAATAAAGCTAGAAATCAATACCAGAAGGAAAACTGGAAAATTTACAAATAAGTGGAAATTATACTTCATGCGCTTCAACAACCAATGGGACAAGAAGAAATCACAAGAGAAATTAGAAAATACTTAAAGATGAATGAAAATTAAAACACAACATATGAGAACTTATTGACGAAGTTAAAGCAGTGCTCAAAGGGAAATTTCTAGCTGTAAATACCCATATTAAAAAAGAAGAAAAAACTCAAATCAATAACCTAACTTTCCACTTAAGACACTGGAAAAAAGAGCAAATTAATCCTAAAATAAGCAGGAAAAAAGGAAATAATAAAGATTACAGTGAAAATGAAGTAGAGAATATATAAACAATTTGAGAAAATCAACAGAACTAAATTTGGTTCTTTGAAAAGGTCAAGAAAATTGACAAACTGCTCACTAAATTGACCTAGTAAAAAAAAGACCAAAATTACTAAAATCAGAAATGAAAGAGGGAACATTACTACAAACCTTACAGAAACAAAATGGGTTATAAAGGAATGAACAATTATGTGTCAATAAATTAGAAAATTTGGATGAAACAGACAAATTCCTAGAAAGATACAGATGAAACTGAGTCAAGAAGAAATAAACAGCCTGAATACACCTATAACCAGTGAAGATATTTAATTCATAATTTTAAAAATTATCCACAAAGAAAAACCTAGGCCTACATGTTTCACTGGTGAATTCTACCAAAACATTTAAAGAATTATTGCCAATTTTTCACAAATTCCTCCAAAAAATAGAAGAGGAAGGAATACTTCCCAATTTATTGTATGAGGCCAGCATTGCCCTTATATGGAAACCAGACAAAGGCATCACAAGAAAATGAAACTTCACACTAATATATTGTGAATGTGGATGCAAAAATCCTCCAAAAATACTAGCAAACCAAATCCAGAAACATATAAAAAGAATTACACACCATGACCAAGGGGAAATTTTTTTCCCAGGAATGCAAGGTTGGTTTAACATCTGAAAATCAAGTAATATAATACACCATACCAATAGAATAAAAAAATTAAAAACCATATGATCATCTCAATAGATGTAGAAAAAGCATTTGACAAAATCAAACACCATTGCATGATAAAAACATTCAGCAAACTAGGAATAGAAGGAAATTTTTCAATCTGATAGAAGGCATCTATGAAAACCCACAGCTGATATCATACTCAGTGGTGAATGATTGGATGCTTTCCCCCTAATATCAGGAACAAGACAAAAATTTCCATTCTCACCACTGCTATTCAACATTTTACTGGAGGTTCTAGAGGGGCAATTAAGCAAGAATGAATGATATAAAAATTTAATGATAGAAAAGATTGGAAAGAAAGTAAAATTATCTTTATTTTGTATGTCATATAATCTTTTACATAGAAAAGCCTAAAGAATCCTCAAAAAAAAAAAAGCTGTTATAACTAATAAATGAGTTCATCAAGTTTGCAGAGTATGTGTTCAATATGAAAAAAATCTACTGTATTTCTATACACTTCAATGAACAATGCAAAAATGAAATTAAGATAACAATTCCTCTTACAATAGCATCAAGAAGAAAAACATACTAAGAAATAAATTTTAACAGAACAAGTAGAAAACTTGTAATCTGAAAACTACAAAACATTGTTGAAAGAAACTAAACAAGATCTAAGTGGAAAGATATCTTATGTTCATGGGTCAGGCTTCATGTTTTTAAGATGGCAGTTTCTCCCCAAATTGATCTGCAGACTCAACACAATCCCTATCAGAATATCACCAGTTTCTTCAGGGAAACTGACAAGCTGATCTTAAAATCTATATGGAAACTCGTAAGACCCAGAATAGCCAAAATATTTTGAAAAAGACGAACAAAGTTGGAGAGCTCAGACTTCTCAATCTCAAAACTTACTAGAAAGCAAAAGTAATCATGAGAATGTGATACTACCATGAGAATAGGCATATAGGTAAATGGAATAAAATTGACAGTCCAGAAATAAACCCATATATCTATGCTTGGTTGATTTTTTACAAGGAAGCTAAGGCCATTCAATAGGGAAAGAATAAAATTAAGAAGTAAAGCAAAATTAAAGGAATAAACAAGAATTCCAGTTTGTACATATGTAGTTTGAAATGCTAGTGAGACTGAAGAATGGAAATGTCTGGAAGGCAGTTGGAAATACAGGTCTTGAATTCAGAGAATTCAGGCTGGAGATATAAATTTGCATTTCATCATACAATAAGATAGTAATTGAGACCATCAATACTTTCCAACATTGTTATTAATTCTTTGTTCCAGAATTTTCTCACAGTCACTTTCCTCATGGGGACCTGGTTCCTGACCCTTATCTAGGATGGTACATTGCAGCTTCTTACTCTTCTCCCTTCTCTTCATTCCTGACCACTCTCCCTCCTGCCCTCTCTAGTGAGATCACAAAGGTCCCTTCCTCCATGAAAGCCATGTGATTCCTGGCTAGAAGTGGATTATTAACTTCAAAGGGGATTCCACTAGAAATTCCACTAGATTTCACTAAAAAGATCTCCTTGAAGAAACTTCCTGAAACATATACCATAAATACTTATCAATAAATTCCTCTTTTTGTCATCCTTTCTCACATTTTCTTTAAGCATCTTTTAGCAGACTGAACTCCCTATTGAGTACTTCAAAGAGGGCAGAATGGAGTTAAGTTTTGCCATTGACATAAGTTAGAAATCATCACAATGAAAACACCAGAAATTCCTAACAAATCTGAGGTCTGAGCATACAATTAAACAATATGCAAGTACTTTACCAATATAGTCCCCAAATTCTTAGATTACAAAGGTAGAGAGTAAGGTAATATATATGAAAAACCACATCAGATATCTATGGCAATATCGCTAGTAAAGTGTCACTGTCAGTAATGATTTAGTTAATATCTATACCTATTGATCAATATTAAATGATGAAACAAATACCCTTAAAGGAAATAAACATAGTTACTGGTCAATCATTTTTAGTTGGTATTTAGGTTTCACAAACAAGACCTCAGTAATGAGAAGACGTATGCAATGATTTTAGCAGGTATCTAGTATATTTACAATAAATATTTTCTTAGTATTCAAATATTGATGGTTTATTATGTGTTAGGAATCACACTGAGTATTTTCTCATATTCTCTCATTTTCCCACCTGCCTTCTCAACAATCTTGAGAAGTAGATATTGCTACCTCGATTTCATAGTTGAAAACATTGCATCTAAGAGATTAAGTGATTAGATCAAGGTCACACAGCTAGAAATAGTCCATCTGAGGCTATATTTTATGCCCTCTGAATCCAAATCCAGAGATCCGTCCCATCTCCCATACATAGTCACCTTTTATTCTCTTCACCATTGATTTATTTATTTACTGTCAATTAAAATACCCATGCCCATAATTCTCATCCTGTCATATAATTTTATTTTCTTTTACCCGCAGCCAAATCCTCAACATACTAGTAGACCTCCTAACCCCTTTCCTGCTGAGGTCTCTGGACTACCTCCAACATTCTTTAGCCCTCCTTTCTCCTCTTCTCAACCTTGCCTACTATTGCATGTTATCCTAATGAACTGTGTTTTAAAAATTAGGTAAAGACTAAACTCTTTGGTGACTTAGGATCCCAGACCAAATGGCAACATTCACTAAACGTCATACTAGCCAGTCAGTTATTGCTTCTTGGGACCAAAATAAACTACAAAGTCTTATAGCTTGGGCCAGACCTTCACGTTGACATGTACCAGGCACGTGTGTGTGTGTGTGTGTGTGTGTGATTTCTCTCATCCTCATGACTACTGTATTGCAGATAAGGAAACCAGGGCTCAGAGCTCAGAGCACTTTCTCCTGATCACAAAGCCAGCAGGTAACAGAGTCAGAACTCAAACCCAGAATCATCTGACTATACACTCTTTGCTCTATAACAGAAATCCTCAAATATCTGTCCAAAAACCAAGGGCTAGATCATCACAAAGTTTTCAGCAGTCCACAGAAAAATAAAAATAGCACAATATAATAAACACTGGGGGGTGTGATCTGGGTCAGTATTATTGGCAAGAACCATCTTTTATTCTGAGATTATGTCCTTTCTGCCTTTTTTAGTATTAAAGTTTCTTTTCTTTGTGAAATGATAATGAAAATAGGTGGTAATTTTTATTTTGAGGGTTGATGGTAATGTTCTTACTTGGTAAAATGAAAAGTAGGTAACCCTATGTTAATTATGTAGGCCCATCTACACAGTGTCTACGTAAAAGATCCAAATGAAATATACATGTTATCAGCTAATCTTAAAATGGTGACTTATGTGTCAGAATGATACTTTGAGATAGATTTTATTGAGAGTAATACTCTTTGGAAAGCTGTTATAGGATAAGAGGCAAGAAGGCAGAGAGGGGGTTGGCAGAAAGGGAGAGGGACTATTAAATACACAAGTGGTAGAAGGGATGGAGGAAAGAAAAAATGATTTCACAGTTTTGCCAAAATTTTTGCCTACGTTTTTATAAATGCAATTGAAAATTAAAATTCTCAGCCAAACATTGCGTCTCTAAAATTTCTTCTGAAATTTTATTTACATATAATATTATTACCTCCATTATCCTCTGAACATATATATATAAGATTTTAGATGTCACCATCACCCACCTTAGCAAACTAAGCAGACAGATAAAAAGAGAAAGATTTCTTTTTCAGATCTTTCTATTGGATTAATAGTCATCATTTTCTCTTTAAAACTTATTCCTGTATTATTTAAACGGTTTTTCTAGTCTCAGAAAAGATCTTTACTCTCTCCTTTCATACTTTCCAGATTTCTCAATCCAATTTAAATATAATACAAGCAGATCCCAACTTGTAATAGGTTTCCCTATAGATATTCTTTAGTCAGTCACTTGTTTGGAACTGAGAACACATTTTGCCATAAAACAATATAAATTGTGATTAAGTTCTCAAAATCACTCATAAATGTTTAATGAACACAAAGGTAAGGCATAGCTCTAATTATAATAGCTCAGCTTCTAATCCTCTATTCAGAGCAGACAAAAGAGGATAAAGACATGAAAGGCATTTCACCATTTTCCCTGAGCTTAGGGGTCAACATTAAGCAAAGAATTCAAAATGTCATGTTCTCTGGCATCCCCCCACCACATTTCCCTCTATATCTACAGACACCAAATGTCTCCTGGTCACTTCTTTGTTCTTCCTTTTGCATCCCTCTCCCCAAATATTTTAAGCTTTAGAATTATCTTCCTCACACCCTTCACTCAAAGCATCCATTTTCCCAGTACAGCTGCCTCAGGGAATTGAGAGAAGAAAACCTAGTGAACAAAGATTAATATGTAAACAATCTATACTTTCAGTGTCTGACTCTAGATTTCAGACACTGGAACAAAGTGAACAAAAAAGTCCAAGCCATGGGAGAGGCAATATGCCTGTCTGTTCTTTCTCTCCAGTCTTTCCCTCATTACAGTCCAGATACCTTGCGACCACTCCTTCTAATATCATACAGGTGTCCTGTCCCCACTCTTTATTGGCACTTCTGATGACAACAAAATATGGTAAATGTCTTCCATGTTTATTTGTGCTTACAGTAACTCATATAGCTTGGTTTTCCCCTTGGCCTACTTGGAAGATTCTAATAGCTCTCCTGGAAAGGGAGTTTGGACTCCTATTGATACTTCTAGGATTTAGCTTCCACTCTTATCCTCAACACCCCATAAAGCACCTCAGCCCACTAGTCAGTTTCAACCTGAATACTTCTTTCCCAACGTTTGATCTTCTCAGTATCATGAAAGATCTGTCCCCTGGCCTGTGCAGTCATAGTCACATGAAAGGCACATTTCAGGAGAAGGTGGATGTGATCTGCTGCTGCAGGAAACTCTCAGTGGCCCAGTCACAGGAGAAATTGACCTTTGGGTGGGAAAGTATTGGTGTGTCCACCTTGGGAATGTCCGCATTGGGGGCTCTATGCTAATGAAGAAGGGACTTTCTCACACTTTAAATGAAATCTTCTTGAAGGGAAAAGAGTCTGCCCTGCCTGCATGCTGAACTCATACAAGTCATACTGATTCATACAAGTCACAGTCTTTTCTACAAGGGGTAATTTAGATCACAAAGAGATGTATTAACCAATCTTCAGAGTTATCATTGCATGGTAGTTGTGGATTCAGAAAAAAAAAACCTAATCTACTCTTTGGTCAGTTGTATAATCTTTCTAGTAAACAAAACAATTTAATTCAATTAAAACAATTTAAAAGGCAAAGTCTCCATTATTCCAGATTTTCTCATTTCTTGTCTTTATCTACTGAGCATTCACACATTTATTTATTCATTCACTGTGCATTATTTGTTCAATCCCTCCTCTATGGGTACACAGCAAGAAGCTCATTAATGAAAGCCTCTGTGAAGGGCTTTCAACTGTTTGGTAAGCCAAGAAATTCATACATACAGAACATAAGAGAGACAGAAATTGCAACAGTAAATAAAGCACTAAAAATATATGTAGAGTTCCCATTGAAAGGCAGTATTTTTTTAATTATAGAAATATGATCCTATAATTCTAAACAATATAACTACTTCTAAACAATTTAAAGAGAATGTTTAGAACAAATGACTCCCAAACTAGTGTTCCCAGAATCTCTGGAAACTGGGAGAGAAATGGCAGAATATGTGTATATGTGTGTGTGTGTGTTTGAAAGAGACAGAGACAGAGAGACAGAGAGAGATCTAAAGTAAATCATAAATCAGCCCTGGCTAAATATGCCTGACTAGCACAGTGTCCTCTACAATCAATAAATACTTCTTGTTTATATATTTATGAAATAATATTTCTTCCAGCTATGATGAACGAAAAAGGAAAATGGAAAAAGACTATCCAAAGAATACTGAAGAAGAATTTTCAGGAGTTAATGGCCAAATAGATGCTGCTGTGGAGTTAAATGGTAAGTGTTTCCACCGAAAAGTTTCTCTGTAGAAATTGTAACAAGAAATCTGGTCTCTGCTTTAACATAGAAGAAGATGGATTTTCAAATGGGAGTCCTTGGTTCTTATTTTTTTGTCCCTGAGTCCCTTATAAATTTAGCTAACAAGATTAACCACCAGAAAGGGTATAAAAAGTCTGTCATTATGGTTCTTTCCTTACAAATGGAAAGTTTTAAAAGTATAGCTTCAGTGCATTAGTCAGCTACATCATAAAGGCCGTCCAGTCAAAATTACCTTTTTCATCTTTAAAATGCACATACTCTCAACCTTCCCAGTGCCTTTCCCCACACCATCACCCAACTCCTGAAATTCAACACATAGCTGGGAAAGTTGAATTGAATTGAACTGGGTTGAATAAGTTTAATTGGATCTTTTGAATCAGTCAAAACATTCTTCTTGAGCACATAGCACAGAGCTGGACACTGTTCAGAAACGCAAAGACAGTTTGATATGGTCTCTGCACTTGTGGAATGGTTATTCTCTTTGGGAAATGACCCTCCATCCAACACAGATGAAATTACTAGAAAACAAGACAATCTATAATTTAGTATTGAATTGTGTAGTAGTCTTCACAATAATTGCAAGAGGTGATCTGAGGAAGAAAAGATCAAAACAGGCATCAGGTGCTGTAGATTTCATGGTGGGACTTCAGCTGGGTTTTAAAGAATGGCTAGAGATTTGACTAGGGAAAGAAAACAGCGGGGGCTGGATTTCCTGGAGGGGAACAGCCTGAGTAGAAGCAAAAAGCACCTCTGGCGTGAACAGAGAGATGAGAGATGATCGACATGTTAGGGGTGTCAAGTTCTAGGGCTCAGAGAGAGCTGTGCAGAGGATTAGCTAACTGTCACCTGACACGTTCTCAGTCCCCCTTTGGTGCTACCTCAAGAAAGTTACAACTACAAGACAATCCCATTTATAAATTTGCAAGTCATTTTCAGTAACCATAATTTCAACTTTGTCTCTTTTAGGCTACATTTACTTCTTTTCAGGACCCAAAGCATACAAGTATGATACAGAGAAGGAAGATGTGGTTAGTGCACTGAAATCTAGTTCCTGGATTGGTTGTTAAATAGAAAAGTCTAGTCTTTCCTAAGAAATGAAGATGACCGAGAGCAGCTGGTAACCGGATCCTAAGGACTAAATCAGAACTCTGGTTATGTATTCTTCCCATGGCCTTCAATTCTAAGGGTAATTTAGAATTTGTTGAAAATAATTATGCTTCTAAACTGTTTCTTAGTTTTGGATTCAGAATTTTAATCCAAATGGAAAATTCCTATATGGTCAGCTTTACACAAAATCAGAATCAACACAATGCACTCTTCAGTTAGACATCCGTCATTTTTTTCTTACCTATTACACTGAGGCAAATTGATAAGTTTGGTTTTTATTTCCAGGAAGAAGCCTACTTGTGGACTCCCTGACATGTATTATAATTCTTTTAATAGGAAATAGCATTACTATACAAATTATAATAATTCTTTACAAGCAGTGGCTTTTTTGGCCTTAACATTTGTTATGATGAATATAAATGTAGCCACCTTTACTTTAAACATATCACAGACAACATACTGTATAAGTTTTGTTTCTCATTGTTTTTGTGTGTGTTTGTTTGACTCTATGTGTGCTCACTGGTCTTTGAAGTAGGTTACAATGGGCAAACCTACTCAAATGGATTTTCATACTAGGTAAGAGGTGGGCACTTTGCAACAGGAAGATTTTAACAAAGCCAATAAAAATGTTGTATAAGAATAGTTCCTCATTTCTCTTTCATCAATGTTTGCTAGCTTCTATCACACTTTGGCAACAAATTCTGTGTACCTATAGAAAACTCAAACCTTGATATAGTATCATGAGTATGCAGACCCAGAAAAAATACTCATAATTCACTCTTTTTCCTTCTTCCCAAAAATAAAATGCCCTCAATGAAACTATATTTAACCCATCTAAGTGGGTCTCTTCTGAACAGCTTTCCATTTAGGGAAGTTTGTCTTTTGTTTTAGTTTTTCTCACTTCAAGATACACCTTTTTTTCCTACCTAGTCATTAGTACAGATAAAATACAGCTGTCTGTCATTCCTATTTTTTTTTAATCTTACATTTAAGTAGTTCTACTATAAAACATTGATAAAGGAAATTGAAGATGATTCAAAGAAATAGAAAGATATCCCATGTTCTTAGATTGGAAAAATTAATATTGTTAAAATGGCCATACTACCCAAAGCAATCTACAGATATAACACTATCCCTATCAAATTGCCCATGACATTTTTCACAGAACTAGAACAAATAATCCTAAAATTTATATGGAACCATAAAAGACACAGAATTGCCAAAGCAATCCTGAGGAAAAAGAACAAAACTGGAGACATAACCCTCCCAAACTTCAGAAAATACTACAAAGCTACAGGAATCATGGTATTGGCACAAAATAGATGTATGGTTCAATGGAACAGAAAAGAGAGCCCAGAAATAAACCCACACACCTACAGTCAATTAAGCTTTGACAAAGGAGGCAAAAATATACAATGGAGAAAAGACAGTCTCTTCAGCAAGTGGTGCTGGGAAAGCTGGACAGCCACATGTAAATCATTGAAGTTAGAACACTCCCTCACACCCTACACAAAAATAAACTCAAAATGGCTTCAAGATTTAAATATAAGACATGACACCATAAAACTTGTAGAAGAGAACATAGGCAAAATATTCTCTAACATAAATCATAGCAACGTTTTCTTAAGTCAGTCTCCCAAAGCAATAGAAGTAAAAGCAAAAATAAACAAATGGGATTTAATCAAACTTATAACCTTTTGCACAGCAAAGGAAACCATAAATAAAACAAAAAGACAACCTACAGACTGGGGGAAAATATTTGCAAACAATGAGACTGACAAGGGCTTAATTTCCAAAATATACAAACAGCTCATACATCTCAATAACAAAAAACAAACAACCCAATCAAAAAATGGGCAGAAGACATAAACAGACATTTCTCCAAAGAAGACCTACAGATGGCCAAAAGGAACATGAAAAATGCTCAACTTCGTTAATTATTAGAGAAATGCAAATCAAAACTACAATGAGGTATCACTCACACCGGTCAGAATGGCCATCATTAAAAAGTCTACAAATAATAAATGCTGGAGAGGGTGTGGAGAAAAGGGAACCCTCCTACATTGTTGGTGGGAATGTAAATTGGTGCAGCCACTATGGAAAACAGTATGGAGGTTCCTCAAAAAATTAAATAGAGTTGCTATATGATCCAGCAATCCCACTCCTGGGTATGTATTTGGAGAAAACTCTAATTTGAAAAGATACATGCACCCCAATGTTCATAGCAGCACTATGCACAATAGCTGAGACATGGAAGCAAAGTAAATGTCCATCAACATAAAAATGGATAAAGAAGATGTGGTATATATATACAATGGAATACTACTCAACCATAAAAAAGAATGAAATCATGTCATTTGCAGCAATATGGAATGACCTAGAGATTATCATACTAAGTGAAGTAAGTCAGAAAGAGAAAGACAAATACCATATGATATCACTTATATGTGGAATCGAAAATAATGATACAAATGCACTTATTTACAAAACAGAAACAGACTCACAGACATAGAAAACAAACTTATAGTTACCAAAGGGGAAAGGGAGGGGAGGGATAAGTTAGGAGTTTGGGATTAGCATACACAAACAACTATATATAAAATAGAAAACAACAAGAACCTACTGTATAACACAGGGAACTAAATTCAATATCTTGTAATAAACCATGACAGAAAAGAATATGAAAAAGAACATATATATATATGTATACATATAACTGAACCACTTTGCTGTACACCAGAAACTAACACAACATTGTAAATCAACTATATTTCAATTAAAAAAAGTTTTCAGTACTTCTACAATTAGATGATAAAATACATTTAACATATTTCATAGACTGGAACATCTACAGTGTTCAACAGATATTAGCTATAATTATTACCATCATTTATTAAATTTGTTTCATACACTCACTAAAAAGACAATATTAAGAAGGGACTGGGGACTTCCCTAGTGGTGCAGTGGTTAAGAGTCCACCTGCCAATGCAGGGGACACGGGTTCGAGCCCTGGTCCGGGAAGATCCCACATGCCGCAGAGCAACTAAGCCCATGCCCCACAGCTACTGAGCCTGTGCTCCAGAACCAGCAAGCCACAACTACTGAGCTCACGTGCCACAGCTACTGAAGCCCACGTGCCTAAAGCCTGTGCTCCACAGCAAGAGAAGCCACTGCAGTGAGAAGCCACACACCACAACAAAGAGTAGCCCCAGCTCACAGCAACTAGAGAAAACCCACGCACAGCAACGAAGACCCAACGCAGCCAAAAATAATAATAATAATAAAATTAATAAAATTAAAAAATAAAATATAAGAAGTAGAAAAATATTTTTAAAAAAATAAAATGTTGAATAAAAAGAAGGATGGGCAGTTACTCAAGGTTACTCTAAACTTTCCATTTGGTTTCTGTTACTGAAAGTGGCTATTTACAGCCAACCAGATGTTGAACCTTTGACTGTTGAAGACAAAATCTGGCATCCCTGCTTTCCAATGTCAACTGACTCTACAGAGTAAGAAAATTCACTTTTTCAAAAACAGTCAGCTGAGGAAAACTTCTTAGTATCAACAAGCAAGGAGGGAAAACAGTCTGGCATCTCCTCAAAACACTAAACATAGAGTTACCACATAACCCAGCAATTGCACTCCTAGGTATATACCTGTGATAAATCAAAACATATGTCCACACAAAAAAAGTGCACACAAAGGTTCACAGCAGCATTATTCGTAATAGCCAACAAGTAGAAAGATGGCCATCAAATGAGGAATGGATTTTTTAAAATCTGGTAAATTCACATATTGGAACATTATTTGGCAATTTAGGAAAGGACTAATACATGCTACAACATGAATGAAATGTGACAACATTACACTAAGTGAAAGAAGTCAAACACAAAAGGCCACATATTGTATGATCGTATTTATATGAGATGTTCAGAATAGGAAAGGCCATAGACTCAGAAAGCTGATTACTGCTTGTCAGCAGCTGGAGGGAGGGGGCAGCTGTGACTACGAATGGGTATGACACGCTAAAGGTGATGGTGGCTAAAGGTGATGGATGACACGCTAAAGGTGATCTGTGAATAACTGAAAGCCATTAAATTGTACACCTTAAATGGAGGAATTATATGGTATGTGAATTATATCTCAATAAACCTATTATTTGTTTTAAATAATAAGCAAGGAGATCAAGGTGGTGCAATTATCTGTGCAGGCCATGCAATCTGGTCAGCTGTGACAGGGACCCCATAGCAATGAAACATCAGCCTGAAGGCATCTGGTGCCGAGCACAACCAGCCAGATGTCCTCCTTACGTCCAGGGCTAGCCAAGGGGCATGTCCACTGTAAACACTTCACTAAATAAATGAATGTTACTGTATGCAAAAAGCATGTGCTCTGAGGCCTGACTGAATTCAAACCCCAGATCTGCTATTTTTAGCCTTGTGAGGTTGGTCAAGTTCCCTAATTTCTGTCTTAGTTTCCTCCTTTGTAAAATTACAGTAAGAATAGTTCTTACATCCTAGGGATATTTAGAGGCTTAAATATATGAGTCAAAATATGTAGAACTCTAGATAGTCCCTGGTACCTTATAAGGGGTCTATAACTGTTGGTTTTGAAGTAATTGGAATTAATTTTATTTTGAGATGCTTTGGAGAATTTGTGTATATCCCTTGAGATAGCTGAGCTATAGTACCACAAGGATTGATAACCAGTGACCTGAAATTTTTCTTTTCCAAATTCCAAATTAAATCAACAATCAAATAATATGCTGACTGTGGTTAACCTCCATTCCCCGAAAGTAATTCTTACAAATCCTTATTCCTTTGTTGAGTAAGAGAACTGGCTTCCAGATATAGTTGTATGTATTTTGGAAAGATATAGTCTCTCTAAAACACAAGAAATAGTGATTTTGTTTGTGTCAGAACTCAGTCAGAGCATTTATATGCTCATCTGAAAGAGGAATTTTGTGCAGAAGTAATTTATAACATATGCTCCTCACTTGTTTTCAGAATAACAGTGCAAAAATATTCGGTTAAATAACAGTTTTGAACAAAGTGTAGTTTGACTGCTTCTTTTGAGATCAAGAGGAAGCAGAACAGAGTTTGCTTTCTGATGACCTCTGTGTATTGTCCTATTAACCTCAGTGATAACTATTTGGAAAGTACCAGAAAGGCTACTGAAGGACAAATGGAGTCACCTAGGTGAGGAGCTTCCCTAACAGCTCAACCTTAAATTTTCTGTGGCTGGACCAAGCTCTCTTCCAGTTAGCCTGGTGTGAAATGGCAGACCCACCTTTCTAGGTCCTCTGTTCTTTTTCAAATGTTTCTTTGGAAACACCTTGGACTTCCATTTCACATGGTAGATCACAAACGAACTACCGTTTTTTATTTGGAATTCTGTGTGATATGTTAAAAACATATCACAGGGTCTTCAAGTGCTTTCATTTATATGTACAATGATATTGAAGGTTTTTTTGTGAATATTTATAGCCAAATTACCCAGCAAAGTACCATTTGAGAGGAAATGCATAATGTTTGTCAACAGGTTGGAGTTTTAGACTCCCATAATGGATCATAGAAAAGTCTAGGCCAAAAGATTCTCTGTGTCTCCCTCCTACAGGCCTGAGTAGGCCTAAACAGCATCTTCTGATTATCTTCCATCTGCTGAGCCTGTCTTTGGTCTCATTCCCATCCCCAAGTGGCTTGTCAACATGGCAAGACTAAAAGGCATCCTATTATACTCAAAATGCCATAATCTCTGCCTTGCTTTCACCACTTAGACTCTTGGAATTGAAATAGAGCAGAATTGGGAAGCCTGCTGGTAAATAAGTTAGAGTAGGAAATTAGTGAGTGACTTTGGAGTCCAAAAGAAGATGCTTCTAATGCACATATCCTCGTGTTAATCTCTTCTCCATTAATCTTAATCCAACATACTTTCCTTTCGTTCAATATATCATTTTAAATGGTTGGGGATAATATTAAACCTTTGTTGCACAATGCAGCATGTTGTTCCTACAAGAGTAGAGGGAGAGATCAGAAAAGATAAGGACAGAAGGATGAAAAAAACTGTTGCAAAAGACCAGTTGAGAAATGTAACATTCAAACCCATTTTAGCTCATCTGCAGTGGGGGAAAAAAAGCAAGTCTGTGTAAATAGTTAGCAATTTGTTTGTTCTTGGAAAAGCCCAGGACTGTAATGCAGTGTAAATAATGTGAGCTTTTGAGGTTGGGTGTTCACAGCTGCCTCGGTAGAGGATGGGATGTCAAAAGTCCTATTAGAGCACATTCCACATGAATCACAGGCTGCCCAACAATTGTAGTGTGTCACTTGACTAAACTTTAGGCATATTTGCATGTATGAACTGACAATTTCTGGAAGTTAATAAATTTTTGACCATTTATTTTGAAAGACTTCACCCCTTCCCTAAAACAGTTTTATCTCCACAAATAATTCAGCCTTTTTTGAAGGCCCTAGCCATCCCACCATCCCCCTCAGTACTCATTCTTAATGCATGAAAAAATATTGATTAAGTGTTTACTTTATGTGGGTACCAGTCTAGGTCCAGCTGCTTTCAAGTGTAAACTTCTGCCCTCAAGGAGCTTACATTCTAATTGGAGAGACATTCAATATTCAAATGAATAAATAAATCTAGATGCAATTAAAGACATTAAAAATGATGTGAAAAACAAACAAAGCAGGGAAGGGGATAAAGGGTGTTGGAGTGCCATTTTATAAAAGCATGTGTAGAGAAAGGATATGCTGAGTCAGGGAAATTTATGCAAAGATGTGAGTGAGGGGAGGAAGGAGACATGGTGTCTCTGGGTTTCAGGTAGAGGAAGCAGTAAGTGCAAGGCCTTCAGCTAGGAAGGGGTCAGGCACATTTGAGGCACAGCAGAAAGGCCAGTATGGCTGGAGGCAGCGAGGGAGAAGAAAAGTAGAAGGAGGTGAGGCCCGAGAGAAAGCCAGCCAAACTACCCAGAACCTGCAGGCCACCTGTGGAGATCGACTTCACGCTAATGACGTGAGAAGGGTTTGAGCAGGTGCATAACATGATCTCAGCTAGGTTTCAAAGGGTCAGTCTGGCTGCCAGGTGGCAAAGAGCTTGTAAAAGCTTATGAGTGGGTGCAGGGACACCAGACAGTGGCATTTGCCGGGGGAGAGACGATGACGGTGCTGACCAAGGAAGGAGCAATGAAGATGTTAAGAATGGTCAGATCGAGGAAATTCTTCCAGGTAAAGCCAACAGGATTTGTTCCTGAAGTGCCTGTGGGATTTTAGGGAATAAAAGGGTGGGGGAGAGTCAAGAATGACTCCAAAGTTTTTGGCCTAAGCAAGTGGGAGAAAGGTGGTGAAATGAGGACGATTAAAGGAAGAATGGGTTTATGAGGGCTGGAAATCAAGAGGGAAATTTTGACTTTGCTGGGTTTGAGTTGCCTATTACACATCCAAGAGAAAATGTCCAATTAGGTAGTAGATATAAAAGCTTGAGTTCAAGGAAGAATTTGGAGCTAGAAATTTGGGAGTCATAGATAGCCCTTATATTGTTATCTACAACGTTTTGAGCCCCCTTCCCCCATAGGAAACTCAGGGAAAACGGATTATAAAAGAATAAGGAAGCAGATAAAAAGATCTCAAGTTTTTTAATCAACATCCAGTGCTCAGTCTACTAATCCATTCTTCTTCCCCTCTTCAAGAACATGGTTTAATTTTCAACAAGAGTTTTCAAGGTTTTGAGGGGTTTTCCTCCCTTGGTATTTACATTTTTTGGTACAAAAATCAAAGAATAAATCACAAAAGAAAATACAAAATCTTAAGGATTGCTCTTCTGGAAGAAAGTTGTTGGTAGCCTAGGACTTTCATTAAAAGGTTAAAAAAGAAGTTTCAAGATTTTTTTTTTAAAGCCATTTTGTTCTTAAAATAGAAGTGAAAATAGAAATAGAAGTGAAAACACTTCTATTTTTAATCTTACCAAGCCTTACAGAGAAAGTGACTAGCAAGTTTTCTACCACATTCTTCTGTCTTTGCCTGAAAGCCAGAGTCACTCAGTCAAGGCCTTCCCCAGTACCCAAGTCAATCTTCAAAACAACCATTATGCCTGGAACCTCAGTCCAGCCATCAGTGGCACTCATATCAGAAGGGCCAGTCTTGCTCTCCAGTGGGCCAGTATACCAAGGGTTAGGATGAATCCCAGAGATGTACACCTTCTTCTGCCTAACCAAGTGTGTGCAAACAGGCCCTCGCCTCAGTGTTTGTTCCAGTACACAGATTTATAACCCTACTTTGGCTGAACCCCCAGATCACTTGGCTGGTGTCCCAGAGTTATATTTAGTACCATAGTTTTTCAAGCATCATTACATACCTAATCTGCTTTGAGACTTGTGGTAACCCTGAGAGGTATTATTACTTCCACGGTCACACAGGTAAGACTAGAAATGTACATGAATGTGCACAGAGAATAAAATCAATGCTAACTAATTGCCAAGCAAGTAGCACAAACCACACATGCTACAGAAACCCAAATAAGGAAAAGGTGGCAAGAAAGAAGGAAAGAGGAAAGGAGTCTCAGATTTTCCTTCCTACAAGTGAACCTGAAGTTCAGTTCTGTTATTTTCATAATATTAATACCCTAAAGTGGTTAGGTGTAACTGCCAGGACTTCCACGTCCCATAAACACAACTACATAATCAATCTCCTTCTCTGTATCTTTCTCTCGTTCCCTCTCTCCCCCTACTCTCACTCTTTGCTAATTACTGGCTAGTCACAAAAATATGTGAATAAGTTTCAGCCAGATCAAATTTAGTTTGAAAGCCTGAAACCTAAATAGGTTACATGCATATGAACGGAAATTTCACTATATTTGAAGCAGGCTTCAAACTACTACAGAAAGTAAAGGCTGTTCCGGAAAGTGTATCACATGAAAAACTCTAGCAATCTGATTCTGGAGTCTTTCAATATTTCTCTATGTGGTCTTGGTGGTGCTGTGTGCAGGGATCAGGCACAGTACCCTGCTTTTGCTCCCGACACCGCAGAAGTGGCAGATGGGTTTTGGCCTTTTTGTATCTTATTGTTCATAATTTGCCCCAACTTCACATGCAAGCAATTATTTTTAGTCCCTTGTAGGTTTCTTTGTATTCTGTTGCTGGAGGAGACATTTTCCCAGGTGCAAGCACTCCAGTAAAGGTCCCAGTTCCCAGGTCCCAGCCTATCTCACAGATATAGGTTTTCAGCATGTGAACTTTCTTTTGGACATCTTTCTCTCCTCGGATGCCTCACTTATTTGCTCTGTGAGCTCATATTTTCATGGATTATCAGTGTCCCTAGCTGGGGGAGGGATGAGGGCCTTCATCTTAGTTTGTGCCTTCTTGCCTAGTTTAGGGGCCAGGAAGAAATTGAAGCACCTCAGGACAGGGAGCTTGGTGTTGGAAGTCTGGACTCAACCACTCTCATATCTCAACCTGATCAGTGGATCCTCCCCTCAGGGACACCTCAGAAATTCAACAATAGGTTCTGAGAATTTCTGAGGGCTGCTGCTATTTCTGTAATTTTCTAGTGTCTAGTCTGGGGAGGAGTGAGAGAAGTTATTTTTCAGGAACTGGTCAGGCTGACTATATATCCTGTTACTGACTTCCCATCTTTGCTGGCATTCAGCCTCAATTCCACATTAATTTATTCAAAAATATTTATTGAGCATCTACTTGACTCTTGAATTATGTCAGCAAACAAAACAAAAGCCCTTGCCCTCATGGAGCTTCCCATGTGCCTGAGAAAGACAGGCAATAAACAGTAGACATAATAAGTGATTAAATTATATAGTATGTTAGAAGATGATAAGTTCTATGGGAAAAATACTTGTAAGGCAGTGTCAGGCAATTGGGAGTCAGGGGTTAAGGTGTAGTTCTTAACTTAAAGTGTTCTAAGTCAGGGAAGGACTCACTGAGAAAGTACAAATTAACTAGTATGTTCATGAGGAAACAAACTCATTTCTTATTTTAAAATAAAATAAAGTGTATACTTGTATAATACTTAACACTAATAAATCAGAGAAAAGACTTAGCTTTATTCATAAAACCAAGATTATTAAACCATTCTGATTTGCCAAAGACTTACCGTTATTATGTGAACTTAAATTCTTAAGATGTTTGAGTTAATAGTATCTGTAAAAAAGAATTTTAAAAAATAATACATTTACTATATTAAAACTACTTTTCTAATTTTCTGTGAATTTGGGACATATTAAGATTATGTAAGGATCCTGGTGCCAGATCCAGCCTCCTAGAGCAGAGGTTCCCAACCCTTGGGCCGCAGACCAGTACCAGGCCATGGCCTGTTAGGAAACAGGCCGGACAGCAGGAGGTGAGCAGTGGGTGAGTGAGCGGAGCTTCATCTGCCTCTCCCCATCGCTCACATCACCACCTGAACTATCACTCGCATTACCTCCTGAACCATTCCCCCACTGTCGGTGGAAAAATTGTCTTCCTCGAAACCGGTCCCTGGTGCCAAAAAGGTTAGGGACCGCTGTCTTAGAGGAACCATGTCCTGCAGCTTTGGGTGCCACCTGTTGTGCCAGGCAGATGCCACTGCACAAGAGGAGATGCCGTTTGAATTCTCCGTGAATGTTTGGAGGAGGAATGCCAGAGCTGCCAGCTGAAAACTATCCAAACAAAAGATATATGTAGGCTGGGGACCCTGAATCACCTCCCCCAGGATGGACTTTCTGGTTCTCTTCTTGTTCTACCTGGCTTTGGTGCTGATTGGTGTTGTTACAATCTGCATCTGCTCAAAAACCCATTGCTTGAAAGGCCTGGTCAGAGGAAGAGCACAGATTCCTTTTCCTGTATGATTCCAGAATGTCTTTGGAGACCCATGCTAAGATTGCTTCATTACCACTTTCATACACGGAACCACACCTTCGTTATCCTGCATCTCATCTTGCAAGGGATAGTTTATACCAAATACACCTGGGAAATATTTTGCCTTTGTCAAGAGCTGGAGTTCTTCTTGTATTACCTTTTTTCTGCCTTATCGGCTGCTGATTGTAAACCTGTTTTGTTTGTTTGTTTTTGCCCTAAGTTGTGTAACCAACCCCAGTACCATAACAAAAGCAAACGAATTACTGTTTCTTCAAGTTTATGAATTCGATGAAGTTATGTTCCCAAAGAACATGAAGTGCTCTATGTGTGATTTAAGGAAACCAGCGTGATCCAAGCACTGAAGCATGTATAACTGGTGTTTACACCAGTTTGACCATCACTGTGTGTGGATGAACAACTGCATTGGGGCCTGGAATACCAGGTACTGCCTCTTCTTCCTCTTGATGGTGACAGCCTAAGCTGCCACCATGGCTGTGGAGAGCACTGTTTCTGGTCCAGTTGGTGGTGTCAGACTTGTATCTGGAGACTTATGTTGATGACCTTGGACACTTGCAGGTTGTTGACACTGTCTTTCTTATTCAGCACCTGTTCCTGACCTTCCCAAGGATTGTCTTCCTGTTGGGGTTTGTTGTGGTGCTGAGCTTCCTCCTGGGGAGCTACCTGTGCTTTTGTCTGTACTTAGCCACCACAAGTGGTAGAGAGGTGACCGAGCCTGGTGCCAACATTGCTCCTAGATGGCCTGGCCCCCATCAGCAGAGCCCCAGGTTTACCAGAACTTTCACTTTCATGGGCTTTGGAGTAACCTTCAAGAGATCTCTCTACTTGCTGCTGCACATTATGAAAGAAAGAAGAAATAAGGATGGGAAGAGCGTGAACTTATGGATTCAGCCTCACACCTCAGCCCAGTCAAGAATAAACACAGAAATACAAAAACAAACTGGCCTAGATCTTAAAGAGTTATCCTCTTTCCCAGGGGGCACAAAATTCTGAATTGATGTGAGCTCACGAAAATATAGATGAACAGAAAAACAAACAAAAAAGACTAACCAATCAGTTTCTCTGTTGTTTCTCATGCAACAGAGAATTCATCTCCATCATCTAGAAACATCATCAAATGGTTATGCTATAAAACCAAATTTCCAGTCACTGATGCAACCACTTGGGAATATATTATTGACTATGGGAAAATCAGTAGAGAGAGAAGAAAAACTAGAGAAACAGAGTAAGCAAAGCTAAAATTCTATTGTTACATGGAATTCACTCTGGAGGCCAAGAAAGGATGTGTCCAGGCTATATAACCATTAGTGAACTTCTCCAGAAATGCGGTTTACTTGATACTTTGCCAAGACAGCCCATTTGGGCTTCTCAGTGTAACCTCCCAAACTGCCAAACTATAATTTTCTAAAAGGTAAAATTATGACTCTCAAACAAACATAAAATAAACATATGTCAAAGAATTTGTTTATTCAATTAATTAATGAGTGTACTAGTAAGAGATTTTGGAGAATATATATGTGCAAATAGGAACATTGAAGTGATTTTGCTAATAAACACAAAACTGGTTAAAATTCTATAGGTCAATTAAATATAAATTTTACATTTAAAAGTTTTATCTCTATGAGACAATATGCCATTGCATTCCTTTTTAAAATTTTTTTAATTGAAGTATGGTTGACATATAATATTATATTAGTTTCAGGTGCATAACGTAGTGATTTGACATTTATATACACTATGAATTGATCACCATGATAAGTCTAGTAACCATCTGTCACCATACAAAGTTATTAAAATATTATTGGCTATAATTCATACGCTGTACATTGTATCCCCTTGACATTTATTTTCTATCTGGAAGTTTTGTACCTCTTATTCCCCTGCACCTATTTGGTCCAAAGCCCCTCCCCTTCCTCTCTGGCAATCACCAGTTTATTCTCTGTTTCTATGAAACTGTTTCTTCATTTGTTTTGTTTTTTAGACTCCTTGCATTTCTATGGACAAGACTGTTTGCATTACCGTGGACTGGAAAAACTTAGATTGTTATCGGTTTTCTACAACTTAGTTCCTATCCCTACACAGCTATAAAATAGATTAGTCAACCAGACAGTGAAATAATCAAATACAACTAAATAATCCCTGGAGGATCACCTAGACAACACTCAGGACCACTCCACTGAAAGAACACTTAGTGATCTCTTTTTTCTCCATTTTCAAGCCTCATAATGGTTCTTGAAATTTAAAATAAATAATGAAAAAAAGTTTCCAACATCAATTTATTCAGTCCTATATAATTAATTCTTTTTTTTTCACACCACAACCCCCCAACTCCTGCCACTTTCCCCCCTAGGTATCCATACATTTGTTTTCTACATCTGTGTCTCTATTTCTGAACAGCAAACCTGTTCATCTGTACCACTTTTCTAGGTTCCACATATATGCATTAATATATGATACTTGTTTTTAACCTTCTGACTTATTTCACTCTGTATGACAGTCTCTAGATCCATCCACGTCTCTACAAATGACCCAATTTCGTTCTTTTTTATAGCTGAGTAATATTCCATTGTATATATGTACCACATCTTCTTTATTCATTCGTCTGTCATTGGGCATTTAGGTTGTTTCCATGTCCTGGCTATTGTAAATAGTGCTGCAATGAACATTGGGGTGCATGTGTCTTTTTGAATTATGGTTTCTCAGGGTATATGCCCAGGAGTGGGATTGCTGGATCATATGGTAATTCTATTTTTAGTTTTTTAAAGAACCTCCATACTGTTCTCCATAGTGGCTGTATCAATTTACATTCCCACCAACAGTGCAAGAGGGTTCCCTTTTCTCCACACCCTCCCCAGCATTTGTTGTTTGTAGATTTTCTGATGATGCCCATTCTAACTGGTGTGAGGTGATACCTCACTGTACTTTCGATTTGCATTTCTCTAGTAATTAGTGATGTTAAGCGGCTTTTCATGTGCTTCTTGGTCACCTCTAAGTCTTCTTTGGAGAAATGTCTATTTATGTCTTCTGCCCATTTTTGGATTGGGTTGTTTGTTTTTTTGATATTGAGCTGCATGACTTGTTTATATATTTTGGAGACTAATCCTTGGTCCATTGATTCATTTGCAAATATTTTCTCCCATTCTGAGGGTTGTCTTTCATCTTGTTTATAGTTTCCTTTGCTGTGCAAAAGCTTTTAAGATTCATTAGGTCCCATTTGTATATTTTTGGTTTTATTTCCATTTCTCTAGGAGGTGGGTCAAAAGGATCTTGCTGTGATTTATGTCAAAGAGTGTTCTGCCTATGTTTTCCTCTAAGAGTTTTATAGTGTCTGGACTTACATTTAGGTCTTTAATCCATTTTGAGTTTATTTTTGTGCATGCTGTTAGGGAATGTTCTAATTTCATTCTTTTACATGTAGCTGTCCAGTTTTCACAGCATCACTTATTGAAGAGGCTGTCTTTTCTCCATTGTATATTCTTGCCTCTTTTATCAAAGATAAGGTGACCATATGTGCTTGGGTTTATCTCTGGGCTTTCTATCCTGTTCCACTAATCTATATTTCTGTTTTTGTGCCTGTACCACACTGTCTTGATTACTGTAGCTTTGTAGTATAGTCTGAAGTCCAGGAGCCTGATTCCTCCAGCTCCGTTTTTCTTTCTCAAGATTGCTTTGGCCATTGGGGTCTTTTGTGTTTCCATACAAACTATGAAATTTTTTGTTCTAGTTCTGTAAAAAATGCCATTGGTAATTTGATAGGGGTTGCATTGAATCTGTAGATTGCTCTGGGTAGTATAGTCATTTTCACAATATTGATTCTTCCAATCCAAGAACATGGTATATCTCTCCATCTGTTGATATCATCTTTAATTTCTTTCATCAGTGTCTTATAGTTTTCTGCATAAAGGTGTTTTGTCTCCCTAGGTAGGTTTCTTCCTATGTATTTTATTCTTTGTGTAGCAATGGTAAATGAGAGTGTTTCCTTAATTTGTCTTTCAGATTTTTCATCCTTAAAATATAGGAATGCAAGAGATTTCTGTGCATTAATTTTGTATCCTGCTACATTACCAAATTCATTGATTAGCTCTAGTAATTTTCTGGTGGCATCTTTAGGATTCTTTATGTATAGTTACATGTCATCTACAAACAGTGACAGTTTTACTTCTTCTTTTCCAATTTGAATTCCCTTTATTTCTTTTCCTTCTCTGATTGCTGTGGCTAGGACTTCCAAAACTGTGTTGAATAATAGTGGCTAGAGTGGACATCCTTGCCTTGTTCCTAATCTTAGAGGAAATGGTTTCTGTTTTCCACCATTGAGAATGGTGTTTGCTATGGGTTGGTCATATATGGCCTTTATTATGTTGAGGTAGGTTCCCTCTATGCCCACTTTCTGGAGAGTTTTTATCATAAGTGGGTGTTGAATTTTGTCAAAAGCTTTTTCTGCATCAATTAAGGCGATCATATGGTTTTTATTCTTTAATTTCTTAATATGGTGTATCACATTGATTGATTTGCATATATTGAAGAATCCTTGCACCCCTGGGATAAATCCCACTGGATCATGGTGTATGATCCTTTTAATGTGCTGTTGGATTCTGATTGCTAGTATTTTGTTGAGGATTTTTGCATCTATATTCATCAGTGATATTGGTCTTTAATTTTGTTTTTTGTAGTATCTTTGGTTTTGGTATCAGGGTGATGGTGGCCTCATAGAATGAGTTTGGGAGTGTTCCTTTCTCTGCAAATTTTTGGAAGAGTTTGAGAAGGATGGGTGTTACCTCTTCTCTAAATGTTTGATAGAATTCACCTGTGAAGCCACCTGGTCCTGGACTTTTGTTTGTTGGAAGACTTTTAATCACAGTTTCAATTTCAGTGCTTGTGATTGGTCTGTTCATATTTTCTACTTCTTCCTGGTTCATTCTCAGAAGGTTGTGCTTTTCTAAGAATTTGTCCATTTCTTCCAGGTTGTCCACTGTATTGACATAGAGTTGCTTGTAGTAATCTCTCATGATCCTTTGTATTTCTGCAGTGTCAGTTGTTACTTCTCCTTTTTCATTTCTAATTCTGTTGATTTGAGTCTTCTCCCTTTTTTTCTTGATGAGTCTGGCTCATGGTTTATCAATTTTGTTTATCATCTTCTCAAAGAACCAGCTTTTAGTTTTATTGATCTTTGCTATTGTTTTCTTTGTTTCTATTTCACTTATTTCTGCTCTGATCTTTATGATTTCTTTCCTTCTACTAACTTTGGGTTTTGTTTGTTCTTCTTTCTCTCGTTCCTTTAGGTGTAAGGTTAGATTGTTTATTTGAGATTTTTCTTGTTTCTTGAGGTAGGCTTGTATTGCTATAAATTTCCCTCTTGGAACTGCTTTTGCTGCATCCCATAGGTTTTGGATCATTGTGTTTTCGTTGTAATTTGTCTCTAGGCATTTTTTGATTTCCTCTTTGATTTCTTCAGTGATCTCTTGGTTATTTAGTAATGTATTGTTTAGCCTCCATGTGTTTGTGTGTTTTACGTTTCTTTCCCCTGTAATTGATTTCTAATCTCATAGTGATGTGGTCTGAAAAGATGCTTTATATGATTTCAATTTTCTTCAATTTACTGAGGCTTGCTTTGTGACCTAAGATGTGATCTAGCCTGGAGAATGTTCCATGTGCCCTTGAGAAGAAAGTGTAATCCGCTGTTTTTGGATGTAATGTCCTATAAATATCAATTAAATCTATCTGGTCGATTGTGTCATTTAAAGATTGTGTTTCCTTATTAATTTTCTGTTTGGATGATCTGTCCATTGGTGTAAGTGAGGTGTTAAAATCCCCCACTATTTTTGTGTTACTGTCGATTTCCTCTTTTATAGCTGTTAGCAGTTGCCTTATGTACTGAGGTGCTCCTATGGGTGCATAGATATCTATAATTGTTATATCTTCTTCTTGGAATGATCCCTTGATCATTATGTAGTGTCCTTCCTTGTCTCTTGTAACATTCTTTACTTTAAAGTCTATTTTATCTGATATGAGTATTGCTACTCCAGCTTTCTTTTGATTTCCATTTGTATGAAGTATCCTTTTCCTACCCCTTTCAGTCGTATGTGTCCCTAGGTCTGAAGTGGGTCTCTTGTAGACAGCATATATATGGGTCTTGTTTTTGTATCCATTCAGCGAGCCTGTATCTTTTGGTTGGAGCATTTAATCCATTCACATTTAAGGTAATTACCGATATGTATGTTCCGATTGCCGTTTTCTTAATTGTTTTGGGTTTGTTTTTGTAGGTCATTTTCTTCTCTTGTGTTTCCCACTTAGAGAAGTTCCTTTAACATTTGTTGTAGAGCTGGTTTGGTGGTGCTGAATTCTCTTAGCTTTCGCTTGTCTGTAAAGGTTTTGATTTCTCCATCAAATCTGAATGAGATCCTTGCCAGGTAGAGTAATCTTGGTTGTAGGTTTTTCCCTTTCATCACTTTAAATATATCATGCCACTCCCTTCTGGCTTGTAGGGTTTCTGCTGAGAAATCAGCTGTTAACCTTATGGGAGTTCCCTTGTATGTTATTTGTCATTTTTCCCTTGTTGCTTTCAATAATTTTTCTTTGTTTTTAATTTTTGTCAGTTTGATTACTATATGTCTCCGTGTGTTTCTCCTTGGCTTTATCCTGCCTGGGACTCTCTGCACTTCCTGGACTTGGGTGGTTATTTCCTTTCCCATGTTAGGGAATTTTTCAACTATAATCTCTTCAAATATTTTCTCAGGTCCTTTCTCTCTCTCTTCTCCTTCTGGGACCCCTATAATGAGAATGATCTTGTGTTTAATGTTGTCCCAGAGGTCTCTTAAGGTGTCTTCATTTCTTTTCATTCTTTTTTCTTTATTCTGTTCCACAGCATTCTGTCTTCAGTGAATTCCACCATTCTGTCTTCCAGGTCACTTATCCATTCTTCTGCCTCAGTTATTCTGGTATTGATTCCTTCTAGTGTATTTTTCATTTCAGTTATTGTATTGTTCATTTCTGTTTGTTTGTTCTTTAATTCTTCTAGGTGTTTGTTCTTTAATTCTTTTAGGTCTTTGTTAAACATTTCTTGCATCTTCTCGATCTTTGCCTCCATTCTTTTTCCGAGGTCCTGGATCATCTTCACTATCATTATTCTGAATTCTTTTTCTGGAAGGTTGCTTATGTCCACTTCATTTAGTTGTTTTTCTTGGGTTTTATCTTGTTCCTTCATCTGGTCCATAGCCCTCTGCCTTTTCATATTGTCTATCTTTCTGTGAATGTGGTTTTTGTTTCACAGGCTGCAGGATTGTAGTTCCTCTTGCTTCTTCTGTCTGCCCTCTGGTGGATGAGGCTATCTCTAATGAATTCTTTTTTCAGCTGGATTTTGAGCCTGCAGTCTGCTTTCATATATCTATCTGGACTAAGAAAAACTACACAGGTACGTTATAAGCATTCCATTAGCGTTAGCCATAATTTGAAAGTTATTTCTAATATTAGTTCCTAATATTATGGTGGAAATTTGAGTTTTTTTTTCTTTTTGAAGTAATTTTTACAAATAAAATCAACATAAATAAAGTTGAGATTAAATAAAAGACAGTCTTCTAGGTCAAGACACTGCTTTATCCTTCCATCTTGCCAGACACTATTCTTCAGAAAGTTGGTTACTGGGTAGAGCTACTGAGAGATGGAATATTTGAGAAAGGACACTTCCTGGAGTGGGACTTTTGAAGACAGCTGATGTGGCCTCTGAAAGTTCACTGAGCACCTAAAGGAGTGCTTGGCATCTGCTCCTTCAGAGCTGGGAAAATGCAGGCAGGTCCAGAGCTTCCAGACAAGGACAAGCAGTTATTCCCTTGTCTATATTTACCCAGAAACCAGCCTTCCAACCCACACCTGACAGGTAATTGGAGATATGTCTATTGCTGAAGCAGTACAGTGCCAGTATAATTAGCCAAATAAGAATTATTTCATTAAGTATTTTTGGGTACAACCAGCTTTATCAAAAGCATAAGATACCCTTGGAATTTGAAGCTTTTACCCTTGAAGTTTCAGCTTTTTGCAAGCACAGAATGTCCAAGGTCATGGGTTCATTATTTTGCTAAAGGAAAAATTGGGTGCAGTGGCATTGTGAGGATGGTGTGCATGAGAGAAGCACTTGAGCACTAAATCCTGCTAGCCACCGGGCATCCACATTATAGCGTGGCTTACCAATCAACGTCCTTCACCAGTGTCAAGGTTCTGCTGGATTTTTAAACTACCTATCATATGCTCTATACTCCAGGGAGTAGAAAAATACAAACATATAAAACATTCTCTTTGCCATCAAAGAATATTTATTTTCATTAGACAGACAAGATGGAGTTAATAAGATGGCCAACAACAGCCAAGATAACATGGCTAAGAGCTGAAGGAGTTCTGTAAGAAAATGACAGAAAGTCAAGGGACCTGTGAGTAGTCACAGAGGAGCGAGGTTCTGAATCCCATCCTGAAAAAATATATAGAATTGGGGCAGATGGGAAAGGAAGCAGGGGTGAGGGAGGATTCCAGAAAAAGGGGAAGTTGGAATAGGAAGATAGTACCAGTTAAAGGAACTAATTTAGAATGTGTATGGTGCAGAGGACAGGAAAAAAAAATGCCTTTGATGGCAGAGTTAATAAAAAGCAAAATTTTTCATAGGAGAAGAGAGGAAAATAGCATTGAGTGGATTCGTGTTATGCCAGATATTCTTACATCATTATTCCACATAATCTTTTTTTTAAGATAAATCTGCATGAAGAAAAGATCACTATCATCCCCATTTCACAGATGAATATGCAAATGAGACTCAAGGAGTAAAGTAACTTGACCAGCTGGGATTTACAGCCAAGTCTTCTGACTCTCAACTTTTCTGACGATAGGCAGTACTTTTTCTAATTGCACCTCATGGAGAAGGCAAGACTTGAGCTAGTCCCCCCAAAACAGGTATGTATTTGAAGTACTAGTTATTAAACTACTGAGTGGCAGGAACCCATTGCCCAGCATCTAGTAGATGCTAAATAAATATTCATTAGATGAGTGAATAAATTAATAAATACATAAGCAGATAACACATTCTGGGAAAGGAAATGGTTTAAATAGACAATAAGGAGAAATTATATAACTTTTTATGAGAATTATGAGGAGTTTGGACTGTTATATTGGGCTATGTTATGAAAGATCCAGGAGATCAAGCTGGAGAACTGGACTTTATTCAACGAAGAATACAGTTGCAAAATGGAATTTTTTTAAATGGAGCTACAGAGGAAAGGGGGTATTTTAAATAATGGTTGTTGGTTTGTTACTGAGTCCAAGCTCGTTCTGCTCACCGCGCGACAGGCCAGTAAATCAGGAGATGAGGTGTTGAGGCAAGGAATACAACTTTATTTGGAAAGCCCGCAGATCAAGAAAATGGCAGACTAGTATCTCCAAGAAACCATCTTATCGGGATTTGATGTCAATTTCTTTTATAGAACAGAGACGGGGAGGAGATGAGGAAGCAAAGTAAAAAGGGCATAAGATTTGCAAATGTCCCCTGGAATGGCCAGCCTCGGGGAGGGGATGTGTTAATTTCTTCTTTCTTGCAGCCATCCACAGGTGGACAGGGTCAGGATGCTTCCCTGAACAAAGGCACGTTGGTTTAACATTCAGGCAGAGGGGCAGGGTTCCCCTGAGGCAGGCCATTATGTATAGACAGTATCCTTTTAGTGAACAAAAGCAGTGGAAAGCAAAGGTTAAAGTAAAAGAAACAGATCCAACATGTAGTCAGATTTGGTTCTTCCCTGTTACAGGTTCACAACCTCAGGAGTTCCCTGGGTGAAATTTGAAACTGGCTCCCACACATGGAAAGCAAGGAGAGACTGAAGAAAGGCAGATCACTCCAGACTGGTAGGTGGCAGATTTGATAAGCAAGGGAACTTACATATGAGGCTTGTCTTGGGCGACCGCAAGGTGAGTAGATCTCTGCACCTGCCCCCAGAACCTTGTTTATACAGAGGTCTTAACTGGGTTCAGTCAAAGTCACATATCCAGTCCACGTGATCTCAACAACACAGGCTCTCTCAAGGCTGCATCCTTGAAAATGGCTCCAGCAGTGGGAACGGTGGGCAGAACATGCATTCCAGGGACAGGGAAGGAGTGAGGAGCCTCTGATTGCCCGGGTCCAGTTCACGGGTCAACCAGCAGTCATGTCCTCTCATGACCTCCTCCAACAATGGTTTAAACTAAGTTGTCTTTGCATTGACTGAGAGGAACAGTTGTTTATGTACCTTATGTAAATATCATGGACTTTTATATCTAGAGGAGGAGAAGGAAAAGGAGGACAAGAAGAAGAAAAGAAAGAAGGAGGAGGGGGAAGAGAAGGAGGAGGAGAAAGAGGAGAAGGGGAAAGAGGAGGAGGAGAAGGAGGGTGGGGGAGGAAGAAAAAGAGGAAGAGAGGCAACAGCATGAGACAAACCACTTGCTTCTCTTTGGAAGATATTATTACAGACATACTCAACAGATGTAAAATTACTCTGAGAAATTGTTTATAAAAGTTTATAAATGCTTACCATCAAGTTCTGTATGTATGTCATCAGACTGGTAGCAAGCAGATCCCAGACTTGCGTTGCCCTGTGGAGCACATTTTGGGTAGCCCTGGTCCACAGAATGGAGCCATTCAAAATGATGTGCCTTAAATTCAAACTTTTTATCATATCAACAATGTCATTCAGCAAGTTTTCAAACTAAAAGTCATCTGTAAAGTATGTCATAATATATGTTTATATTTATGAGATATCTAAAAACATTACAGAGGAGATACAAAGGAAGAGGGAAAGTGGTAGGAAGAGAAGTAGAATTAGCCAACAATTTCATAATTACACCAAAATGTATTTCAATAAGGCTTTATTCATAAAACATTACAACCAAGTGTGAAACTTCTACTGAGGAGAGAATAAGAGAACATTGAGTATAATTTCACCAAGTGAGAGTTTGATGAGAGTTTAGTTTTTACAAGTAATAATGTCCTCAACAGTGAAAATTGTCAAGCATTTCAATGTGACATTTGTCACACCGAGAAACTCTGCTAATGGCCTAGCATCATGGGACTTACTCTTGTCTATTTGAGGAAGTCAGCCAATTCCAAGTCAATTTCAAGTCAACCCAAGATGTAAATATTCTTCTAATAACAGAGCCCCAAATTCCAAAACATGACCATGTGACTAACCTAACCACAGAATGCCAAAAACTTCAAGCCAGTAAAGCTCAGAAATTTAAGTACCAAAGAGTACCAAACCACAGCATTATTAATAAAATATAAAACAGACAGTCCTCAAGTTATACTTAGGTTGTATTTCAAAACTTTGTTAGTTGGCTCTTTAGAACTCAGAACATATTTCCCACGACGGTGATCTTTTAAACTAACAAAAGACTATATACCTTTGAGTAGAATTGTTGGGTCATAATCTATGTATATGTTCAGCTTTAATATATAATATATACCAAAAAATTATCTTCAAGAGGGGTTGTCCTAATGTACACTCCAGCCAGCATTGTGTGAGTTCCAGTGAATAATCTTTTTTATTGAGCATTTAGTATGTGCCAGACACCGTGTAAGTGCTTTACATGTGTAGTTTTATTTGATCTTCACAACAACTCAGTGAGGTGGGTATTACTGTTTCTCTATTTCTAGGTTAGGTGAACTTGCCCCAGTCATATAGCTAAAAAGAGGGAGAGCCAGGATTGGAGCCCATGTCCAATGCTGTAAGCCACTAAGCCTTCCCTGAGAAAGACTTCAGTGCATCCAGAGCAAACACATATGAAAAATACTCCTCAATGCAGTAAAGGAAGAGCTGCATTTAGTTTTGCACATCAGTCAACTGTCAGCTCTGCATGGGGATATGCCTGAGGGCTGATGGGAGCAGACACAAGCCTTCCAGATACAGTTAGCATGGGAAGATGATTCAGAGATTTGGGAAGAGGGGAAGGATGGCTTAGGCAAGGCTGGGAGGTGGGCAACACACAAGTGAGGTCAAAAGCTCTGTGATTGGGACTTCCCTGGTGGCGCAGTGGTGAAGAATCCGCCTGCCGATGCAGGGGACACAGGTTCGATCCCTGGTTTGGGGAGATCCCACATGCCCCGGAGCCCGTGTGCCACAACTGCTGAGCCTGCACTCTAGACCCCGCGAGCCACAACTACTGAGCCCACGTGCTGCAACTACTGAAGCCCATGTGCCTGGAGCCTGTACTCTGCAACAAGAGAAGCCACCACAATGAGAAGCCCATGCACCACAACGAAGACCCAATGCAGCCAAAAGAAAAAAAAAGAGCTCTGTGACTGGGCTTGCTCTGTGCTCTGCACTTGCAGCCTCATGCATATGTGACTTCCTGAGCAGTGAGTTGTCTGACTTTCTGGAGCTTTCCCCAGAATAATACAGACACCACGATTCTGAATGAAGAAGTGATTTTCACACGCATTTCACCTTGGGGAGAAAATTTTTGTTATTTCTTCCTGGAACTCCACCCTTTGTTCTTTGGTTCTGTTTGTTGTTTCTAAGTGGAATTTTCTTCCTCTCTTTCTCATTCCCCTGGTGCTGGTCTATCCTCCTACTCTGATGGGAATTCCTCCTAAAATTCCGGCAGTCTCTTTGATGAGCTGAGCCCGGTAAAGCCTGGAAGTGCGCTCTGAGCCTCTGGCTGTCTGACCACCTTCCCACAACCCACAAGTGCAGTGTGTCTGTGCATAGATCATCGGTTTTCCCCTCTTGAAACTCTTGGATGCCCTTGAAGGAGGCAGAAACCCTGGGAGACTCAGTCTGCTTCTTTGAGATCCAAGTTGGCCTGGCCTTACTCTCTGGGTGGACATGTCCCTGAGCCAGCTCAGAGTACTGCATTTTCGGACCAAATTTCCACCTTTGAGGTCACAATTTTCCCTATGTAAATACAAAAATGAGAGCCCCCTTTCTGCACTGAGTTTAAGTTATCACCAGTCGGATCCTCTGAGAGTTTCCATGCTGGGGGGATGCTTGCATTCTCTCTGGTCTCTTATTTGTTCCATCGTCTTTTCTCCAAGCTCCTCCTCAGATCATCATCATGGTCATCTGTGCCTTGTCACCCTCCCTGGGCCTGCTGTCCCCTTCAGCATGGACACAGCCCCTCTTCCCCATGTCCCAGGTCATCACAATCACAGAGTTGATGTGAGTAGCAGATTTAGTGCAGGTTTAAGGAGAAGATTAGAGCACAGAAGATGAAACAACTTACAACGGACTATTAAGGCTCTCTTGTAACATTTCCTGACCATATCAGCCCGATGTCCTTTCCTAGTTGTTTCTCTTCTTAGGCCCCTATCCTCCACATCTGTGGTACTCTTCCCTCTCCTCTTGCCTGTATTTTCCCTTATGCTTCCCCAAGTTCAGAGGCCTTAGAACACTTCCTGGGGACCACCAGGAAAAATAGGAAATTCCTATTACTTTATTACACAGATCGATTTATTGATAGTTTCCTTTGCCTCCAGTTCCCATTTCATAATCTTGAACTTTCAGAATCAAAATACCATAAATGGTGTCCTTAAAAGAAAACTATGCACTCTAGGCTTCCAGCTTCAGCAGCAGCCCAGATCTCTGAATTTTTTAAACAACTTCAAAGCTTCTGGCTCAGGTTTTATTAGTTTCATGGTGAAAGCACCTGTGCTTTCTTCTTCCGGGGGTCTGTAGGTGGAAGGAGAGCAGTTCTCAAGCTAGTCTCTCCCTTACCTGGTCAAACATCAGAGCCGGGGCTTTTTTCTGCTCTTACATAGGTAAAAATACTTCTCGAGAACATGGTTTCTTAGAGATGAATCATGTCTCTGGCATCAGACAAAAGATCAAGTTAAGGATTGGCCACATCAAAGGATGCAAAAAATTCTCCTCTCCACTACTCCCACCAGGAAAATAAGGCGCCTCTGGATTATGGAGCCAACACAAATAGGCAGCAAACACATGGAGAGTCAAACTGAAGAACAAACTTTTGTTGTATACAAAAGAATATTCCAGAGATCTGAAACACAGTTTTAACTTCAAGGTGCATAATATTTACACATCAGATATTTAAGTCCTATTTCCTGTGGTCCCTGTGAAAGAAGCTTTTTGTTCCCCTACTCTATGCCAAGAGTGTAATTCTCAGAGTGGTCCTGGGAGTTGGGGTTATTACTCTCACCTAACAAGCAGTGTAACTGAGGCCCACAGAGGTTAAGATTTTTGCCTAATTTAACACAAATTAGTGCCAGAAGAATGGTTAAAATCTTGTTCTTCAAATTCCAAGTCCCTAGCAATTTGTGTTTCCCCAAAATACAGAAGATACTAAGTCAAACATCCAAGTGGCAATCTACCTCTTAGTGTTTGCCTCTTGCCCCAAATCCTCCAAAAACTGCATCAAATGAGGGGACATAAGGGGCAATGAGAAAATAAAATATGAAGACAGCTTTCTAAGGCAGCAGAGAGGAACATGAAAAACAAATACAGCATTAAATATGTCAGCCTCTGTTTATTAAGTATACTGGTAACCTATTAATTGATAAAAGTATTTGAATTATTAATTATTCTTTGGAGAAATCTATTTGTTTACTGCTCTGCCTCTCCAGGATAGGGAGAACACATTTTTTTTTTGATCACAAAATGCTGGAAATTTTTAGCTTCAGGAATCTTATGAAGGAAGGGCAGGATTTCCAGCCCAAGCCTCATAGCCTGAGTGAGGAGAACACAAAGTGAAAAATGAGAAGTATCAGTACACAGGGGTTGTATTTTTCTAATTGGTAACCTGAGACAAGGCAGTTTCAAACTCTCCTGGACAAACTGTTAAAGGTCCAGACACAAACAGGATTTGGGAGCATGAGAGAGCAGCCCACAGGCTGTCTGGATCCCATTGGAGCTACTGTTGTCAATGTGCTATCATTATAAGGGGTTCATGCTTCACTACAGAAGGGCCCTGGGTGACACCTCTCCCACCCTCTCTCGTTGTTCACCAAGCAATGAAGTTTAAATATTATACCTGCAAACCCACAGGTTGTTAGAGTCTAGAACTCAGACCCCACCTAAATTCTCAGAACCCAAAACTGAAAAGGTGAATTGCTATGTGGGTGGAGGTGGGAGGGAAAGTGGCAGTGGCTGCAGCAGGAGCTCACAGCTCTAGGCAGCCCTGTTGATCAATGTGCTCTCTCCCACCTTTACCTTTCTGATGACACACATCTCACAAGCCTCAGTTTTCTCATCTGCATAATGGGAATAATAATTACAGAATTATTGTTGTGAGAATTAAATGAGACAGTCTATATAAAACACATATCACAATGCCTAGTTCACAATAAGCAATAAATGAATAATTGGTATAATATTAAAATAATTAATAATTATTTTTATTTCCCTTTTACAGTCCTGAGGAATTGTTTCATGTTGCAGTGTTACCCATCTTATTACCCAGTGCTAGGAAACAAGATATCTGAGTTCCAGTCTTGGTCTTCTGCTAATGAACTCTGAGTTCTTAGATGGCTTGCTTCATCTTTCCAGAATGACTAAATCTCCGTCTCCATGTTCCAGAAATTCTAATAAATAGCATTGATGAAATAATCCCCCTCCAAAAATCTTGTCTTAGTCTCTATTCTAAATAAATACTGAAGTTACTGTTGAATTTTAATAATGTATATGTAGACTTCAAGTTAGCATATTTTTATTACTTATCTTTAATAGATATTGTGTCCCACATAGAATTTAATTTAGAGAACTTTTAGCTGAAGTTAGCTGTGGACTAATGAGGACTCAGCTACACACATACCCTTAAAAGTAAGTCCATAACTGTTCATGCTTACTATGGTAAAATTTGCTTTGCCAATTTCTATAGTACTACTGATTCCTGCATTTAAACAGTATATTCGAGATAATCAAAATATGGGATTATAAAAATAAGAAAACAGAATTTGAATTCCATCATTTCTGTCATTTTCTGTGACCATGTGGAGTTTTTTGGTATTTTAAAATTTTCAACTGTAGAGACATATGAAAGATGCTAAATTCAATCCCAAAGAAACAGACATGGATAGCACTGTGATTTCCAGAAATTAATGTGAAATGGGATTTTTATGACTCTGACAAAATTATCCCTAAGTTTAAGATTTTTCCTATTTGTATGTTGGTTGCTCCATGTGAAAGAAAACTTTAAAATTAAATTAATAAGAAATGTTCTTTATGAAATAATGCCCTTTGCAGCAACATGGATGCAACTAGAGATTATCATACTAAGTGAAGTAAGTCAGAAAAAGATAAATACCATATGACATCACTTATATGTGTAATTTAAAATATGGCACAAATGAACGTATCTACAAAACAGAAACAGACTCACAGACATAGAGAACAGACTTGTGGTTGTCAAGGGGGAAGGGAGTATGGGAAGAAAGGACTGGGAGTTTGGGGTTAGCAGATGCAAACTATTATATACAGGATGGATAAATGACAAGGTCCTACTGTATAGCACAGGGAACTATATTTGATATCCTGTGATAAACCATAATGAAAAGAATATTAAAAAAGAATGTCCGTAAGTATATAACTGGGTCACTTTGCTGTACAGCAGAGATTCGCACATTGTAAATCAGCTATATTTCAATTTTTAAAAATTTTAATAAATGAATAAATAAAATGCAAATCCAAAAGAAGTGTTATTCAATTAACTATGAGTCAAGGTAGACTGACAAATTTTAACCCAAATGTGCAAAGATCGATTACAATGAAGCTCAGTCTGAAAAACAAAAACTGTAACATTATTCATTACGATGTTCAGTAACTGAAAATTTCACTTTCTGCATTGCCTTTCCAGTCAGTATTCTTATTCATTTTGTTTCCTGATTATGACAAAATAATTTTGTCATACAGAGAAAGGGGGTGTTAAAAACAATGACTCACTCCATAGGCCATAAACACTAGGTTTGCTCCTGGTTCTGTCAACCAGAGATAAGGGGGTTGGGCTGGTTTCAGAGTTGGAAAGGGTGGTCCATGGGGAAACTCTAACCTAAAGGCATGTTTTCTTTGAACTGCAGGGTGTTGGGTCACATAGTATTGTTATTTATTTGTTTGTTTATTTATTTATTTAAATTATTTAAATAAATATTATTTTAAAATCAGGATTTTCTGGATATATGCCCAGGGATGGGACTGCAGGATCATATGGTAGCTGTATTTTTAGTTTTTTAGGGAACCTCCATACTGTTCTCCATAGTGGCTGCACCAAGAGAACCATAATTCAATAAGATACATGCACCGCAACATTCATTGCAGCACTATGTACATTAGCCAAGACATGGAAGCAACCTAAATGTCCACTGACAGTTGAATGGATAAAGAACATGTGGTATATATATGTACAATGGCATATTACTCAGCCATAAAAAATGAAATAATGTCATTTGCAGCAGCATGAAATGACCGAAAGATTATCATACTGAGTGAAGTAAGTCAGAAAGAGAAAGACAAATACCATATGATATTACTTATACGTGGAATGTTTAAAGAAAAATGATACAAATGAACTTATATACAAAACAGAAATAGATCCACAGACCTAGAAAACAAACTTATGGTTAGCGAAGGGGAAAGGGGGAGGAGAGATAAATTAGGAGTTTGGGATTAACATATACACACTACTATATATAAAATAGATAACCAACAAGGACCTACTGTATAGCACAGGGAACTATACTCAATATTTTGTAATAATCTATAAGGGAAAAGAATCTGAAAAAAAAAATATATATATATGTATTTACAACTGAATCACTTCACTATACACCTGAAACTAACATAACATTGTAAATCATCTATACTTTACTAAAATAAAATAAATAATAAATATAACTGGAATTCAGCAGATTAGGAAATGGTAAAAAAAGAAAAAAAAAAAAAGGTTTAATTTATGCCCAGAACTGTAAAGCCTTTTAGAAGCCATTAGTGACATTATTAAAATAAACACTATGGAAAGTGATGCAAGAAAATCAGAATTTTCATGTTGTATTAAAAATTTCTGAAATCTCTGAAAAAAATCTGGTAACAATATGCTGCCTCTTAACTGGAGGATCAGAGAGGCTAAGTAATTACCTCCACATTACTGAAACCAGCATGCCAGATCACCTGAGTAGAATTCCCAGGTCTTTCCCAATGTACTACTGGCCTATCGTGTGTGTGTGTGTGTGTGTGTGTGTGTGTGTGTTTAAGAGAGAAAAGGCATCATGGCAGGTGTCAGTGCAAGGGGCAGGAGGCATCCAGAGAGGACTCCATTTCAGCATATTGAGAGGACTTTACTTTGAAGAGGAATAATACTGTATCAAGTGCTGGGCCATATTCTCTCTCCTTCAGCCCCCAAGCACATGTCTGTAGCTGCACTTACTGAGCACCTGTGATGTACCAGGCACTGCCCACTCACTATTACATTCATCCCTCCAAAATCCCTGCACTTAAATTCTCTCAACCCCATGGTTCCCAAACTTCCAGATGCACAAGTGGACTCACGGGATAGCTTAAATTTTCAGGGGAAATACAGCAGTGCCTAATGTTTCTTGGAAATTGGACAAAGTAGTAGTTTAAAGTAGTTCACAGTTTCAATATTAGATCATGCTACATTCCTTTTGATGTCATCAAACTTTGCAAAACTGGGTTTTCCACAGGTTCTGTGATTTAAAAAAAGCAAGTACTGTGTGAAAATCAGTGTGGATTGATCTTCCCCAAAATCCAGAAGTTGTGCAGTGTCCACCAGGAGCACACATACATTCCATTAGTAAGAAATTGTGATTATTTAAGGATGAAATAAAAATTATTTTTCTTTCAATTTATGTGTATTCTTTTTTCAAATAGCTCCTAAGTTGTTAGGACTTAATTATGAAGTTGATTTGGACCTAACTACTTAATAAACAGGACTGTTGGACATTTCTTTTGGCTTAGAGGCACTGCAAAAAAAATTACCAAGACCCAGGGGACCAGAAACAAGAGAGTTTTAGAACCTCTTTGTAGAGGTAAAGAAATGGGCTCAGAGAAGTTAACTAACCTGTCCAAGGTGATAAAACTGGGATTTGAATCAATATGTATCTGATTCCAAAGTCTTTTTTTTCTACCACCCTATATTGCCTCCTGCCTGTCAGACAACAAACCATCTCCATCAGTACAAACAGAGGGTCAGACTTGGTCACTGCCCCATCAAGAGATTCAGAAATGTAGTCAAGTCTTCTGTGGGGGCTACAGTAACCCTGCCAGCATGATGTTACTCACCCCAAATATCTATAATCCTCCAGTAACCTCCATTCTGCCTCCCCAACTGATGTTCTCTGTCTGGCTCATAACATACACCAAACTCAGGTCCCTAAGGACAAAGACCACCCCTTATACAAAATAACTCGGCTTATAATATATAGAGACATGATGTCAATTCATGCCAGTCTGTGATGAAGGCTAGACATAGGATGTGGGAAATTCAGTAATGAAGAGGGCCCCATGAAAGGAGAACTGGTGGGGTTTCCTAATAACTAAGGGGAATCTTTCTGACTGTACACTTCGGGAAATTCTCAGACTTAGAATGACTGGAATAAGACGTGATGTTAGAATTACTTCCAAAGGGTGTAGTAAACATTACAGAAGTCTTTCTTTCACCATTAATGAATGCAGCTTCTTCAAAACAAAAAAGTAGGCAAAAGAAAATCCTGATAGCAAAATTATTGAATTTATTACCTAATGTCACACACAAAGAACAGTGGCTACATGTCTAATTTAATTATGATTTACATCAAGAGGAAAAAAGGCCAAAAATAATCAAATGCAAATGATAAAAAAACACCAGCTATTATACTGAAGGGAAGATAGGGGACTTTTCACATGCACTGCTATATCCCTCAAGGCCTTCTCCTCTGTAGGTGCTTAACGATTATGAGTGGGTTTGAATTGAACGAAATTATTGGACACCAAACTAAATACCGCAGTGAATTTGAAAATACTACCATGAGCTAAAACAAAACTCTCTAACCAAGATTTTTCTGTTTTTCTAAACCAACCACCATTAACAGATGAATTTTATGGTATGTAAATTAAACCCCAATAAAGCTGTTTTTTAAAAAAATGCTGTTAATATCTTCGAGGCTCTCTTAAAAATTGCACAGGTGATAGTTTAAAATTCTCTCTTTATCTTGTAAAAATTTACTTATTTTCCATTCACATTTCTTTTCATAGTTTTTAATTTCTCCAAGATACATAAGTAACACATGTATTCATAAGCATGTTTACAAAAAATTCAATAACGCAGGAGAATTGAGAAGGCAGTTTGACTAAATAATTAGGAGCATAGGTTTTGGTGACAGACTAGATTTAAAACTTGGCTCTACCACTTACTAACAAGTTACTTAAAACCTTTGTGCCTCACTTTGCTCATCTATAAAATGAAGATGATGATAATAATAATAATTTCATGAGTGTTTACCACGTGTCAAGGGCTGTTCTAATAAGCTTTTAAAAATATATATATATATATATTTATTTATTTACTTATTTGGCTGCACCAGGTCTTAGCTGCGGCATGAGGGATCTAGTTCCCCGACCAGGGATGGAACACAGCTCCCTGCATTGGGAGCGCGGAGTCTTAACCACTGGACCACCGGGGAAGCCCCGGGAAGCCCCTGTTCTAATGAGCTTACGTGTATACCTCAATTAACCCTCATGGCAACCCCATTACTTAGGTACCACTTTTATTTACATTTTGCAGATGAGAAAACTGAGGCACAGAGCATTTAAGTAACTTGTTTAAAGCTCACAGTCGCACAGCTAGTCTGTTTGTAAGGTGAGATATGAACTCTGAAATGTCTGTAGACTAGAAGAGCCTACACTCTTAACCACTGGTATCTTCCTCCTGGGATGGTAATGAGTACATGAAATGAAACAGGTAAAGCTTTAGGAGAGGGTCTGCCACATGCAATAAATGTTAGCTTTTATTACCTGTTATAAAGTAAAAAGTGAAAATCTCCCTTTATCTGTATTCCACTGCCCCCACCTCCTCAAAAGAAATCACTATTACACATATATTTTATATTTAAATATATATTTATTTATGTAAATGGAATAATACTAAACATTTTGTTTAGCTATTTGCTTTTAACTTACCTATATGTCTCTGGATACTTGGAAACATTTACATGAGAGTGCACAAGGATCATTTAATTTAGGATAAAGATGATGGTTTAATTCAGTGGAGAAGATGAATGTGAGAAATGACAACATAAGAAAAGGGGCTTTAAGTCTCCAGGGCAACAAACTGTGAGAAGGTAGATATATGGAGGAACTAATAGAAGATCTAATGAGTAAAGTTTGTTAAATAGATTCTTCTAGTGCTGTCTCTGAGCTCATAGGGGTCTAGAGTTGACCTGGGTGATTAACTTCTGTCCTTCCTGGTAGACAGGGGAGGGGGGATAACTTTATAAATGTATGCCCTTCTTTTAGGCAAATAGAGAAAGGGCAGAGAGCTTTTCTTATCTCTGTTTTTTCTCACTTGCCTTCAGCTCAAAATAAGCCTTATGCCAAAGTGGCATATTTTGGGGTGGCGTATTATGCTCCCCCTTCACTACTGATGACAGGGAAAAAATTCATTCCTAGCTCACTGTAGACTGCTGCTGTACTCTAGCTTCCCAGGGGGTGACTCTGAAGGACAGGAACGAGGGATGATCATTCCAGTAAGCAGAACACTGAGCAGTACATTTGGTCTTGATGCTGATGATGATAAGCAGTCATCAACTCAGCCTGGAGGAGGAAGTGATCGTAAGTAAGAATATACATAAATTCCTGGGAAATCACAAGTCACTTGACTGGTTCATCAAGGGTCTGGAACAAACAAGATAGAAATATTATAAGACCAAAGACAAGGAGGTCTGGGAAAGTAACACCTGAATGAACTTACGCAAGTAAGCACAAAATGTGTGGATCTTTGTGTCTCATTCACATCAATGCCTGAAGGAGAACATCTACCTAGGAGGAAGCACTGAACACCTGTGTGGATGTAATCATGCATACAATGGAGGTCAGCCTGCCTCTGTCCTCAGTTACCGCATGAACATAATGGGCCTATGAACAACATGGCACAGTAATGGACATGGAAGCTATTCATGAGCCCAACTACAGTTCACCTAGCTGCTGCCACTGCTACTACAGATTTGACTTGTCAGTATTAAGGACTGAATCTGAGCCCTCAATATGGTACCATTCCTCAAGGGGGCCAAACGGTTACTTGAGACAATATATCTGATTAAATCAGATATTGCAGGTATGTGTATGCCTTCATTGTCCTCAGTGCATCAGCCAGCAACACCAGGCTGTGCTAAATATTCCTCCTCCATATTCCTCAATATCTCAGCAAAACCTTATCATAGCACTAACCATACTGTATTCTAATTTTCTGTGTCTATTTCAACCAAGCTGCCAATTTCTTGATGGCAGAGTCTAGGTGTTATTTTTCAAGAGTTTCCTAGCCCTATTACAGGGTCAGACCATACACCACATGCTTTATAAATATTTGGTAAGTAAACGAATAAGTTAAAAAAAACTCATGCAAACACCCAAATGAGGGATACTAAGAACTATAACTGGGGCAGTGGCAGTACGTTTAGAGAATCCTCTGTCCTTGGTCCATCAGTCCATGCATGCCGCTGTCACTCTCACTACAGCAAGATTAGATAGCCTAAATGTAAAATAGATAGTTAGTGGGAAGCAGCTGCATAGCATAGGGAGATCAGCTCGGTGCTTTGTGACCACCTAGAGGGGTGGGATAGGGAGGGTGGGAGGGAGATGCAAGAGAGAGGGGATATGGGGATATATGTATACATATAGCTGATTCACTTTGTTATACAGCAGAAACCAACACAACATTGTAAAGCAATTATACTCCAATAAATATGTTAAAAAAAAAAAAAAGATTAGGTAGCCTTTCATAACCATACTAGGATCAGGGTAGAAGGAGAATCAGACCAGACAGTAATTTAGTTGGTGAAACTATTTTATTATCTATTCATTATTAATCACCATGATTATCACAATGACACAAAAGCCTAGTATTAAAAATCTGTCATGTGTCTGATACTATACACAGAAAATCCTAAAGATGCCACCAGAAAACTACTAGCACTAATCAATGAATTTGGTAAAGTAGCAGGATGCAAAATTAATGCACAGAAATCTCTTGCATTCCTATACACTAACAATGAAAAATCAGAAAGAGAAATTAAGGAAACACTCCCATTTACCTTGCAACAAAACAGATAAAATACATAGGAATAAACCTACCTAAGGAGGCAAAAGACCTGTATGCAGAAAACTATAAGACACTGATGAAAGAAATCAAAGATGATACAAACAGATGGAAAGATATATCATGTTCTTGGATAGGAAGAATCAACATTGTGAAAATGACTACACTACCCAAAGCAATCTACAGATTCAAAGCAATCCCTATCAAATTACCAATGGCATTTTTCACAGAACTAGAACAAAACATTTCACAATTTGTATGGAAACACAAAAGACCCCAAATAGCTAAAGCAATCTTGAGAAAGAAAAACAGAGCTGGAGGAATCAGGTTCCCTGACTTCAGACTATACTACAAAGCTACAGTAATCAAGACAGTAAGGTACTGGCACAAAAACAGAAATAAGATCAATGGAACAGGATAGAAAGACCAGAGATAAACCCATGCGCATATGGTCACCTTATCTTTGATAAAGGAGGCAAGAATATACAATGGAGAAAAGACAGCCTCTTCAAGAAGTGGTGCTGGGACAGCTACATGTAAAAGAATGAAATTAGAACACTTCCTAACACCATACACAAAAATAAACTCAAAATGGATTAAAGACCTAAATGTAAGGCCAGACACTATCAAACTCTTAGAGTAAAATATAGGCAGAACACTCTATGACAAATCACAGCAAGTTCCTTTTTGACCCACCTCCTAGAGTAATGGAAATAAAATCAAAAATAAACAAATGGGACCCAATGAAACTTAAAAGCTTTTGCACAGCAAAAGAAACCATAAACAAGACAAAAAGACAACCCTCAGAATGGAGAAAATATTTGCAAATGAAGCAACTGACAAAGGATTAATCTCCAAAATATACAAGCAGCTCATGCAGCTCAGTATCAAAAAAACAAACAACCCAATCCAAAAATTGGCAGAAGACCTAAACAGACATTTCTCCAAAGAAGATACACAGATTGCCAACAAACACATGAAAAGATGCTCAACATCACTAATCATTAGAGAAATGCAAATCAAAACCACAATGATGTATCACCTCACACAGGTCAGAATGGCCATCATCAAAAAATCTACAAACAATAAATGCTGGAGAGGGTTTGGAGAAAAGGGAACCCTCTTGCACTGTTGATAAGAATGTAAATTGATACAGCCACTATGGAGAACAGTATGGAGGTTCCTTAAAAAACTAAAAATAAAACTACCATATGACCCAGCTATCCCATTACTGGACATATACCCGAGAAAACCATAATTCAAAAAGCTACACACACCACAATGTTCACTGCAGCATTATTTACAATAGCCAGGACATGGAAGCAACCTAAATGTCCATCAACAGATGAATGGATAAAGAAGATGTGGCACATATATACAATGGAATATTAGCCATAAAAAGGAACGAAACTGAGTTATTTGTAGTGAGGTGGATGGACATAGAGTCTGTCATACAGAGTGAAGTAAGTCAGAAAGAGAAAAATACCGTATGCGAATGCACATATATGGAATCTAAAAAAACGGTACTGATAAACCTAGTGGCAAGGCAGGAATAAGGATGCAGACATAGAGAACGGACTTGAGGACACAGGGCCGGAAGGTGAAGCTGGGATGAAGTAAGAGCGTGGCATCGACATATATACACTACCAAATGTAAAATGGATAGCTAGAGGGAAGCTGCTGCATAGCGCAAGGAGATCAGCTCGATGCTTTGTGATGACCTAGAGGGGTGGGATAGGGAGGGTGGGAGGGAGGCTCAAGAGGGAGGGGATATGGGGATATATGTATACATATAGCTGATTCACTTTGTTGTACAGCAGAAACTAACACAATATTGTAAAACAATTATACTCCAATAAAGATATATAAAAAAAAAATCTGTCATATGTCGCTATAGCACTAGCACCTAGCAGAGTGCCTGGCATGAGGCAAACACTCTATATATATCTGTAGAACGAATGACTCAATGTCCAAATTAATGAATGAAAGGTAGCATGGAATACTATGTACTATGGGTTTCACAGACAGGCGGGCCTGGATTTTTTTCCCAGCTCTACCATTTAATATCTATGTAACTTTGAAGCTAAAATATAAATAATAATACCTTCTGAATTACTTGGTTGAAAGCATCAGAAAACCATCCCAAACAATCACAATCAAAAACAAACAAACAAATACATGGGGAATTTCATTGGCTTGCATAATTGGGAAATTCAAGTAGTGGAAGTCTCTTCAGCTCTGTTTGCACCCAAGGAATCAAATGATATGACTTTTCAGTCTGAAGACCAACCTCTGCTTAGTTTTATTCTCAGACAACTTTTCTCCACGTGGTAGCAAGATGGCTGCTAGATGCTCCAAGCTTGCATGGTTCATATAGCTCATGTTCCAAAAAAAGAACAAGAACAAAAAAGTTCCCTCTCTCAGCAGTTGTCTACATCAAACCCAGAAAAGGTTCTCACTGGTACTTCTGGAATACCTGCCCCTTCGACTAATCATTGTATCCAAACCTTGGAAAAGGGTGTGGAGGCCAGTGAAAGCACATGAAGAATTACTTAAGTTTGGGGAGAGACAGTTCACTAAAGGAAAAATTTCCAAGCAGACAAAAAGTAACATATTTGCACTATAATTATCTTTCAGCATTGATGTGATGATTAACAGCAAAATCCCATGTAAAGCATTTACTAAGTAGTAATAAACACTCAACAAATAGCAGCTTTATTAATAACAAAGCTTTTAGGGGAATGGAGTTCAATGTAATTACAAGAATTACACATTCAATTTGAATTTTCTCCTTATTTGAATACAACAAAAACCTACTTATTTTTAAATGTTGAATTTTGTGTGTCATACTGCCCTAATTTAAAAAACAGAAAATTATTGGTATCATTGAAAACTAAGGAAGAGAACCTGGTGGTTAAAAATTCTCAATATTTAGAGTTAGGCCATTTGATATCATTATCAAATTGGCTCATATCGTCAGCTTTCCTCTCTTGCTTATTTGCTGATTTAAAGAAAAAAAAAAAAAAAGGATTCCAAATGCAATTTGGTATACAGAATTGGACCCTGGAACAGAAAAGAACATTACTGCAAAAACTGGTGAAATCTAAATAAAGCCTGTAAATTAGTTAAGTGATATTCCAATGTTAATTCCATTTTGATAAATGAATCATGGTTATATAAGATGTTAATATTAGAGGAAGCTGGGTAAAGGGTGTTTAGGAACTCCTTGTTTTATCTTTGAAAACTTTCTACAAATCTAAAATTATTTTAAACTAAAAAGTTTTTTTAAGGCAAATATGAAAAGAGAAAAGTACTTGGAGGACACGCAAAATGGAGCACACAGCAAAAAAAGACAAGCTCTTGCTCTCAAGGACCTTGTAGTCCTATTGAGGCAGGAAATGACCTTGAAATAATTTATGAAACAATATTTCATCCCATGAGAGAGGCAGTGTTACACAGTGATGAAGAGGACAGACTGCCTGTCTCTGCCACTTAATAGCTGTGTGATACTGGGTAAGTTACTTAAACTCTACACCTCAGTTTCTTCATCAGTAAAAGGGGATGATAATAAAAGTACCTACCACAGGATTGTTTTGAGGATTTAACAACATGTAAAACACTTAGAGCCGAGTACCTGGTAAACTTTATAATAATGTTTGCTATTATGATTATATTATAAAGTACAAAAATAAACAGCACTTCCAAACTGGAAAGCAAGAAGTAAAACTGTCACTGTTTGCAGATGACATGATACTATACATAGAAAATCCTAAAGACACCGCTAAGAAATTACTAGAGCTCATCAGTGAATTCAGTAAATTGCAGGATACAAAATTAATACATAGAAATCTGTTGCATTTCTATACACTAACAATGATCTATCAGAAAGAGAAATTAAAGAAATAATCCAATTTACAATTGCATTGAAAAGAATAAAATACCTAGGAATAAACCTACCTAAGGAGGCAAAAGACCTATACTCAGAAAACTGTAAGACACTCATGAAAGAAACTGAAGATGACAAAAACAGATGGAAAGATTTACCATGTCCTTGTATTGGAAGACTTAATATTCTTAAAATGACCATACGACCCAAGGCAATCTACAGATTTAACGCAATTCCTATCAAAATACCCATTACACTTTACATAGAACTAGAACAAATAATCCTAAAACTTATATGGAACCACAAAAGACCCTGAATTCCCAAAGCTATCTTGAGGAAAACAAACAAACAAAAAAAATACACAAAAAAAACAAAGCTGGAGGTATCATGCTCCCTGACTTCAGATTATACTACAAAGTTACAGTATTCAAAACAGTACAGTACTGGCACAAAAATAGACAAATAGATCAATGGAGCAGAAGGCCTAGAAATAAACCCACATATTAATGGTCCATTAATCTGTGACAAAGGGGGTAATAATATACAATGGAGAAAAGAGAATCTCTTCGATAAGTGGTGCTGGGGAAACTGGACAGCAACATGTAAAAGAATGAAATTAGAACATTCTCTAACACCATATACAAAAATAAACTCAAAATGGATTAAAGCCCTAAGTGTAAGACCTGAATCCCTAAAACTCCTGGTTGAAAACATAGATGGAACACTCTTTGATATAAATCGTAGAAATATGTGCCTGGATCTGTCTCCTAAAGCAAAGGAAACAAAAGCAAAAATAAACAAATAGGACCTAATTAAACTTAGAAGTTTTTGCACAGCAAAGGAAACCATCGACAAAATGAAAAGACAACCTACAGAATGGGAGAAAATATTTGCAAATAATATGACTGATAAGGGGTTAATATCCAAAATATAGAAACAGCTCTTACAACTCAACATCAAAAGAACAAACAACCATGTCAAACAATGGGTAGAAGACCTGAATAGACACTTCTCTAAAGGAGACATACAGATGGCCAACAGGCATATGAAAAGATGCTTAACATCACTAATTATTAGAGAAATGTAAATCAAAACCACAATGAGGTATCACCTCACACCTGTCACAATGGCTATCACCAAAAAGTCTACAAATAACAAATGTTGGAAGGATATGGAGAAAAGGGAATCCTTATACACTGTTGGTGGGAATGTAAAGTGATGCAGTCACTATGGTAAACAGTATGGAGGTTCCTCAAAAAACTAAAAGTAGAAATACTCTTGGTTAGATATCTGGAAAAAATGAAAACACTAATTCGAAAATATACTTGCACCCCAATGTTCACAGCAGCACTATTTATGATAGCCAAGACATGGAAGCAACCCAAGAGCCCATCAACAGATGACTGGATTAAGAAGACATGGTAGGGCTTCCCTGGTGGCGCAGTGGTTGAGAATCCGCCTGCCAATGCAGGGGACGTGGGTTCGTGTCCCGGTCCGGGAGGATCCCACATGCCGCGGAGCGGCTACGCCCGTGAGCCACAGCTACTGAGCCTGCGCGTCTGGAGCCTGTGCTCCGCAATGGGAGAGGCCGCAACGGTGAGAGGCCCGCGCACCACGATGAAGAGTGGCCCCCGCTGTCCACAACTGGAGAAAGCCCGCGCACAGAAACAAAGACTCAACACAGCCAAAAATAAATTAATTAATTAATTAATTAATTAATTAAAAAAAAAAGAAGACATGGTATATACACATGGAATATTACTTTATATATAATGGAATATTATTCAGCCATAAAAAAGAATTAAACACCTCCATTTGCAGCAACATGGATGGATCTAGAGAATATTATGCTCAGTGAAGTAAGTCAGACAAAGACAAATACTGTATGTTATCACTTATATGTAGAATCTAAAACATAATACAAATGAATGTATACACAAAACCGAAACATATTCATAGATATAAAAAACAAACTTGTGGTTACCAAAGAGGAAAGGGAAGGGAGGAGGGACAAATTACGGGTATGGGATTACCAGATACAAACTACTGTATAAAAAATAGATAAGCAACAAGGGTATACTATATAGCACAGGGAATTATAGCCATTATCTTGTAATAACCTACAATGGAGCATAATCTGCAAAAATACTGAATTATTATGTGGTAAACCTGAAACTAACACTAACTTGATTTAATATTGTAAATCAAGTATACTTCAATTTTTTAAAAAAATAGATAGCATTATCCTTTGTTTCCAGGATGTAGAAATGACCAATTCTGCTACTAATGTTGCTTTAAAAAGTGTTTTGGGTTAAGTTAAGAAGTCTTTAGTTTCTTTGAGTAGTATAACTTTGTGAGAGCTTCCTTTAGACATAAGTAATTTGGGGTTCTTTTCCACTGCATACATTTATTAAAAGGGGTTTTCACTGCTTTCATGTCTACCAGGTGTGAATGAGGTTCCTGTTTGGCTGCACTGTTTCCAGCATTTGTTAGTTGTGTATGTGAGAGAGAGTCAGGGAGGAAGGGGGGACTAGATATAAGGGTTTAAAATATAGTACTGTATTTATGTTTATCAAAATTTTCATTTTGTCTCTATTTTTTCACGGGAAATCTAAATTACTCTTCATTATAATTAGTTATAGGTTCTTAGTAGTCTTATGTCTTAATTCTTACTTTAATCTACCTTTATAGTTTCCTTTCTATAATAGAGACCTTTGAATTTTGCAAGCTTTGTTATCATTTGTCATTTAGTTATATATTATAATAGATATGATATATAACTGGGCTATAATATATAATTTTCCTTACTTATACATGTTCTATTCCTTGACTTTTATTTTGTGTTCTATTCCTTGGTAACTATTTGGATTCTGTGACTTCTTTTTAATCTTGATTCTTTTAATGATTTTAAATGATACTTGTTACCTTTTAAAATCTGTGTTCTGCTTTGATATATTAAAGAAAACCTTATGCCCTTAGAAAACACATACACACAATAAAAAGTCCCAATAACTGTTCTGTCTCTAAAACAATCCAGTTGTTTTCAATGTCAATCAAAATATGGGAGAAGAGGGGACAGAGTAGAGCAAATATTCCCAGAGTGATTGACTGCCATGGCACTTATAGACACAATCTGGAGTAAATTATTTGCTTCTCTCTCTTTTTTTAAAACCACAAAAAGCAATATAGGCATGAATATGAATTACTTCTACAAAGTGTAGGTCATGTAATCTGATGTAGCTGAGGAGCTAAGTTTTTGTTTTACCTGTAGGCATAGAGTCCCCCTAGAAAAATAACTGCCTTTGTTGAGAAAAATACCTTGAAGAGCTGTTTGGTAATGGAAAGGGAGTGCTTGCATTATAAGGATTACTAATGGGTCCCTAATTAAAAACAATAATAAAACAAAAGTTTAGGGTTGGAAGCCAGTAGAAATAGAAAAAGCCCAGCAGCAGGGCAGGAAGCAGATCTAGATGGTGACAGGTTTTTGGTTGTTTTTTTAGAACAGGGAAGCTTATCACTAAATTTTAAATTATCTATGGTACTGTGCTGGGTAAGGAGAATTACTTTCTCCTTCCCTTACCCCTTACTCTTCAGTCAAATCTGTTACACAGAACTGCTGTTTGCAAGTCCATCTGGAGGAGGTCGAGCACACAAAGTTATATCCTACTTCAGGGTTGGGCTGAGACAAGGACAATCGCTTCCCTTCCTTCCTGAGGTATAACTTGTAAAAATTGGCACTGATGGAAAAAATGTCTAGCTCCATTCAGAAGTTTCCCTGCCCTTCCTCTTGCAAGCAAGGGAGGTGGGCTTGGTTACACACAGTCTGGATCGTTGCAGGTTATGGTTTGAGAGGAAAGAAGGGGATAGACAGAAAGGAAGAGTAAATGGTTTTGTTTTCACTTTCTCCCTTTGGTGGTAGAGGAAGGAAGCTTCAAGAAAAATGGAACCTAAGCAGAGGATGCGGTCACTCAGCTCATCCTGTCTTTCACTTTCTTCTCACTTCCCTTCCCTCTGTGTGCTCCTTCTTCCTCCTGTTTCTCAATTCTAGAACTTTCCATTAGCTGATGCATGGGGCTGCAGGGTGAGGGGGGCGCTGCAATGAGAGGCAACATTGCTGCAGCAGCTCACACTCCACTCAGAACAGGCTTAAATGTCACTTTGTTCGGTCGCCTCTCACCCAGATGGAATGGGAGGGCTGTATGTATCATCAGCTGCGTCCATTAAGGTATTTCACTGCCTTCCTTTCCTCTGTATAAACCCATCTTCTCCTGAATGTGAACTGTTTCCATGCATTTAAAAATTAAATTTGTGTCACTAGTCCTAATATTTGACTTACTCTATTTCAATCTTTGTGCCTTTTTCTTCTTTGTGCCTTTCTGTTTTGTTGCTCATATTCTCCACCCAAAAATTTTATTGATAAATACCACAAATGCTTTTCTTGTTTAAAAAGTAAATAACATCTATGATAAGATTTCTTTGGTTACTGTAATACACCACATTGTAATATTTAAAGTAGTTACTTCCTTGTGTCTCAGAAGACATTGGCATTATCAGCATCAGTAAAACTACTAGAACAAAACTATTTAAACCTGTTGTTTTTCTTTTATACTTAATCTGATCACCATGCTATGTTTATAGAGGTGAAAGAAAAAGTGCATTATGATATATAAAATCCCTAACATATAACGACAATGACAGCAATACTAGCTAGCTAGCATTTATAGAACTCTTACCATACCATGCTCCATAAATACTGCTAAGTCTTTTATACACTTAATCCTCTCATTTAATTTCCAACACAATCCAAAGAAAAAGGTACTATCCCCATTTTTAGATAAGGAATCTGAAGCACAGAGAGGTTAAGTACTTTGTCACTATGACACAAAAGGAAACTGACCCTTTTAACATGATAACAAGTTCAGTCAGTGTGATCAGAACACCAAAGCAGAAAATCACAGTACAGCAGGGGAAAATTAAAGGTATAAAAAGGAAAACTATCAAAAATAAAGCATACAGATCAGTGACCTAAATAGAAGAGCTAAAACCATAAAACCCTTAGAAGAAAACATAGACATAAATAATCATGACTTTGGACTTCGTGGTAGATTCTTAGATACAACACCGAAAGCATGAACAACCAAAGAAAAAATAGATAAATTGGACTTCATCAAAAGTAGAAACTCTATACATCAAAGGACATTATCAAAAGAGTGAAAAGACGACCTACAGAAAGGGAGAAAATACTTGCAAATCATATATCTGATAAGGGCTTAGCATCCAGAATATATAAGGAATTCTTACAACTCAACAGAAAAAAGACAAACAACCCAATTTCTTAAAATGGGTAGAAGACTTGAATAGACATTTATCCAAAGATTTACAAATGGATAACAAGCACATGAAAAGATGCTCAACATGAGTCACTACTCATTAGAAATACAAATCAAAACCATAATGAGATACAACTTCACACCTACTAGGATGGTTATAATTTTGAAAAATTTAACACACATAAAAAATGTTGATAAGAACATATAGAAATTGAAAACCTCATACATTGCTGGTGGGAATTTAAAATCGGAAGGACCTTCAAGAAGGTGGAGGCTTAAGACGTGGAGATCACCTTCCTCCCCACAAATACATCAAAAATACATCTACATGTGAAACAACTCCTACAGAACACCTACTGAATGCTGGCAGAAGACCTCAGACTTCCCAAAAGGCAAGAAACTCCCCATGTACCTGGGTAGGGCAAAAGAAAAAAGCAAAAACAGAGACAAAAGAATAGGGATGGGACCTGCACTTCTGGGATGCAGATGTGAAGGAGGAAAGTTTCCACACACTAGGAAGGCCCTTCACTGGTGGAGATGGTGGGTGGGCGGGGGGGAAGCTTTGGAGCCATGGAAGAGAGCGCAGCAATAGGGGTGCAGAGGACAAAGCAGAGGGATTTCCGCACAGAGGGTTGGTGCTGACCAGCACTCACCAGCCCGAGAGGCTTGTCTGCTCACCCGCCAGGGTGGGTGGGGGCTGGGAGCTGAGGTTCGGGCTTTGGAGGTCAGATCCCAGGGAGAGGACTGGGGTTGGCTGCATGAACACAGCCTGAAGGGGGCTAGTGCGCCACAGCTAGCCGGGAGGGAGTCCGGGAAAAACTCTGGACCTGCCTAAGAGGCAAGAGACCATTGTTTCAGGGTGCGCGAAGAGAGGAGATTCAGAGCACTGCCTAAATGAGTTTCAGAGGCAGGCGTGAGCCATGGCTATCAGCGTGGACACCAGAGACAGGCATAAAACGCTAACGCTGCTGCTGTAGCCACCAAGAAGCCTGTGTGCAAGCACAGGTCACTATCCACACCTTCCATCCCAGGAGCCTGTGCAGCCCGCCACTGCCAAGGTCCAGTGACCCAGGCACAACTTCCCCGGGAGAACACACAGCTTGCCTCAGGCTGTTGCAACTTCATGCAGGCCTCTGCCACCACAGGCTCACCCCACATTCGGTACCCCTCCCTCCACCTGGCCTGAGTGAGCCAGAGCCCCCAAATCAGCTGCTACTTTAACCCCACCCTGTCTGGGCAGGGAACAGATGCCCTCAGGTGACCTACATGCAGAGGCAGGGCCAAATCCAAAGCTGAACCCCAGGAGCTGTGCGAACAAAGAAGAGAAAGGGAAATTTCTCCGTGTAGCCTCAGGAGCAGCAGATTAAATTTCCACAATCAACTTGATGTACGCTGCATCTGTGGAATCCCTGAATAGACAATGAATCATCCTGAAATTGAGGCAGTGGACTTTGGGAGAAACTGTAGACTTGGGGTTTGCTGACTGCAACTGATTTGTTTCCGGTTTTATGTTTATCTTAGTTTAGTATTTAGAAATTATTATCATTGGTAGATTTGTTTACTGGTTTGGTGGCTCTCTTCTTTTTATTTTTGTATTACTTTTTTATTCTTTATTTTAATAATATTTTTAAATATTTTATATTAATAACTTTATTTTCTTTATTTATTTTCATTCTCCCTTGTCTTCTGAACTGTGTGGCTGACAGGGTCTTGGTGCTCCAGCTGGGTGTCAGGCCTGAGCCTCAGAGATGGAAGAGCAGAGTTCAGGACATTGGATCACCAGAGACCTCCTGGCCCCACATAATATCAGTCAGCAAGACCTCTCCCAGAGATATACGTCTCAACGTTAAGACCCAGCTCCACTCCAACCAGCAAGATCCAGTGCTGGACACTCCATGCCAAACAACTAGCAAGACAGGAATACAACCCCACCCATTAGCAGAGAGGCTGCCTAAAATCATAATAAGTCCACAGACACCCCAAAACACACCACCAGACTCAGTCCTACCCACCAGAAAGACAAGATCCAGCCTCATCCACCAGAATACAGGCACTAGGCCCTTCCACCAGGAAGCCTACACAACCCACTGAACCAACCTTAGCCACTGGGGGCAGACACCAAAAACGACAGGAACTATGAACTGCAGCCTGTGACAAGGAGACCCCAAACACAGTAAGTTAAGCAAAATGAGAAGACAGAGAAGTATACAGCAGATGAAGGAACAAGGTAAAAACCCACCAGACCAAACAAATGAAGAGGAACTAGGCAATCTACCTGAAAAAGAATTCAGAGTAATGATAGTAAAGATGATCCAAAACATTGGAAATAGAATGGAGAAAATACAAGAAACGTTTAACAAGGACCTAGAAGAACTAAAGAGCAAACAAACTATGATGAACAACACAATAAATGAAATTTAAAATTCTCTAGAAGGAATCAATAGCAGAATAACTGAGGCAGAAGAACAGACAAGTGACTTGGAAGATAAAATACTAATAATTACCACAGACCAGAATAAAGAAAAAAGAATGAAAAGAATTGAGGACAGTCTCAGAGACCTCTGGGACAACATTAAATGCATCAACACTCGAATTATAGGAGTCCCCAGAGGAAGAGAAAAAGAAAGAGTTTGAGAAAATATTTGAAGAGATTATAGTTGAAAACTTCCTTAATATGAGAAAGGAAATAGTCAATCAAGTTCAGGAAGCACAGAGAGTCCCATACAGGATAAATCCAAGGAGAAACATGCCAAGACACATATTAATCAAACTATCAAAAACTAAATACAAAGAAAAAATATTAAAAGCAGCAAGGGAAAAGCAGCAAATAACATATAAGAGAATCCCCATAAGGTTAACAGCTGATCTTTCAGCAGAAACTCTGCAAGCCAGAAGGGAGTGGCAGGACATCTTTAAAGTGATGAAAGGGAAAAACCTACAACCAAGATTACTCTACCCAGCAAGGATCTCATTCAGATTCGACAGAGAAATTAAAACCTTTACAAACAAGTAAAAGCTAAGAGAATTCAGCACCACAAAACCAGCTTTACAACAAGTGCAAAAGGAACTTCTCTAGGCAGGAAATACAAGAGAAGGAAAAGACCTACAATAACGAACCCAAAACAGTTACAAAAATGGTAATAGGAACACACATATCAATAATTACCTTAAATGTAAATGGATTAAAAGCTCCAACCAAAAGACAGAGGCTTGCTGAATGGATACAAAAACAAATCCATATATATGTTGTCTACAAGAGACCCACTTCAGACCTAGGGACACATACAGACTGAAAGTGAGGGGATGGAAAAAGATATGCCATGCAAATGGAGATCAAAAGAAAGCTGGAGTAGCAATCCTCATATCAGACAAAATAAACTTTAAAATAAAGACTATTACAAGAGACAAAGAAGAACACTACATAATGCTCAAGGGATTAATCCAAGAAGAATATATAACAATTGTAAATATTTATGCACCCAACATAGGGGCACCTCAATACATAAGGCAATTGCTAACAGCTATAAAAGGAGAAATCAACAGTAACACAATCATAGTAGGGGACTTTAACACCCCACTTTCACCAATGGACAGATCAACAAAATTGAAAATAAATATGGAAACACAAGCTTTAAATGACACATTAAACAAGATGGACTTAATTGATATTTATAGGACATTCCATCCAAAAACAACAGAATACACTTTCTTCTCAAGTGCTCATGGAACATTCTCCAGGATAGATCAGATATTGGGTCACAAATCAAGCCTTGGTAAATTTAAGAAAATTGAAATCGTATCAAGTATCTTTTCCGACCACAACGCTATGAGACTAGATATCAATGACAGGAAAAAAAAACTGTAAAAAACACAAAAAACATGGAGGCTAAACAATACACAACTAAATAACCAAGAGATCACTGAAGAAATCAAAGAGGAAATCAAAAAATACGTAGAAACATATGACAATGAAAACACGATGACCCAAAACCTATGGAATGCAGCAAAAGCAGTTCTAAGAGGGAAGTTTATAGGAAGAAAATCGTAACTCAAGAAATAAGAAAAATCTGAAATAAACAACCTAACCTTACACCTAAAGCTATTAGAGAAAAAAGAACAAAAAATACCCCAAAGTTAGCAGAAGGAAAGAAATCATGAAGATCAGATCAGAAATAAATGAAAACGAAATGAAGGAAACAATAGCAAAGCCCAATAAAACTAAAAGCTAGTTCTTTGAGAAAATAAACAAAATTGATAAACCATTAGCCAGACTAATCAAGAAAAAAAGGGAAAAGACTCAAATCAACAGAATTAGAAATGAAAAGGAGAAGTAACAACTGACACTGCAGAAATACAAAGGATCATGAGAGATTACTACAAGCAACTCTATGCCAATACAATGGACAACCTGGAAGAAATGGACAAATTCTTAGAAACGCACAACCTGCCGAGACTGAACCAGGAAGAAGTAGAAAATATGAACAGACCAATCACAAGCACTGAAATTGAAATTGTGATTAAAAATCTTCCAACAAACAAAAGCCCAGGACCAGATGGCTTCACAGGCGAATTCTATCAAACATTTAGAGAAGAGCTAACACCTATCCTTCTCAAACTCTTCCAAAATATAGCAGAGGGAGGAACACTCCCAAACTCATTCTACAAGGCCACCATCACCCTGATACCAAAACCAGACAAAGATGTCACAAAAAAAGAAAACTACAAGCCAATATCACTGATGAACATAGATGCGAAAATCCTCAACAAAATACTAACAAACAGAATCCAACAGCACATTAAAAGGATCATACACCATGATCGAGTGGATTTTATCCCAGGAATGCAAGGATTCTTCAGTATACGCAAATCAATCAATGTGATAAACCATATTAACAAATTGAAGGAGAAAAACCATATGATCATCTCAATAGATGCAGAAAAAGCTTTCGACAAAATTCAACACCCATTTATGACAAAAACTCTCCAGAAAGTAGGCATAGAGGGAACTTATGTCAACATAATAAAGGGCATATATGACAAACCCACAGCCAACATCATTCTCAATGGTGAAAAACTGAAACCATCTCCACTCAGATCAGGAACAAGACAAGGTTGCCCACTCTCACCACTCTTATTCAACATAGTTTTGGAAGTGTTAGCCACAGCAATCAGAGAAGAAAAAGAAATAAAAGGAATCCAAATCGGAAAAGAAGTGAAACTGTCACTGTTTGCAGATGACATCATACTATACATAGAGAATCCTAAAGATGCTACCAGAAAACTACTAGAGCTAATCAGTGAATTTGGTAAAGTAGCAGGATACAAAGTTAATGCACAGAAATCTCTTTCATTCCTATACATTAATGATGAAAAATCTGAAAGAGAAATTAAGGAAACACTCCCATTTACCATTGCAACAAAAAGAATAAAATACCTGGAATAAACCTACCTAAGAAGGCCAAAGACCTCTATCATATTTTTCAGCTCCAGCATATTTGGGGAGTTTCCCATGACTTATTATAGTAAAAAAGCCACGTGCTCTCTCAAGAAATGTGTATTCTATATAATGACAAAATGAATAGGTAGTGTGATATGACACAAAAAGCACTGGACTGGGAATCAGGCCTACTATTAACTGGCTGTGTGAGCCTTGGAGAAATAATTGAACCTGTTGTCTTGGTTTCAGTTTCATCTTCAGGAAAATTGAAGTAAATGGACTAGAATCTCTAGGTCATGGGTCTTTAATTGTTATATGTAGAATAACCATTATGTGTTGTGAGGACCAAACTAGCCCAAGTGGTGGCTGGTCAGCAGCCAGAGTCAGGGAGATTGGAAGAGAAAGATTGGAGAGAGTGATTTCCAAGTTGAAGGCCAGCTTTGGAGAAACCTGCAACTACAGAAGGTGAAGCATGGTAAGTATGGTAGATGAACAGGCAAGCCCATGCCTGAAGGGTTTTATTGTTTAATATTTTTTCATGTAATTCAAGAGGAATTCAAGTGATGTTGACCACTAAGAAAAGAAATAATCTGATTAAAGGGAGACTTGAAGAGGGAATTCTCAGGGCTCCACTAAGGTATCTGGAAGGTGAGGGAGTGGAGCACAGGCTTTATGGTGGCCACCGACCCAATCACAGCAGAGCATTTCCACTTGCCACTCCTCCCATCATTCCCCTCTATGACTTTGGAGACTGTTACAAATGCTTGCTTAATAGTGATTTGAGTATTTGTATCTTTTATGTACTTTTCCATGCATTTCAAATTTTTAAAAAATTATGTTAAGATAAAATATGTCCTGAATAATGCTCCCCAAATTTTTAAACTGAGAAGACATGTCTAAGTAGCAATTTGATTCTGGCAAATAAAATGTGTTAAATTTAAATTTTCATGGGTCAAATTTACACAGAAGACAGGTGGGAGAAAAGTCTTTTGAAAGACAAACACTTTGTGTGCTTCTTGCCAATAAGAACGTAATACTTCCTTATTGTCATTAATAAAAGATAATACACACTTTCAAAGTTCTGTAGACACTAAAAAGAAAGAAAACACTCAAATGCGTCACCTATTGCCACATTCAAGTCTGAGAAGCTATATAAATTTCTCCGGCCTCTGGCAGAAAACACCAAACCAACCGTTAAGTCCGAGAGCAATCATCTCTGGACAGCAGCTATGCAGCTGGTTGTGCTGGCCGTGCTGTACGCTGTGAGTGTGCTGCCTGGCACCCTGGCCCTGCAGCTTCCCCGGAAGGCAGGAGGCATGAGTGAGCCGCCGTGGGAACAGGCTCAGGTATGTCACTGGCCCACTCACCTGGGCCTCCACAGGCTCACCATCAGCATTAGCAAGTATGTTCTTCAATTTTAATAATTTTTCTGATTATATAGGTAATATATGTTTTAATCAAGTAGCTGTTAGGAGCAAGCTTTGGAGCCTGCCCAAAGTAGATTCAAGTTCCAACTCCTCCACTCAACTGTGTAGATGAACACAGGAATGCTATTAAACTTCTCTGAGCTTCAGTTTTCTAATTTGGAAGTTGGATAATATAATGATATCAACCAAACGGGGGTGTTGTGAAGCACTTAACAGAGTATCTGAGACAGATTCAATAAGTTGAAGTCCTTATTGCTACTATTATGTATTGTAACTTGAGATTTTTCTCATAAAGAGCAAAGTGTTGCCTCTTAAGATGAGGACTGCTTGTGATGGAGAGACTTGAAAAGAAAAAATGAGGGTATAAGCTGCAGTCCTCCCACTGACAAGCCAATGATGATGGGCAAGGCATGAACTTCTGACTTTGTTTTCTCATATATCTAATAGAGATAATAATATTGTGCTTTATACCTCACAGGATTATTCTAGCGAATAAAGGAAGTGGTAACAATACCAACTAACATGTATGTAACAATTACAGATTATAAAGTACTTCATATACATTGTGTCATTGAATCCTTAGCTCTATCCTGGGAAAAAGAAGAAACCAAAGTAAGGTTAATTCACATACTTGCTAATTGTAGAGATAAGAGTCAAGGACAAGTTCTGGTTCTTTCCAATATACTACTTAATAAGTAGCCTAATAATTGTAGGTAATTATTACCTGGTAAAATAATGGGACATCTACTCCTACGTATTGGTTATAAATTTAAGCTTTAAGCATAAGAAAAGTTGTGTTTTATTTCACACTAACTTTGACTTTTTAAAAGTCCATGTAATACATTGGACTGAACCATATGAAATTAGTGATATTTGACAGGTTTCTTTTTCTCCAAAAGAGCAATTTCATATGGGTCCACCTAATGGACTCTGCAGAAGGAGTACACTTGTAAGAGTATTGAGTCCCTTTACCCCTGGTGCATGTTGCCAATAAACCAGAGGGAGGTTCTCTAAGTTTAAAGGAAGGCAGGAAAATTAATCTTAAGGATGCAGAGAGATTTCTTTCAAAGGGTGTCTTTGTAAAGCCTGTAGCTCTGGAAGGGAAAAAAATGAGCTATTTGTTTTCAAATCAGGGATTAATTGCTAATTGTCATAGGTGAACAGCAAGTGTTTGTTGTATTGAATGAAATACAGTCGTTGGTAACAGGAAGACAGAGCACAATATTGCTAAGGTTACTTACATAAAGTGCATACTCCTAAGCGATTCTCAGACAAGTAACCATTACCACCTACTCCAAATTAGACTGCAAATGAGTGAGCCAATGTTTAAATCATTTCAACGATATTATCACATATTATATAACACTGTACATTTTTCTGATGAAATGGGCTTTGGAATCAGAACACAAGTTCAAATACCAGCTCCTTTGGTTACTCATGGGGTGACCTCGTGCAACTTATTTCACTCTTCTGAGCCATGATTCTTCAAATGTGAAATAGGAAAATAATGCCATACCTTACTTCACAGGGTGGTTATGAGGTTTAAATGAGATAAGTAATGTAAAGCTCCTGGTATAGTCCCTGGCACTAGTAAGTGCTTAATAAAAGTTCTTTGCTGCTGTTGTTATTTCATTCACTTTCTATTTTTTCCTATTTAGGCTGCTGGACTGCCATCCTCATACCCATTCACTGGTGTCCTTTAAGAAATTCCCAGGGACCCAATTGCCCATCGAATACACCTGAGAGACCTGCTTTATCCTGCAGCCTCACAAAGAGGGTTTTACTAAGGATTTAGCCATGGAAAGAGCACTGGCCTGGCAGTCAAGAAACTCAGAGCCAGTTCTGCTACTAACTTAACATGTGACCCCAGGGCAAATCATTTACTTACTAAGAGTTTTGATTTCTTCACCTGGAGAATACATACATTAAACAAAATAATGTCATAATAACCTTTCCCAGGACTAAAATGTTAAGACCTTTAACCTCAGCTGGGACCTGATCTCCAGAGAATTTTAGAAAGGGCTGGGTGACTTTGGATATCCCCATAGGGTCTCTGATGTCAAGAGGAGGTCTCAGCTGTGCCCCTTGAGGGCACACTGGGCACTCTTCCTGACTGGCTATTACACACAAGTCTATGTTTTATAAAGTATACAGTGTGTTTCTCTTCAAAACATTTAATGGGATAAAAGAAAAATGGAGGGATTCTTTTGCTCATGAAATGAAATGGCAGTGCTTCATCATCAATATTAAATTTTCTTTTCATTAATGCACTCTTGTTTTACTTGGTTACTATGTAAGTATTCTGCCTTCACACTACTATCTGGGTCCACAGGAGTCAGAGGCAAAGATGTGCAGACTTCTGAGCTAAAAGAAGACAATAAACAAGAATTATAGATCAATTACTCTCTTTCCAATAGGACTATCTGAAGAGATTTTATCCATCTGACTCAAAATCCAGGGACCCCAATAGTTTAGAAGTCGAACTCAAGCAGATGCAAAAATTCTTTCGCCTGCCTATAACTGGAACATTAAGCTCCCATATTATAGAAATCATGCAGAAGCCCAGATGTGGAGTGCCAGATGTTGCAGAATATTCCCTATTCCCAGATCGCCCAAAATGGACTTCCAAGGTAGTCACCTACAGGTTAGTTTTGCTTTGGCTCATTTTAGCAAAAACAATAAAGCCTATTTCCTAAAAGGTCAAACATTGTTTTCTTGTTTTCTACCAGGATCGTGTCATATACTCGAGACTTACCACATGTCATAGTGAATCAATTAGTGGCAAAGGCCTTCAACGTGTGGAGCAAAGAGATCCCACTGAGCTTCAAGAGAGTTAGTTGGGGAATTGCTGATATCATGATTGGCTTTGCAAGAGGAGGTAAGGAAGATTCCTGCAGGCTGATCCTGTGTGCTATTTTGCTTGTTGCTTATATCAATGCCCTCCTCTTTCTGGGATTTAAAATCTTTAAAGAGATATAGATAGATGATAGATGATAGATAGATAGATAGATAGATAGATAGATAGATAGATAGATAGATAGATAGATCTCATTAAAGATCAATGTTCTTACACTTTTTCTAGTCCATTAACTTAGAGCCACTTTTTATAGCACAAGATGGCAAACTATGGCCCATGAGCCAAATCTGTAAATAGTTATTAGAACACAGCCATGGTCCTTCATTTACCTATTGTCTATGAGTGCTTTGGGGCTACAATGGCAGACTTTAGCAATTCTGACAGAGGTCTTCAAGCCCACAAATCTGGTCCTTTACAGAAAATGTTTGCCAACCTCTCTTTTGTAACATGAATCATGATATACATATATATGTATATTTAAGGGACAGTTTAAAATATATCTAACTAACATCAACATTAAACCAAAAGAAGAGGTTACAACTTCCAAAGGCCTTAAGTGGTCTCCAAGAAGTGAACAGTCCCTGTGGCTTATTGCCAACACCCTTCATGTAGTAAAAAGTAGAAAATAGAGAACTTTCATATTAAAGGGCTTAAGGAGATATAACCCATATACATGAACTGTTATTAATTGCTGGTGTTTCATGGTGCAAATTTAGAGGAAAATGCTGCTCTTTTTGGCCTGCTTTAATGTTAAACTTCCTGGGTGCTGTGAATTTAGCCGAAATTTGAGCTTCAACCACAATATCAACAAGACTGAAGAAAACCTTACAGAAAAGCACTGACCATGGCACTCCATGTTTTTCAAGAACTAGATAAACTGGATATGGCCTGACACCAATTTGAAAATAAATGTCTCTGCATCACAAATCAAAGCACTATCAAAATCTATTTTAAGACACCTTCAGCACAGTTCTTCAAGAGACTGTCTACTACACCCACAAAGAAAAAGCTGGGTTTTTAAGAAAACGTATACTAAATGGTATGCAATTACCTGCTGAATCCAGTACTCAAACTCATTCTCTACTCTGCCACCATCCAGCTAAGGAAAATGATCAAATATAACACTTAGATGCCACCATAAGTAGGATGTGAATGTATTTAAAGTCCATATCAGTAAGCTTTCAACATGTGGTGGTTATCAGGGATGAGCAGTGGTTCTGTGAAAGAAAAAGTCCCTGTGACAAATAAACACTCAAACCACCCTGTGTATGCAGCTGACTGCTTGGGCTAATCTTTCTAACCTCAATTATCATGTACTGTAAACTAAAGGATGAAATGACTGGAGATAAATTCAGTCACTAAAGGCAATTACCCTTTTTTCTTTCAGCTCATGGGGACCCCAACCCATTTGATGGGCCAGGAAACACACTGGCTCATGCCTTTGCACCTGGGCCAGGCCTGGGAGGAGATGCTCACTTTGATGAGGATGAACGCTGGACTGATGGTAGCAGTATAGGTACAGCATCCCATATCTCTTCCACTACATATCCTTCTTAAAATCCTGAACTTTTTATATCTTAACTATCTTTAATTTGATAATTGAAAGCAATTAATAATAGTTATTGAGCCCTTGCTAACTACCACCTCTGTGCTTTAAATGAATTATTGCATTTAATATGCTCATAATGCTCCATATATAGAAGATGGATACTCAGGCTACAGTGTCAAGCAATGTTGGGTTCAATTTGCTGTACCTCTACCAATTACTCACTTTGTGTCTTTGGGCAAGTTATTAAACTTCTCTGAGCCTCAGTTTCCTTATCTATGAAATGGGACTATAAGGATTTAGTAATCCCTCACAGGATTGCTGTTTGAATTAAATGAGATAATGCTTATGCAGTGCTTAGCACAGTGCTTGGAATATATTAATAATTCAATAAATTATAGCTCTTTTGTATATATCTCCAAAATAAGTTTTTTAATAGAAGGAAAAAGAGGAGCAGAGACTATGATATTTGAGAAGTATATACAGTTCTGATATTATTCACTGTTTTCCAGAAAGAACCCACACCATAACCCAGCCCATTGTATTCATCACTTTACAAAGTAGAAGATCATAGACAAAACAGAAAACTAATGAAGAGAAGCTCTAGATAAATAATCCTAATTGGAGACAATGTTTTTTAAAAAGTGGCTACTAACTGGCCCTGAAACAGAAATGAGTACTTGTGTTTGGCAATGGGAATTCACCACTAAAGTGATGCCTTGCCGTGAAAATCTAACCTATTTAAAATTATGACACTGCTTCCGTTTCACATCTTGCATACCTTTTTCATTCTTCCTTCTACCCACTCAAGGTAAGCTAAAGACAGCTTCCTTCAATCTAATGCACCACAATTGGAACTCTGGCCACTCAAACTCACACACTCACACCTTCCCCCTTATTTGCAAAGCCTTTCTATGAGTCTGAGGGAGAGAGAGCACATACATAATACACTTTAACAAATCAAAACCAAATCCCAGCATCGCCTGGAGTTCCTGCCTTATGGCCGTGCTTTCTCAAAGCCAACTTTCTCTCTCCTGCTATTCAAAGTCACTATCATTTATTGAATAGCCATTATTATTTTCCAGATATTGGGAAACTCATTATGACAAATCGACAAGGTAGGAATTATTATCTCCATTTAACAGATGAGGAACTGAGACTCAGAAATACCCATTAATTTGTCCAAAGTTGTCCAGCTAGTAAGTAGCAGAGCTGGGTTTCAAAACCAGGTATTTATACAATACTTATAAGCCTTTGCTTTCCTCTACTGAATACTGCTATCTGAGTGATTACATGAGAAGAAAATAGGCAGAAAAACATTATATTAAAAAAACAAAAGGTGATGAGATTAAAGCACTACTATTCTTTTTTTTAAAACTTTATTGAAGTATAGTTGATTTACAGTGTTGTGTTAATTTCTGCTGTACTGCAAAGTCATTCAGTTATACACATATTCTTTTTCATATACTTTTCCATTATGGTTTATCCCAGGATATTGAATAGAGTTCCCTGTGCTTTACAATAGGACCTTGTTGTTTATCCATCCTATATATCATGGTTTCCATCTGCTAATCCCAAACTCCCAATCCTTCCCTCCCACACCCCCACCCCCTTGGCAACCATGAGTCTGCTCTCAATGTCTGTGAGTCTGTTTTTGTTTCATAGATATGTTCATTTGTGTCATATTTTAGATTCCACATATAAGTGATATCAGCTGGTATTTGTCTTTTTCTTATTTCACTTAGTATGATATCTCAGGTCCATCCATGTTGCTGCAAAAGGCATTATTTCATTCTTTTTTATGGCTGAGTAGTATTCCATCATATATATGTACCACATCTGCTTTTTTTTTTTTAACATCTTTATTGGAGTATAACTGCTTTACAATGGTGTGCTAGTTTCTGCTGTATAACAAAGTGAATCAGCTATATGTATACATATATCCCCATATCCTCCCCCCCTTGCATCTCCCTCCTACCCTCCCTATCCCACCCCTCTAGGTGGTCACAAAGCACCGAGCTGATCTCCCTGTGCTATGTGGCTGCTTCCCAATAGCTATCTATTTTACATTTGGTAGCGTTTATATGTCCATACCACCCTCTCACTTCATCCCAGCTTATCCTTCCCCCTCCCTATGTCCACAATTCCATTCTCTATGTCTGCATCTTTATTCCTGTCCTACTCCAAGGTTCTTCAGAAACTTTTTTTTTTTTTTTAGATTCCATATATATGTGTTAGCATACGGTATTTGTTTTTCTCTTTCTGACTTATTTCATTCTGTATGACAGACAATAGGTCCATCCACCTTGCTACAAATAACTCAATTTCGTTTCTTTCTATGGTTGAGTAGTATCCCATTGTATATAAGTGCCACAACTTTTTACCCATTCATCTGTCGATGGACACTTAGGTTGCTTCCATGTCCTGCCTATTGTAAATAGTGCTGCAATGAACATTGGGTACATGACTCTTTTTGAATTATGGCTCTCTCTGGGTATATGCCCAGCAGTGGGATTGCTGGGTCGTATGGTAGTTCTATTTTTAGTTGTTTAAGGAACCTCCATAGTGTTCTCTATAGTGGCTGTATCAATTTACATTCCCAAAAACAGTACAAGAGGGTTCCCTTTTCTCCACACCCTCTCCAGCATTTGTTTGTAGATTTTTTGATGATGGCCATTCTGACTAGTGTGAGGTGATACCGCATTGTAGTTTTGATTTGCATTTCTCTAATGGTTAGTGATGTTGAACATCCTTTCATGTGTTTGTTGGCAATCTGTATATCTTCTTTGGAGAAATGTCTGTTTAGGTCTTCTGCCCATTTTTGGACTGGGCTGTTTGCTTTTTTGATATTGAGCTGCATGAGCTGCTTGTATATTTTGGAGATTAATCTTTTGTCAGTTGCTTCATTTGCAAATATTTTCTCCCATTCTTAGGGTTGTCTTTTCATCTTGTTTATGGTTTCCTTTGCTGTGCAAAAGCTTTTAAGTTTCATTAGGTCCCATTTGTTTCTTTTTGTTTTTACTTCCATTCCTCTAGGAGGTGGGTCAAAAAGGATCTTGCTGTGATGTATGTCATAGAGTGTTCTGCCTATGTTTTCCTCTAAGAGTTTGATAGTGTCTGGCCTTACATTTAGGTCTTTAATCCATTTGGAGTTTATTTTTGTGTATGGTGTTATGGAGTGTTCTAATTTCATTCTTTTACATGTAGCTGTCCAGTTTTCCCAGCACCACTTATTGAAGAGGCTGTCTTTTCTCCACTGTATATTCTTGCCTCCTTTATCAAAGATAAGGTGACCATATGTGCGTGGGTTTCTCTCTGGGCTTTCTATCCTGTTCCATTGATCTATATTTCTGTTTTTGTGCCAGTACCATATTTTCTTGATTACTGTAGCTTTGTAGTGTAGTCTGAGGTCAGGGAGCCTGATTTCTCCAGCTCCGTTTTTCTTTCTCAATACTGCTTTGGCTATTCAGGGTCTTTTGTGTTTCCATACAAATTGTGAAATTTTTTGTTCTAGCTCTGTAAAAAATGCCATTGGTAATTTGATAGGGATTGCATTGAATCTGTAGATTGCTTTGGGTAGTATAGTCATTTTCACAATGTTGATTCTTCCAATCCAAGAACATGGTATATCCCTCCATCTGTTTGTATCCTCTTTAATTTCTTTCATCAGTGTCTTATAGTTTTCTGCATACAGTCTTTTGTCTCCTTAGGTAGGTTTACGCCTAGATATTTTATTCTTTTTGTTGCAGCAGTAAATGGGAGTGTTTCCTCAATTTCTCTTTCACATTTTTCATCATTAGTGTATAGGAATGCAAGAGATTTCTGTGCATTAATTTTGTATCCTGCTACTTTACCAAATTCATTGATTAGCGCTAGTAGTTTTCTGGTAGCATCTTTAGGATTCTCTATGTATAGTATTATGTCATCTGCAAACAGTGACAGTTTTACTTCTTCTTTTCCAATTTGGATTCTTTTTATTTCTTTTTCTTCTCAGATTGCTGTGGCTAAAACTTCCAAAACTATGTTGAATAAGAGTGGTGAGAGTGGGCAATCTTGTCTTGTTCCTGATCTTAGTGGAAATGGTTTCAGTTTTTCACTATTGAGAACGATGTTGGCTGTGGGTTTGTCATATATGCCCTTTATTATGTTGACGTAAGTTCCCTCTATGACTACTTTCTGGAGGGTTTTTATCATAAATGGGTGTTGAATTTTGTCAAAAGCTTTTTCTGTATCTATTGAGATGATCATATGGTTTTTATACTTTAGTTTGTTAATATGGTGTATCACATTGATTGATTTGTGTATATTGAAGAATCCTTGCATTCCTGGGATAAACCTCACTTGATCATGGTGTATGATCCTTTTAATGTGCTGTTAGATTCTGTTTGCTAGTATTTTGTTGAGGATTTCTGCATCTCTGTTCATCAGTGATATTGGCCTGTAGTTTTCTTTCTTTGTGATATCTTTGTCTGGTTTTGGTATCAGGGTGATGGTGGCCTCGTAGAATGAGTTTGGGAGTGTTCCTCCCTCTGCTATATTTTGGAAGAGTTTGAGAAGGATAGGTGTTAGCTCTTCCCTACATGTTTGATAGAATTTGCCCGTGAAGCCATCTGGTCCTGGGCTTTTGTTTGTTGGAAGATTTTTAATCACAATTTCAATTTCATTGCTTGTGACTGGTCTGTTTATATTTTCTATTTCTTCCTGGTTCAGTCTCAGAAGGTTGTGCTTTTCTAAGAATTTGTCCATTTCTTCCAGGTTGTCCACTGTATTGGGATAGAGTTGCTTGTAGTAATCTCTCATGATTGTTTGTATTTCTGCAGTGTCACTTGTTACTTCTCCTTTTTCATTGCTAATTCTGTTGATTTGAGTTTTCTCCCCTTTTTTCTTGATGAGTCTGGCTAATGGTTTATCAATTTTGTTTATCTCTCAAGAACCAGCTTTTAGTTTTATTGATCTTTGCTATTGTTTCCTTCATTTCTTTTTCATTTATTTCTTATCTGATCTTTATGATTTCTTTCCTTCTGCTAACTTTGGGGTTTTTTTGTTCTTCTTTCTCTAATTGCTTTAGGTGTAAGGTTAGGTTGTTGGTTTGTGATGTTTCTTGTTTCTTGAGGTAGGATTGTATTGCTATAAACTTCCCTCTTAGAACTGCTTTTGCTGCATCCCATAGGTTTTGGGTCATTGTGTTTTCATTGTCATATGTTTCTAGGTATTTTTTGATTTCCTCTTTGATTTCTTCAGTGATCTCTTGGTTATTTAGTAGTGTATTGTTTAGCCTCCATGTGTTTGTATTTTTTACAGATTTTTTCCTGTAATTGATATCTAGTCTCATAATGTTGTGGCTGGAAAAGATACTTGACATGATTTAAATTTTCTTAAATTTACCAAGGCTTGATTTGTGACCCAAGATATGATCTATCCTAGAGAATGTTCCAGGAGCACTTGAGAAGAAAGTGTAATCTGCTCTTTTTGGATGGAATGTCCTATAAATATTTATTAAGTCCATCTCGTTTAATGTATCATTTAAAGCTTGTGTTTCCTTATTTATTTTCATTTTGGATGATCTGTCCATTGGTGAAAGTGAGGTGTTAAAGTCCCCTACTATGACTGTGTTACTGTCGATTTCGCCTTTCATGGCTGTTAGCATTTGCCTTATGTATTGAGGAAAGCACTATTATTCTGATTCCTCTTCTAAACCTTCTGCTTTTGTGTAGGCCTGGAAACAAATAAGCAAACTATGGAGAATTTAAATAGTTAGGTATTTTATAGTTATTTTATTTTTATTATCTATTTTGATTTTATAGTTATTTTTTACAGTTACTGTATGTCTCTTTGGTTGCAGGAATTAATTTTCTGTATGTTGCGACTCATGAACTTGGCCATTCCTTGGGTCTGGATCATTCATCTGATCCTAATGCTGTGATGTATCCAACTTATGAAGAAGGTGATTCCAAGAATTTCAAACTTGCACAGGATGATATCAATGGAATTCAGAAATTATATGGTAATATTTATGATTTCCGTGTTTCCAATATCTCCCTAAGACATTGCCTCCTTTGGGTAGGCTTGAATGAGAAAGGCTGGGAAAGAGGTATTTACTTGGAAAAACACACTGGAACTTTTATATCCAAAAGCCTACTGAGGGGAGAAATTTGAGACATTAGATACTTGAAATTTAATCATGCTATTTTATACTATGAGGATATTGATTTTAAATTTTCAGTAATACAGTATCATTTGGTGAAATCATGAAAATGACACTGTCAAGCGTTTTTTTAAGCTGCCACTCACTCTTCTCTCTTGCTTGGTTCAAATACTTTAGGGGAGCCTCCCCCATAGGGATGGACAGAGGAACATAACACCTTCCCCCGTAGCTTCCCACTCCCAAGGGTTTGGTCCTAGGTGCTTAAAAGTTACCCAGGGCTTCCCTGATGGCGCAGTGGTTGAGAATCTGCCTGCCAATGCAGGGGACATGGGTTCAAGCCCTGGTCTGGGAAGATCCCATGTGCCACGGCGGAGCTGGGCCCATGAGCCACAATTACTGAGCCTGCGCGTCTGGAGCCTGTGCTCCGCAACATGAGAGGCCGCGATAGTGAGAGGCCCATGCACCACGATGAAGAGTGGTCCCCGCTTGCCACAACTAGAGAAAGCCCTCGCACAGAAATGAAGACCCAACACAGCCATAAATAAATAAATTAAAAAAAAAAAAGTTACCCAATTTTTCCTGCCTGTATATATGCATAGGGAAAGGGGTTAACCATAGACAGTGACGTCTTATAATCGCTGGTCATGACGGGTATGAATATACCATGTCCCAATCTACACTTTTTTGTTTTAATCAAGTTCCAAATTCAATTTAAAAGAATAAACTGATTTGTATTTGCTTGATCAACTCAGAAAGAGTAATGTGAGAAAGGAATCAAAGGACAAGGATAAAAAGCCATGTCTCTGGATAAAGATGAGAATAGTAAGAATCAAAGAAGCTAAATAAATCGTCCAAGGACAAGAGGCTGCTGAGTTCTTGAACAAAGATTCCAAGCCAGGGCTGCATGATTTCACATTCTACTTCATATTTCAGCCTATCACTACTTAGTATGCTTCTAAAAGCAATTTGGAAAAGAAAATACATAAGGAATGATATCTTTAAGTACACAGATATAATTAAACCTTTCCGGCAAAATACCAGGACGATAAGAACATACGGCAAAAAGATAACATAAGAGTCTCTGAATGTTCAGAAGAGCAATGAAAGTGCTTCCACATAATAAATAATGTAATGTCCTCAGGGGGAAATTACTCCTGTAGGATAATGGATTTAAGCTATCAGTTGAACCTATAACTTACTATCGATCAGCATCTCCCAAATTGTGTTCCCAGAACACTGGTCCTACCAGACAATTCCCCAAAAAAAGATGCTTTGGAGAAACAAGTTAAAAAACCACTACTTACTGTATTTAAGGTGTACAGGATGTTAAAAAGGATCTAACAAACTGTCATTTAATTCAGCTCTTCCCAAATTATAATCCTTTTTGTGGCACACCCATTGAGCCCTCTCAGAATAGCATTTCAGAGAACACATTTTGGAAAATACCATTAACCGTACCACAAAGTTCTGACTTAAGGAGCTGCTGCTGTCCAAAAAAGTTCACGAAACACTGCAATTGTTGGTAAAGTCAACACCAACAAAACAGAAAATAGTACCTCCCCTTATATAAAACTACGGAACTCACAGAATACTCTATGGCATGTATAACTATCTTTGAACCTTAAGAAAATTAGAAAGGGCCTGAAAAATGTTCTTTGGCAGACTGATTAGATTTAACATAAAGAAGATGGATTAGTGCATTAAATCCTTAAGTATTAGACAGTGAAGTGCCTCTAGTCAAAGTTGGAAAGAGGTAGCTTCTGGACAAATGAAAGTAAGATTTAATTACATAGGTTTTTAATGTAGGTAGTTCATTAATACAAGAAGTGATGTGAGCAGAAAATATAAACTCAAAAGAATGTGATTAAACTCATGGATATAAAATTCCCAATGTTCCTTTCAGAATAATAAAAATAATAGCTAAAATGCATCAAGTTTTTATAGTTTACCAGGCATTTCACGTGCAATAGCTTATTTAATTCAACAATCCAATGAATTGTTACTGTCCTCATTTTACAGGCTGGTAATCTAACATGAAGAGAGGCTAAGTAATAACTTACCCAAGACAAAATGGCTGGTAAAATGACAGGGTGAAAAGACAGGGTGCAAAGATATCTGACCACCCAGGGACTACACTCCATACAGGGTTGCCTTTTTAGCCTTTGGAGGTTGTTCTTCAGAACCGTTGTCCCAGGCACAGAAACTGGGCTGGGTGAACGATGGACTGTACATACTGTGATATTTCTTGTGTTTTTATAGTCTTAGGATTTTTTAATATGTTTTATACATTGTCAGATTGTTCTTATTTTGTCTCTTCACAGGAAAGAGAAATGATTCAAGAAAAAATTAGAAACTTCAGGGAGAACACACATTCATTCATTGGATTCTATATAGTTGTTCCCAACCAGAATTAAAGAACACTGTTGCTGCACTCCATTTACCCCTTGCTGCCTCCATCCTTGTATTGTGGTTGGTTTTTGTACATCTCTCTCCCCCTCCGGGGAGAAATCTTTTTATGACATTACTATGTCTTACTCATCTATGACTCTCCTCAAGCAACATGCACTTGGCGGATGTCAATAAATGTTAAGTACATAGATAAATAAAATTTTTATTCCATGGTAAAATGATTTCTATTTGGAAGTACTGTTTCTGTGGCAAGAGAAGATATGCTATACAATGAAATCAGACTAAGACCAGAAAAAAGAATTAAATAACCCCACCACATTATTTTGGGTCTTCAGCTGCACCTCACCCTATCACCAGTTGGGTAAGGTATAGTATAGTGTAGTATAGTATAGTATAGTATAGTATAGTATAGTATAGTACAGTACAGTATAGTATAAACCAAGATAGTACAACCCAAAGGTACGTTAAGTTCCCCTCATCCTTTGGTCCAATCCCTCACTCTGAGTATTCTGGGAAGTCCAAATCTTCCCACAAAATGTGTGTGAATTCCCAGGGATTTACAATCTCATAGTCCCTTCTGGCACCAAATTCCTGCCCCTGAACTGACTTCATGGCATCTCTCCTACCACAGCTGCTCTGTGTTCCCTTTCCTCTGCCCCATCACAACCCAAATATCAATCTTACCCTCTTCTCTTTTTTTTTTTTTAAATTTTTATTTATTTATTTATTTATTTATTTATTTATTTATTTATTTATTTATTTATGGCTGTGTTGGGTCTTCGTTTCTGTGCGAGGGCTTTCTCTAGTTGCGGCAAGCAGGGGCCACTCTTCATCGCGGTGCGCGGGCCTCTCAGTATCGCGGCCTCTCTTGTTGCGGAGCACAGGCTCCAGACGCGCAGGCTCAGTAATTGTGGCTCACGGGCCTAGTTGCTCCGCGGCATGTGGGATCTTCCCAGACCAGGGCTCGAACCCGTGTCCCCTGCATTGGCAGGCAGATTCTCAACCACTGCGTCACCAGGGAAGCCCCACCCTCTTCTCTTTTACTTTCTCCAAACCAGTCCTACAAGGCTTTTGTGAGATTGTTGACACTGCTGAAGATTTGTATCAACGGTGAGATTTTACACTGCACAAGGACAATGAAATTGAACTAAACTCAAATTGGATATTATCCTCACCCTTCAAATCCTTTACCCATCCCAGCATCAGGAATTTCCCACTGGTCACCTACCTCTGCAGGCTCCAACCTCCTACCACATCTCTCCTTAATCCTCAAATCTCTAAACCCCAGTCCTTCTGACTTCCCTCAGAAACTCATTTCCTGAGGTTCAAGTAGCTCTCCCTCTCGGTGCACAGAGACTCGCTACTGTGTTTCTGTGGGAAAAACACTCTCTATGCAGGGCTTAACCCTTTAGCAGGACACAGAGCTGGCAGAGCCTTTTCCATTTCAGCCGTTCCTCCTCCACACTCCCTACACCCATGCATGGTTTTCTCTACAAATAGAGGGATAAATAATTGTAATTTACTTTCTTACTGATACAAATTATGCCACACATAAGCACCCTGAAAAGATGTATTCATTTTTTAAAATTTCATTTAAGGATTTTTTTTCACCCAAAATGGATCAATAATCCAAAACACAGAAATACCACCAAAACCATTAGGAAGCCATTCCAGGGACAGATAAAATGAGGGGGGGAATCTACAACCTAGGCAAAATGAGGTATATATTCAAAGACTCTCTTAAAACATAAGGGAATAGGTCTATAATAAAAATGAAAAGGAAGAAGTCATTAAATTTAAGTTCCTCATTTTGTAGATGATAAAACAGACCAAGAGAGATTAAATTTCCATAAATTTTGCAGTAAACAAATGTGTCCTGTGATTAAAGCATTTTGTTTGTTTGTTTGCCTGTTTGCTTTGGTTTGGGCAGCAGAAGGCAATATCTATCTTGTAGCTGAAATGGATATTGTTTTTACCTGCCCAGCATCCCTTCACCCTACTTTTGGGGACAGGGACAGTCTTTCCCCTTTGTGTATTATCTTAGTGAGACATAACTTAGTATGCCACATGCTGCCAGGGCTGAGAAGGGAGTACAGGACCCTCTGAAAACATCAGACACTGATTCACCCTGGAAGTGGGTTTTGGAGACACTGCCTATTCATTCCTGCACCCAGATAAATCTCTGAAGCTGCCTTGGGTGCTGTCCTACAAACAGCTTAGGTACAGGGCGTCTCTTCCAGGTTTTGCAGCTGACTGCATTGCCTTCTAATAAATTTTGTCTTTTGCTTATGTTAGCAAGAGTCAGTTTATGTCTGTTGCTTGCAAATCCCTGACACAGTAGCTTGAACGGCTCTCCTATGGTATCTGATATATGGGCTCTGTTATATATCTCACCACATACTCCAATCTTAACTCTAGGAAGTTAAGCTCTAACTGAGCATAGAAGTTGAATTTTCTTATTCCTATCCAAAAAACATAAAGCTGACTTCTAAAGAGAAATTTTGCCTAGAAAATAAGGACCCATGTTCTTTTTTTTTTTTATTGTGGTAAAATACACATAACATAAAATTTATCATCTTAACCATTTTTAAGTATATAGTTCAGTATTAAGTATATTCACATTGTTGTACAAGTGTAAATGTTCTTACCCTTAGCACTATTAGCATGTTCAACTGAATAATTCTTTGTTAGGGGCTATTCTGTGCATTGTAGGATGCTCAGCAGCATCCCCTGGCCTCTCCCCACTAGATGCCAGTAAAACATCCTCAGTCGTGGAAACCAAAGATGTCTTCAGACATTGCCAAATGACCCCTGAGGGGCAAAACAGCCCCCAGTTGAGATCCATGGAGCTAAAGAAAATAAATTCCTATTTCACTGCATTATACTCAATGTCCCTTTTTACCTTTTTTTCATCCCTACCATCCGGTAATCCTGTGCCATCCCATGGGAAAGGAAAACCAATAAAAGATTTATGTGGCTTTGTCTGTTTTTGACACTTATTTGAGGAAAGGACTGTCATATTTTAAGGAATAAAACCAACTGTATGCCAAAGCCAAGATGATGTATATTTATAGAAGTTCACAAAACTTGTTTGTATTCTGTCAATTATTTTTATTGTTATCTTTTCTAATTTTAATGTCAAACTCCAGTTTAAGATAGAGGGCTGAGCACATGAATTTGTCTTCACTCCCCTCTGAGTTTCCATTTAAGTGGTCGTAGGGCAATAAAACAGAATAGGCGGAGGAGGTCTATCCATAGACAAGGAATTTCAATAAATTTCTGACGACCTAATACAGGTGATAGGTGAAACATATCAGACTTAGCCTGGGATATATGAAGAGGTCTCAGGTGGAAATGGGAGTTAACTATGGTTACAGGATGAAATGTAAATTTGATCAATCATGACAATGTAAAAATGTAGGAAGTTGGAGCACATTGCCAATTTCACATATTGTAAAACATACGTGTTTACATATTAACATTGTTAAAAATAAGAGGACATCTTGCAGCTGGGGCTGGCAATTCTCCAGGAGAAGATTTGGGTTTGCTTCTGCCAATCACATGGAGCCCTATCAACCTGAGATCACTTTATATTACATCATTTGCTTGGGGTTGTTCAGACCAGACTGTTCATGTGAATTCAGTCAGCAAATCTGTAGGAGTACCAGCTTGGAGACCACATATTCAGGAAGTATGTCTTTTTCCTCTCAGTACTATGACTGAGGCAGCCATGTGCCCTTGCTGCATTGTTGGTGTTGCAGGTTTATTTCTCTTTTATCCTTACACTGAAAGACCTGTCATTTGGTCTCCCAGATTTAAGTCAGGATCTCCTGTTAGAGTCTGCTTCTTGAACATCTTTACTTTTTTCATAGTACACAAAGAGGTGGTTTCATGCTACAATAGATGACATTTTAATTCACTGAAATGTGCTAATTGGAATACGAAGTTTAGATGCAGTATGTGAAAAGACACAAAACTTTGTACAGTAATCTTCCCTTATTTTAAATGTCACTTTTCCAGAACTGTTGATTTCTTGTCAGTCTTTTTAGGGATAAACACAAATAACAGTCACCTTCAGGATGTTGACCACTTCCCCTGACAGTCCTTATTCTCTGAGAAGTGCCGCTGACCCACAGTGGACCTCGAACGGCAAGTGTGTACTATCCCACCTCCTGCCACAGGTGTCTGGAACAAGGGCAGACACCCACCTCAGGTAAGGCCCTTTAGGTACCTTCTCCAGGGGGACTGTGATTCCACTCACTTATTTATTCAATAGTATTTATTGAGTGTTTACCATGTTCCAGGCACTGTTTAACCTTGAGGATATAATTCCAAACAAAGAAAGTCACTATGCACATGGATCCCACAAACTCACCAAAAACAATGAACAGAGAGACCTAGAGACTGGGATTTCTGAGCTGAGCCTTGTTACTGGTGAAATTCTATAGGAAAGATCCATAAATTTCTATGGCTAAAGATCTCAGAAATTCTGTAGTGCTTTCATTTCTCAAGGCCTTGTTGTTCAATAGTTTTCTGGATTCCATAGGCAGTCTAATGTCCTTCCAATAAATCTCCTTTTCAACTAAGCTAATACCAAAACAAACAAGTCCAACAATTAAGAGAAACAGTATAATATAGGCATCTTCTTCCTCCCTTCACTAGCATCATCTGCCATTTTTGCCATGAAACCTTCCAGAAAAATGGACATCAACAATACAGAACAAAGATCAGATCAAAGTGACTGAAGTGGTGTAGACTGTGCCAGCCCAGTGTGAAGCTAACCAAAGCTTCTCTTACTTTGTTGTCATTGCCATTGCTGATAATGTAAAAATAATGATATGAAATGAAAAGAGTATTGAACTGTGTCTGAAGTTCTGTTTTGATCCTGGCTATGGTCTAACAGACAGTAAGAAAGCCTTGGGCTTCCTTATCTTCTCTTGGCTATGCGTTGTCCTTTGTTTTAATTCTCTCACTTCATAAAGCAGGACTTAAGATCTAGAATTTAATGATCAACTAAGGTTTCACTCTTGACTAAATTTACCTATCAATTTGATCAGGAAAAACAAGGATATGAAGGCAAATGTGTGCCATCAGAATCACTCACTGAGGCTCTACAAGGGAAACAACCCTAGCTTACAGCACTCAAAGAAGATACAAAAAAAAAAAAAAATATATATATATATATATATATATATAGGCATCGCCTTTTCTTCACCTGGCAATCCTACAGTTTTTCACACCTCAGCCTTGACATTTCCATGCCCAAAAGACCTCCACTTGACCTCACACTCCCCTACACCTGCCTAGCTGCCCCTCTTATGATTTTCCATGGTACCAAACAGGTACCCCTCACAGTCATCTTTTATCTCACTGAATTATAATCTTCTGATGAATTATGACAATATCCACTAGATTGGCAGCTCCTTGATGAAACTGAATATGTTTCTGTGTAAAGAAAAATTATTCCTGAAATACAATGAAAGGTTCACTCACAGAAACCTCTCATTTAGGTTGTGTCCAAATTAGTAAATCATTCAAACACTTCTAAAAGACATAAGATCAAGCTATACATTAGAATGTAATTGGATTGATGCCCTAGAAATTATGAAAAAGAAAACACAACTTTACAAAGAAACACAGAGGAGGATTCTGGGAAGATGGTGGAGTACGAAGCATAAGAAATGTATCTCCCCACCTAGACAAAAAAATACACTGGCAAACTCTGTTTGATGCAACTCGTTTGGAACTGTGGAGTCTATTGAAGGCCTGAAACTTCCAGGGGAAGGCTTGGACAGTAAATTACAGTCAATATTGGTCAATTTCAGCTCTTAGTATATTGGTAGCTACCCACCTCAGCCCCATGGCAGGGAGCTGTGCACATGCTCCTGGAGCAGCCTGTACACAGCTTGCACACAGCTGTGGGAGTGAGGGTGTCCTCCAAATACTAGAGATCTGATATCTTATCACTGATTGCTGTTTCTGATCACACAGGTGCAGACAAAAAGGCAACAGCCATTGTGGTTGCAATTCCTCCCATCACTGCAAGTCCCTCCCACTCCTGCCAAAGTGACTTCCAGCTGCTTTAAAGGATCAGTAAATTTTTTCTCCCTCATTTTTGTCTTTTTTCCCTATTGGGAGTCAGACAGAAGACTAGGAATTTCAAAACCAACTGTATATCTAGGGAAAATTATAAAGTTACCACACATGCCCCGGAGAAGGTGCAGGCTCAGAAGAGACATGAGAGGGCTTCCCTGGTGGCGCAGTGGCTGAGAATCTGCCTGCCAATGCAGGGGACATGGGTTCGAGCCCTGGTCTGGGAAGATCCCACATGCCGCAGAGCAACTAGGCCCGTGAGCCACAATTACTGAGCCTGCGCGTCTGGAGCCTGTGCTCCGCAACAAGAGAGGCCACGATAGTGAGAGGCCTGCACACCATGATGAAGAGTGGCCCTCACTTGCCGCAACTAGAGAAAGCCCTCACACAGAAATGAAGACCCAACACAGCCATAAATAAATAAATAAATAAAATTAAAAATATTTTTTTAAAAAAAAGAAAAGACATGAGAAAATCCTAAGTTTGCACCTCAGGCAGATCCCTGGCACAGAGATAGTCTATAACAATAAAAAATAAATAAACAAAAACAAAAACACAGCCAACACTGTGAAAGACAGAGAATCAGATTTCCAGTTACCACATTATTAGATTCAGCTGTCCAGTTTTCAACAACAACAAAGAAAAAAAAAAAAATCACAAGGCAAGCAAAGAAACCACAAAGTATGACTCACTCAAAGGAAAAAAAAAAAAATTATCCCTGAGAAATACCTGATGGTGGACTTACTACAAAAAACTTTAAAGCAACTATCTTAAAGATGATCAAAGAACCAAAAGAAGACACAGGGAAAATCAAGAAAACAATGTATGAACAAAATGGAAATATCAATAAAGAAATATTGAAAAGAAACCAAAAAGAAATTCTGGAGCTGTAAAGTAAAATAACTGAAATTTTAAAATTCACTAGAGGAGTTCAAAGAGATTTGAGCAGGCAGAATAAAGAACCAGCAAACTTGAAAATAGGACAATGGAAATTATTAAATTATAGGAACAGAAAGAAAAAAGACTGAAGAAAAGTGACCATCAAGCAGACCAATATACACACTGTGGAAGTCCCAGAAGGAGACAAGAGAAAAGGACGTAGGAAATACTTGAAGAAATAATGGCCAACAACTTCCCAAATTTGATGAAAGACATGAATATAAATGTCAAATAAACTCAACAAATTCCAAGTAGATAAATTTAAAGAAACCCACACCAAGACACATTTCAATCAATCAACTGAAAGGCAAAGACGAAGAGGGACTCTTGAAAGCAACAAGAGAGAAGCAACTCATCATATACAAGGGATCCTCAATCAGATTATAAGTAAATTTCTCATCAGAAATTTTGGAGATCAGATGTATTAAGCTGATATATTCAAAGTGCTAAAAGAAAAAATACTGTCAACCAAGAATTGTATACCTGGTGAAACTGTCCTTCAAAAGTGAGGGAAGGGAATTCCCTGGAGGTCCAGTAATTAGGAGTCAGTGCTTTTACTGCTGTGGGCCCGGGTTCGATCCCTGGTCAGGGAACTAAGATCCTGCAAGCTGCACAGTGCAGCCAAAAGAAAAACACGTGAGGGAAAAATTAAGACATTACCAAATGAAAGCAGAAGGCGTTCATAACCACTAGACCTGCCTGCAAGAAATGCTTATAGGAGTCCCATAGGTTGAAGTGAAAGGACAGTAATTCAATGCCATATGAATAAATAAAGATCTCAGTAATGTAAATATATGGCCAATTATATATTGTAATAATGATGTGTAACTCCACTTTTGTTTTCTACATGATTTAAGAGACTAATTTTTTTAAAATTATTAGTCTAAAACTAGGATTATTGTAACTTTGGTTTGTAACTCCACATTGTTTTCTACATAACTTAAGAGATTTTAAAAATTACTAGTTTATATTTTGGGACACACAATTGCATAAAGACGTAATATTGTGACATCAACAACTGAAAGGGGTGGAGATGAAGCTGTTAAAGGAGAAAAGTTTTTGTATGCTATTGAAATTAAGCAAGTATAAATTAAAATTAGAGTGTTATAACTTTAGGATGTTAAATGTAATCCCCAGGGTAACCACAAAGAAAATAGCTCAATAATACACACAAAGGAAATGAAAAACGAATTTAAATATTTCACTACTAAAAAGCAACTAAACATAAAAGAAGACAGTAATGCAAGAAATGAGGGACAAAAATTTATAAGGCATATAGAAAACAAATAGCAAAATGGCAGAAGTAAGTTCCTCCTTATCAGTAATTACTTTAAATGTAAATAGATCAAACTCTCCAATCAAAAACAGAGATTAGCAGAATGGATTCTAAAAAATATGATACAACTATGTACTGTCTACAAGAGACTCACTTTAGATCCAAAGACACAAATAGGTTGAAAGTGAAAAGATAGAAAAGTATATTCCACACAAATAGTAACCAAAAGAGAGCAGGGGTGGCTATACTAATAACAGATAAAATATACTTTAAATCAAAAAAGTTTACAAGAGTCAAAGAAGGACATTATATATTAACAAAAGTTCGATACAGCAAGATTATATAACAGGGAGTTCCCTGGTGGTCTAGTGGTTAGGATTTGGAGCTTTCACTGCTATGGCCTGGGTTCAATAATTAGTCAGGGAACTGAGATCCCACAAGCCACAAGGCACAGCCAAAAAAAAAAAAAAAAGATTATATAACAATTATAAATATTTGTACATCTAATAACAGATCATCAAAATACATGAAACAAAAATTGACAGAATTGAAGGGAGAAATAGATAGTTCTACAATAATAGTTGAAAACTTTAACGCCTCACTCTCAACAATGGATAAAACAACCAGGCAGAAGATAAGTAAGGAGACAGAGGACTTGAACAACACAATAAACAAACTAGATCTAAGAGAAATATTCAGAACACTCTAAACAACAACAGAAGACACATTCTTCTCAAGAACCATGAGACATTTTCCAGGACATGTGACCATATGCTAGGTCACAATAAGTCTCAATAGATTTTAAAAGATAGATATCATATAAAGTATCTTCTCAGACCACAACAGGATGTAGTTAGAAATCAATAACAGAAATAAAACTGGAAAATTTACAAATTTGTGGAAATAAAGCAACACACCTTTAAAAAGCCAATGAATCAAAGAAGAAATCACAAGAGAAATTAGAAAATATTTAAATATGAATGAAAGTGAAAACACAGCATACCAAAACTTATGGGATGCAGCCAAAGGAGTGTTAAGGGGGAAATTTATAACTATAAATGCTTACATTAAAAAACAACAAATATCTCAAGTCAAAAACTTAACTTTACAACTTAAGTAACTAGATAAAGAAGAATGAACTAAACCAAAGCTAGCAGGATGAAAGATATAATAAAAGTTAGAGCAGAGATAAGTGAAATAGAGAATAGAAGAATAATACAGAAAATCAGTGAAGCCAAAAGTTGGTTCTTGAACCAACAAATGCAAAGTGGTAGAGCCATTTTGGAAGACAGCTTGGTGGTTTCTTACAAAACTAAACATAATCTTACCATATGATCCAGGAGTCACACTCCTTGGTATTTACCCCAAAAAGCTGAAAACTTAAAAACCTGCATATGGATGTTCAAAGCAGCTTTATTCATAATTGCCAAAATGTAGAAGCAACCAAGGTGTCCTTCAGTGGGTGAATGAATAAACTGTGATTTATCCAGACAATGGAATATTATTCAGCACTAAAAAGAAATGAGCTACCAAGTCATGAAAAGACATGGAGAAAATGTAAATGCATATTACTAAGTAAAAGAAGTCAATCTGAAAAGGCTACATACTGTATTATTCCAGCTATATGACATTCTGGAAAAGTTAAAACTATGGAGACAGTAAAAAGATCAATGGTTCCCAGGAATGTGGGGAGGACAAGGGATGAAGGTGGAGCACAGAGGATTTTTAGAGCAGTGAAAATACTTTGTGTGATGCCATAATGATGGATACATGTAATTATATACTTGTCCAAACCCATAGAATGTACAACATCAAAAGTAATGTTAACTGTAATGTAAACTATAGACTCTGGGTAATCTTGATGTGTCAGTTAAAGTTCATCAATCGTAACAAATGTGCACTCTGGTGGGGGATGTTGATAACAGCGGATGCTATGTGTGTAAGGGGATAAGGGGTATGCAGAAAATCTCTGTACCTTCCACTCAATTTTGCTGTGATCTTAAAATGTCTCTTAAAAATAGTCTTAATTTAAAAAAAACTATAGATTAAAAATAACATTACAATCTGGACTTTTTAAAATAAAAAAATTGACAAACCTTTAGCTAGATGGACTAAGAAAAAAAGAAATAAGCCTCAAATTACTAAAATGAGCAATAAAAGTGGAGGCATTACGACTGATCCTACAAAAATAAAAAGGATTATAAGACAGTGCTATAAGCAGTTCTATGCCAAAAAATTGTATAACTTAGACTAAATGGACAAATTCCTAGAAATGCAAAACATACCAAGATTAAACCATGAAGAAATAGAAAATCTGGATAGACTATAGCTAGTAAGGAGATTAAGTCACTAATCAAAAATCTCCTGATACAGAAAAGCCTTGGACCTGAGGGCTTCACCAGTGAATTCTACCAAACATTTAAAGAAGAACTAACATTGATCCTTCTCAAACTCTTCCAAAAATTGAAGAAAAAGGAACACTCCTTAACTCATTATATAAAATCAGCATTATCCTTCTATCAAAGCTAGACAAAGACACTACAAGGAAAAAAAAAAAAACACTACAGACCAATATTCCTTATAAAACTGATGCAAAAATTATCAGCAAAATACCAGTAAACCAAATTTAGCAGCATATTAAAAGGATTATATACCATGACCAAGTGTGATTTATTTCTGGAATGCAAAGATGGTGCAACAATATGAAAATCAGTGTAATACACCACATTAACAAAAAAAAGGAAAAAACTACATAATCATCTCAATCGATAAAAAGCGCCTGACAAAAATTTAACACATTTTTATGATAAAAGCACTCAACACACTAGGGATAGAAGGAAACTACCTCAACAAAATAAAAGCCATATATGAAAAATCCACAGTGAACATCATACTCAATGGTGAAAGACCTAGATCTTTTCCTCTAAAATCAAGAACAAGGTAAGGATGCCTGCTATTGCCACTTCTATTCAAATGGTACTAGAAGTCCTAAGAAGAGCAATTAGACAAGAAAAAGAAATAAAAGCCATCCAAATTGGAAAGGAATAAGCAGAATTATCTCTATTCACAGATAATATAATCTTATATACAGAAAACCCTAAAGATTATATACACACACATGCACACACACACCAAAAAAACCTGTTAGAATAAACAAATTCAGAAAAGTAGCAGGATGCAAAGTCAACACACAAAAATCAGTTGCATTTCTGTACATTAACAATAAACAATTCCAAAAGGAAATTAAGAAAACAATTCCCTTAATAATAATATCAAAAAGGATAAAATACTTGCGAATTAACAAGGAAGTGAAAGGGTTGTACAATAAGAACTATAAACAATTTCTGAAAGAAATTAAAGAAGACATAAATAAATAAATGGGAAGATCCCATGTTCATGAATTGGAAGACTTAATATTAAGATGTCAATACTACCCAAAGTGATCCACATATTTAATACAATCCCCATCAAAATTCCAATGACATTTTTTGCAAGAATAGAAAAACGCATCCTAAAATTCATATAAAATTTCAATGGGGGCTTCCCTGGTGGTGCAGTGGTTGAGAGTCTGCCTGCCAACGCAGGGGACACGGGTTCGAGCCCTGGTCTGGGAGGATCCCACATGCCGTGGAGCAACTGGGCCCGTGAGCCACAACTACTGAGCCTGCGCGTCTGGAGCCTGTGCTCCACAGCAAGAGAGGCCGCGATAGTGAGAGGCCCGCGCACCGCGATGAAGAGTGGCCCCCGCTTGCCGCAACTGGAGAAGGCCCTCGCACAGAAACGAAGACCCAACACAGCTAAAAATAATAAATAAATAAATTTATAAAAAAAAAAAAAAAATTTCAACGGACCCTGAATAGCCAAAACAATCCTGAAAAAGAATAACAAAGCTAGGGAACTCATATTTCCTTATTTCAAAACTTACTAGATAGAGGATACAGTGGGGGAAGGGGAGGCTGGACGTAGTGAGAGAGTGGCATTGACATATATACACTACCAAATGTAAAACAGATAGCTACTGGGAAGCTGCTGCATAGCACAGGGAGATCAGCTTGGTGCTTTGTGATGACCTAGAGGGGTGGGATAGGGAGGGTGGGAGGTAGGCTCAAGAGGGAGGGGATATGGGGATATATGTATACATATAGCTGATTCTCTTTGTTGTACAGCAGAAATTAACACAACATTGTAAAGAAATTATACTCCAATAAAGATGTATAAAAAATAAATAAATAAAATAAAAAAAAAAAACTTACTACAAAGCTACAGTCATCAAAACCGTGACACTGGCATATAGACAGCCATTGAGACAAATGGAATAGAATAGAGAGTCCAAAAATAAACCTTCACATATGTGATCAAATGATTTTCAACAAGGGTGTCAAAATGATTCAATGGAAAAAATACAGTTCTCAACAAATGATGTTGGGAAAACTGAATATCCACATGCAAAAGAATGAAGCTGGACCCTTTCTTAACACCATATACAAAAATTAACTCAAAATGGATCCATGGTTTAAATGTTAAGACCTAAAATATAAAACTTTTAGAAGAAAACATAAGGACAGAAGTTTCACAACATTGGATTTGGCAGTGAATTTTTGAATATGACATGAAAGACACAGACAACAACAACAAAATAAACAAATTAGGCTTCATGAAAATTTTTAAATGTTGTGCATTAAAAGAGACTACCAACAGAGTAAAAAGGAAATCCACAAAATGGGAGAAAATATTGGCAAATCACATATCTGATAAAGGAATAATATCCAAAATACACAGAGAACTCCTAAAATTCAATAATAAAACAAACAACCTGATTCAAAAATAGGCAAAGGACTTGAATAGACATTTTTCCAAAGAAGATATACAAATGGCAAATAAGCACGTGAAAAGATGCTTAACATCACTAATCATTAGGGAAATACAAATCAAAACTACAATGATATACCACCTCACACCCCTTAGGATGACTACTATCAAAAAACAGAGAATGACAAGTGTTGGTAAGGATGCAGAGAAACTGGAACCCTTGGTGCACTGTTGGTGGGAATGTAAAATGGCACAGCTGTTGTGGAAAGCAATAGGGTGGTTCTTCAAAAAAATAAATTGGGAATATTGGTTCAAGATGGTGGACTAGAAGGACGTGCTCTCACTTCCTCCAGCAAGAAAACTGGAATCACAATTAACTGCTGAACAATCATGGACAGGAAGACACTGGAACTCACCAAAAAAGATACCCCAAATCCAAAGACAAAGGAGAAGCCACAGTGAGATGGTATGAGGGGTGCAATCACAATAAAATCAAATCCCATAACTACTGGGTGGGTGACTCACAAACTGGACAACACTTATACCACAGAAGTCCACCCACTGGAGAGAAGGTTCTGAACCTGGGGGTCCAGCAATGAGAGGAGGAATTCCTAGACAATCAGACTTTGAAGGCTAGAGGGATTTGATCGCAGGACTTCAACAGGACTAGGGGAAACAGAGGCTCCACTCTTGGAGGGCACACAAAAAGGAGTGTGCGATTTGGGACCCAGGGGAAGTAGCAGTGACCCCACAGGAGACACAACCAGACCTACCTGCTAGTGTTGGAGGGTCTCCTGCAGAGGCGGGGGTGGCTCTGTCTCACCGTGAGGACAAGGACACTGGAAGCAGAAGTTCTGGGAAGTACTCCTTGGCATGAGCCATCCCAGTGTCCACCATTACCTGAACAAAGAGTCCGGGTAGTCTCCAGTGTTGGGTCGCCTGAGGCCAAACAACCAACACGGAGGGAACCCAGTCCCACCCAACAGTAGTCAAACAGATTAAAGTTTTACTGAGCTCTGCCCACTAGAGAAACAGCCAGCTCTACCCACCACCAGTCCCTCCAGTCAGGAGACTAGCAGAAGTCTCTTAGATAGCCTCATCCACCAGAGGGCAGACAGCAGAAGCAAGAAGAACTACAATCCTGCAGCTTGTGGAACAAAAACCACATTCACAGAAAGAAAGACAAGATGAAAAGGCAGAAGGCTATGCACCAGATGAAGGAACAAGATAAAACCACAGAAAAACAACTAAATGAAGTGGAGATAGGCAACCTTCCAGAAAAAGAATTCAGAAAAATGATAGTGAAGATGATCCAGGACCTCAGAAAAAGAATGGAGGCAAAGATTGAGAAGGTGCAAGAAAAGTTTAACAAACACCTAGAAGAACTAAAGAACAAAGACCTAGAAGAATTAAAGAACAAACAAACAGAGATGAACAATACAATAACTGAAATGAAAACTACACAAGAAGGAATCAATAGCAGAATAACCAAGGTAGAAGAACAGATAAGTGACCTGGAAGACAGAATGGTGGAATTCACTGCTGTGGAACAGAATAAAAAAAAAAGAAAGAAAAGAAATGAAGACAGCCTAAGAGACCTCTGGGACAACATTAAAAACAACAACATTCTCATTATAGGGGTCCCAGAAGGAGAAGAGAGAAAGGACGAGAGAAAATATTTGAAGAGACTATAGTAGAAAACTTCCCTAACATGGGAAAGGAAATAGCCACCCAAGTCCAGGAAGCGCATTGAGTCCCACACAGGATAAACCCAAGGAGAAACACGCCAAGACACATAGTAATCAAATTGGTAAAAATTAAAGACAAAGAGAAATTCTTGAAAGCAGCAAGGGAAAAATGACAAATAACATACAAGAGAACTCCCATAAGGTTAACAGCTGATTTCTCAGCAGAAACTCTACAAGCCAGAAGGCAGTGGCATGATATACTTAAAGTGATGAAAGGGAAGAACCTACAACCAAGATTACTCGGCAATGATCTCATTCAGATTCAATGGAGAAATCAAAAGCTTTACAGACAAGCAAAAGCTAAGAGAATTCAGCACCACCAAACCAGCTCTACAACAAATGCTAAAGGAACTTCCCTAAGTGAGAAACACAGGAGAAGAAAAGGACCTACAAAAACAAACCCAAAACAATTAAGAAAATGGTCATAGGAACATACATATTGGTAATTACCTTAAACGTGAATGGATTAAATGCTCCAATCAAAAGACACAGGCTTGCTGAATGGATACAAAAACAAGACAAACAAATATGCTGTCTACAAGAGACCCACTTCAGACCTAGGGACACATACAGACTGAAAGTGAGGGGATGGAAATAGATATTCCATGCAAATGGAAATCAAAAGAAAGCTGGAGTAACAATACTCATATCAGAAAAAATAGAATTTAAAATAAAGAATGTTACAAGGGACAAGAAAGGACAATATATAATGATGAAGGGATCAATCCAAGAAGAAGATATAACAGCTATAAATATATATGCACCCAACAAAAGAGCACCTCAACACATAAGGCAACTGCTAACAGCTATGAAAGAGGAAATCAACAGTACCACAAAAATAGTGGGGGACTTTAACACCACACTTACACCAATCGACAGATCATCCAAACAGAAAATTAATAAGGAAACACAAGCTTTAAATGACACAATAGACCAGATCGATTTAATTGATATTCATAGGACATTCCATCCAAAAACAGCAGATTACACTTTCTTCCCATGTGCGCATGGAACATTCTCCAGGATAGATCACATCTTGGGTCACAAATCAAGCCTCAGTAAATTTAAGAAAATTGAAATCATATCAAGCATCTTTTCTGACCACAATGCTAAGAGATTAGAAATGAATTACAGGGGGAAAAAATGTAAAAAACACAAAAAAATGGAGGCTAAACAATATGTTACTAAATAACCAAGAGATCACTGAAGAAATCAAAGAGGAAATCAAAAAATACCTAGAGACAAATGACAATGAGAACACGACGAACCAAAACCTATGGGATGCAGCAAAAGCAGTTCTAGGAGGGAAGTTTACAGCTATACAAGCCTACCTCAAGAAACAAGAAAAATCTCAAATAAACAATCTAACCTTACACCAAAAGGAACTAGAGAAAGAAGAATAAACAAAACCCAAAGTTAGCAGAAGGAAAGAAATCATAAAGATCAGAGCAGAAATAAATGAAATAGAAACAAAGAAAACAATAGCAAATATCAATGAAATTAAGACCTGGTTCTTTGAGAAGATGAACAAAATTGATACACCATTAGCCAGACTCATCAAGAAAAAGAGGGAGAGGACTCAAATCAATAAAATTAGAAATGAAAAAGGAGAAGTTACAACAGACACCACAGAAATACAAAGCATCCTAGGAGACTACTAAGCAACTCTATGCCCATAAAATAGACAACCTGGAAGAAATGGACAAATTCTTAGAAAGGTATAACCTTCGAACACTGAACCAGGAAGAAACAGAAAATATATACAGACCAATGACAAGTATTGAAATTGAAACTGATTAAAAATCTTCCAACAAACAAAAGCCCAGTACCAGATGGCTTCACAGGAGAATTCTTTCAAACACTTAGAGAAGGGTTAACACCCATCCTTCTCAAACTCTTTCAAAAAATTGCAGGCAAAGGAACACACCCAAAACTCATTCTATGAGGCCACCATCACCCTGATACCAAAACCAGACAAAGATGTCACAAAGAAAGAAAACTACAGGGCAATATCTCTGATGAACATAGATGCAAAAATCCTCAACAAAATACTAGCAAACAGAATCCAGCAGCACATTAAAAGGAGCATACACCATGATCAAGTGGCGTTTATCCCAGGAATGCAAGGATTCTTCAATATACGCGAATCAAACAATGTGATACACCATATTAACAAATTGAAGAATAAAACCCATATGATCATTTCAATAGATGCAGAAAAAGCTTATGACAAAATTCAACACCCATTTATGATAAAAACTCTCCAGAAAATGGGCATAGAGGGAACCTACCTCAACATAATAAAGGCCATATATGACAAACCCACAGCAAACATCATTCTCAATGGTGAAAAACTGAAAGCATTTCCTCTAAGATCAGGAACGAGACAAGGATGTCCACTCTCACCACTATTATTCAACATAGATTTGGAAGTCCTAGCCGTGGCAATCAGAGAAGAAAAAGAAATAAAAGGAATACAAATTGGAAAAGAAAAAGTAAAACTGTCACTGTTTGCAGATGACATGATACCATACATAGAGAATCCTAAAGATGCCACCAGAAAACTACTAGAGCTAATCAATGAATTTGGTAAAGTTGCAGGATACAAAATTAATGCACAGAAATCTCTTGCATTCCTGTATACTAATGATGAAAAATCTGAAACAGCAATTAGGGAAACACTCCCATTTACCACTGCAATGAAAAGAATAAAATACCAAGGATAAACCTACCTAGGGAGACCAAAGACCTGTATGCAGAAAACTATAAGACACTGATGAAAGAAATTAAAGATGATACCAACAGATGGAGAGACATACCATGTTCTTGGATTGGAAGAATATTGTGAAAATGACTATACTACCCAAAGCAATCTACAGATTCAATGCAATCCCTATCAAATTACCAATGGCATTTTTTACAGAACTAGAACAAAAATATTAAAATTTGTATGGAGACAGAAAAGACCCCAAATAGCCAAAGCAGTCTTGAGGGAAAAAAGCAGAGCTGGAGGAATCAGACTCCCTGACTTCAGACTATACTACAAAGCTACAGTAATCACGACAGTATGGTACTGGCACAAAAACAGAAATATAGATCAGTGGAACAAGATAACAAGCCCAGAGCTAAACCCACACACCTATGGTCAAATAATCTATGACAATGGAGGCAAGGATATAGAATGGAGAAAACACAGTGTCTTCAATAAGTGCTGCTGGGAAAACTGGACAGCTACATGTAAAAGAATGAAATTAGAACACTCCCTAACACCATACACAAAAATAAACTCAAAATGGATTAGAGACCTAAATGTAAGACCGGACACTATAAAACTCTTAGAGGAAAACATAGGAAGAACACTCTTTGACATAAATGACAGCAAGATCTTTTTTGATCCACCTCCTAGAGTAATGGAAATAAAAACAAAAATAAACAAATAAGACCTAATGAAACTTCAGAGCTTTTGCACAGCAAAGGAAACCATAAGCAAGATGAAAAGGCAACCCTCAGAATGGGAGAAAATATTTGCAAACGAACCAATGGACAAAGGATTAATCTCCAAAATATATAAACAGCTCATGCAGCTAATATTAAAGAAACAAACAACACAATCCAAAAATGGGCAAAAGACCTAAATAGACATGTCTCCAAAGAAGACATACAGATGGCCAAGAAGCACATGAAAAGCTGCTCAACAACACTAATTATTAGAGAAATGCAAATCAAAACTTCAGTGAGGTGTCACCTCACACCAGTTAGAATTGGTGTCATCAGAAAATCTACAAACAACAAATGCTGGTGAGGGTGTGAAGAAAAGGGAACCCTCTTGCACTGTTGGTGGGAATGTAAATTGATACAGCCACTATGGAGAACAGTATGGATGTTCCTTAAAAAACTAAAACTAGAACTACCATACGATGCACCAATCTGACTATTGGGCATATACCCAGAGAAAACCGTAATTCAAAAAGACACATGCACCCCAAAGTTCATTGCAGCACTATTTACAAGAGCCAGGTCATGGAAGCAACCTAAATGCCCATCAATAGGTGAATGGATAAAGAAGATGTGGTACATATATACAATGGAATGTTACTCAGCCATAAAAAGAACGAAATTTGGGTCACTTGTAGAGACGTGGATGGATCTAGAGACTGTCATACAGAGTGAAGTAAGTCAGAAAGAGAAAAACAAATATCGTATATTAACACATATATGTGAAACCTAGAAAAACGGTACAGATGAACCAGTTTGCAGGACAGAAATTGAGACACAGATATAGAGAACAAACGTATGGACACCAAGTGGGGAAAGCAGTGGGGGGTGGGAGGGGGTGGTGTGATGAATTGGGCGATTGGGATTGACATGTATACCCTGATGTGTATAAAATGGATGACTAATAAGAACCTGCTGTATAAAACAATAAAAAATAAATTTAAAAAAAACAAAAAAATATTGCCCACTACCAATGGTTGTTTCAAGTAAACAACTGTTATATAATTTAGCTTAAAAGAAGGAGGAGGAGGAGAAAAAAAAATTAAAATTGGAATTACCATATGATCCAGCAACTCCACTTCTAGATATATGTTCAAAAGAAAGTAGAGTCTTGAAGAGATATTTGTATACATATATTCATAGCAGCATTATTCACAATAACTAAAACATGGAAACAACCCAAGTGCCCATTGATGGATGAATAGATAAGGAAAATATGGTCTATACACACAATGGAATATTATTCAGCCTACAAATGAAGGAAATTCTGACAAATGCTACAATGTGGAGACCATTATGCCAAATGAAAAAAGGCAATCACAAAAAGACAAATACTGTATGAGTCCACTTATATGAGGTTCTTAGAGTAGTCAAAATTACAGAGACAGAATAGAACAGTGGTTGCCAAGGGCTGGCAGGAGAAGGAAATGAGGAGTTATTATTTAATGGGTATAGAGCTTCAGTTCTGCAAGATGAAAGAGTTCTAGAGATGGACTGTGGCGATGGTTGTACAACAAATATGAATGTACAGTTAAATGCAGATTTTTTCAATAAATATGTACCACAGAGATGCACACTGGCCATGGTGTGAGACCCCCAAGACCCGCACCCACGGGGACCTGTACCCACCCCTCCCTCCCACCCCGGGTGTCACCTGGGCCTGAGCAAGTTTCCCTGAAGGGCTGTCCTCGGGGCAGTGGAACATCCTGAAAACCGCGGGTGGTGAGCACATTTCTGTCTCCTGTGGAAACAGGAACAGGTCCTCCCTTAGGCAATGAACCTCGCTCCGGTGTCCATGCTTCCGCAAACCTGAGCCAGGCATCCCCGTAACCCTTCAGTATCCACTGAGGCCAAGAGGAGAACCTGAACTTCCATCCCCACCTAGCAATGACAGAGTAATGTATGTCCCCCTTTCCTTTACCAAAGCTGTGTCAGAAAAGACCTGCTAAAACACAAGATTTAAATAAGATCCAGAATTTCATAACATAATACTCAAAATATCCTAGTTTCAATAAAAAATTTATACCAAGAACCAGGAAAATCTCCACTTGATTGAGAAAAGGTAATCAATAGATACCAACACCAAGATGACACAGGTGTCTAACATGGATTTTAAAGCAGCTATGATAAAAACCCAGATAGCATTGGAGCTGAATTAGAATCTACCTCTGCTGCCTTTGCCTGAATAGGGAATCAAAACCAAGGAAGACCTTTCACACTGGGGAAAGAGCTGACTTACCAAAAGGCTATGGCTCTAATCCTTTATTCTGTTTTATGATAATAGAAGGAGGTTGAGAAGGAAGTAGTGATGTTTGTCCACAAGCTAATTTTACAAATATCCGTGCAAGCTAAACTGGCACCCAGAACAATAAATTGCCTTAATCGAAGGCATTGACTTGGAGTTAAAAAATAAAATAGGAATATTTCACTGAAATGTTTCCCTTCTGGAAAATAAATGTAAAGTATCTTTGGCCTAATTCAATCTAAACTTTCTCCTGAATCATTAGCTTGTGAAACAGCTATGATTAAAATAGTAACTTTCTGGGAGACCTTCAAGATGGTGGAGGAGTAAGATGTGGAGATCACCTTCCTACCCACAAATATATAAGAAATACACCTACATGTGGAACAGCTCCTACAGAACACCTACTGAACGCTGGCAGAAGACCTCAGACTTCCCAAAAGCCATGTGGCTGACAGGGTCTAGGTGCTCAAGCCGGGTGTCAGGCCTGTGCCTCTGAGGTGGGAGAGCCGAGCTTAGGACATTGGCCCATCAGAGACCTCCCAGCTCCAGGTACTATCAAATGGCAAAAGCTCTCCCAGAGATCTCCATCTCAACACTAACACCCAGCTCCACTCAACAGACAGCAAGCTACAGTGCTGGACACCCTATGCCAAACAACTAGCAAGACAGGAACACAACCCCACCCATTAGCAGAGAGGCTGCCTAAAATCATAGTAAGGTCACAGACACCCCAAAACACACCACCAGACGCAGTCCTGCCCACCAGAAAGACAATATACAGCCTCATCAACCACAACACAGGCACTAATCCCCTCTACCAGGAAGCCTATACAACCTACTGAACCAACCTTAGCCACTGGGGGCAGACACCAAAAACAACGGGAAGAACAAACCTGCTGCCTGCGATAAGGAGGCCCCAAACACAGTAAGTTAAGTAAAATGAGAAGACAGAGAAACACACAGCAGATGAAGGAGCAAGGTAAAAACCCATCAGACCAAACAAATGAAGAGGAAATAGGCAGTCTACCTGAAAAAGAATTCAGAGTAATGATAGTAAAGATGATCCAAAACCTTGGAAATAGAATGGAGAACATACAAGAAACGTTTAACAAGGACCTAGAAGAACTAAAGAGCAAACAAACAATGATGAACAACACAATAAATAAAATTTAAAATTCTCTAGAAGGAATCAATAGCAGAATAATTGAGGCAGAAGAACAGATAAGTGACCTGGAAGATAAAATAGTGGAAATACTACCACAGACCAGAATAAGGAAAAAAGAATGAAAAGAATTGAGGACAGTCTTAGAGACCTCTGGGACAACATTAAACACACCAACATTCGAATTATAGGGGTCCCAGAAGAAGAAGACTAAAAGAAAGGGACTGAGAAAATATTTGAAGGGATTATAGTTGAAAACTTCCCTAATATGGGAAAGGAAATAGTCAGTCAAGTCCAGGACGTGCAGAGAGTCCCATACAGGATAAATCCAAGGAGAAACATACCAAGACACATATTAATCAAACTATCAAAAATTAAATAAAAAGAAAAAATATTAAAAGCAGCAAGGGGAAAACAAAAAATAACATACAAAGGAATCCCCATAAGGTTAACAGCTGACCTTTCAGCAGAAACTCTGCAAGTCATAAGGGAGTGGCAGAACATATTTAAAGTGATGAAAGGGAAAAGCCTACAATCAACATTACTCTACCCAGCAAGGATCTCATTCAGATTCAATGGAGAAATTAAAACCTTTATAGACAAACAAAAGGTAAGAGAATTCAGCACCACTAAACCAGAAATACAACAAATGCTAAAGGAAGTTCTCTAGGCAAGAAACACAAGAGAAGGAAAAGTCCTACAATAACAAACCCCCCAAAATTAAGAAAATGGTAATAGGAACATACATCGATAATTACCTTAAATGTAAATGGATTAAATGCTCCAACCAAAAGACATAGACTGGCTGAATGGATATAAAAACAATACCCATATATATGCTGTCTACAAGAGACCCACTTCAGACCTAGGGACATATACAGACGGAAAGTGAGGGGATGTAAAAAGATATTCCATGCAAATGGAAATCAAAAGAAAGCTGGAGTAGCAATCCTCATATCAGAAAAAATAGACTTTAAAATAAAGACTATTACAAGAGACAAAGAAGGATACTACATAATGATCAAGGGATAAATCCAAGAAGAAGATATAACAATTGTAAATATTTATGCACCCAACTTAGGAGCACCACAATACATAAGGCAAATGCTAACAGCCATAAAAGGGGAAATCGACAGTAACACAATCATAGTAGGGGACTTTAACACCCCACTTTCACCAATGGACAAATCATCCAAAATGAAAATAAATAAGGAAACACAAGCTTTCAATGATACATTAAACAAGATGTACTTAATTGATATTTATAGGACATTCCATCCAAAAAAAACAGAATACACTTTCTTCTCAAGTGCTCATGGAACATTCTCCAGGATAGATCATATCTTGGGTCACAAATCAAGCCTCAGTAAATTTAAGAAAATTGAAGTCATATCAAGTATCTTTTCCGACCACAATGCTATGAGACTAGATATTGATTACAGGGTAAAAACTGTAAAAAATACAAACACATGGAGGCTAAACAATACATTACTAAATAACCAAGAGATCACTGAAGAAATCAAAAAATATCTAGAAGCAAATGACAATGAAAACACAATGACCCAAAACCTATGGGATGCAGCAAAAGCAGTTCTAAGAGGGAAGTTTACAGCAATAGAATCCTACCTCAAGAAACAAGAAACATCTCAAATCAACGACCTAACCTTACACCTAAAGCAATTAGAGAGAGAAGAACCAAAAAAACCTCTAAGTTAGCAGAAGGAAGAAATCATAAAGATCAGATCAGAAATAAATGAAAAAGAAATAAAGGAAATGATAGCAAAGATCAATAAAATAAAAGCTGGTTCTTTGAGAAGATAAACAAAATTGATAAACCATTAGCCAAACTCATCAAGAAAAAAAGAGAGAAGACTCAAATCAACAGAATTAGAAATGAAAAAGGAGAAGTAACAACTGACACTGCAGAAATACAAAGGACCATGAGAGATTACTACAAGCAACTCTATGCCAATACAATGGACAACCTGGAAGAAATGGACAGATTCTTAGAAAAGCACAACCTTTGGAGACTGAACCAGGAAGAAATAGAAAATGTAAACAGACCAATCACAAGCACTGAAATTGAAACTGTGATTAAAAATCTTCCAACAAACAAAAGCCCAGGACCACATGGCTTCACAGGCGAATTCTATCAAACATGTAGAGAAGAGCTAACGCCTATCTTTCTCAAACTATTCCAAAATATAGCAGAGGGGGGAACACTCCCCAAACTTATTCTATGAGGCCACCATCATCCTGATACCAAAACCAGACAAAGATGTCACAAAGAAAGAAAACTACAGGGCAATATCTCTGATGAACATAGATGCAAAAATCCTCAACAAAATACTAGCAAACAGAATCCAGCAGCACATTAAAAGGAGCATACACCATGATGAAGTGGCGTTTATCCCAGGAATGCAAGGATTCTTCAATATACGCAAATCAAACAATGTGATACACCATATTAACAAATTAAAGGAGAAAAACCATATGATCATCTCAATAGAGGCAGAAAAAGCTTTTGACAAAATTCAATACCCATTTATGATAAAAACTCTCCAGAAAGTAGGTATAGAGGGAACCTACCTCCACATAATAAAGGTCATATATGACAAACCCACAGCCAACATCGTTCTCAGGAACAAGACAAGGTTCCCCACTCTCACCACTATTATTCAACATAGTTTTGGACCTTTTAGCCACAGTAATCAGAGAAGGAAAAGAAATAAAAGGAATCCAAATCGGAAAAGAAGAAGTAAAACTGTAACTGTTTGCAGATGACATGATACTATTCATAGAGAAGCCTAAACATGCTACCAGAAAACTACTAGAGCTAATCAAAGAACTTGGTAGAGTAGCAGGAGACAAAATTAATGCACAGAAATCTCTTGCATTCCTATACACTAATGATGAAAAATCTGAAAGAGAAATTAAGGAAACACTCCCATTTGCCATTGCAACAAAAAGCATAAAATACCTAGGAATAAACCTACCTAAGGAGACAAAAGACCTGTATGCAGAAAACTATAAGACACTAATGAAAGAAATTAAAGATGATACAAACAGATGGAGAGATATACTATGTTCTTGTATTGGAAGAATCAACATTGTGAAAATGACTATATTACCCAAAGCAATCTACAGATTCAATGCAATCCCTATCAAATTACCAACGGCATTTTTCACAGAACTAGAACAAAAATTTTCACAATTTGTATGGAAACACAAAAGACCCCAAATAGCTAAAGCAGTCCTGAGAAAGAAAAACGGAGCTGGAGGAATCAGGCTCCCTGACTTCAGACTATACTACAAAGCTACAGTAATCAAGACAGTATGGTACTGGCACAAAAACAGAAATATAGATCAATGGAACAGGATAGAAAGCCCAGAGATAAACCCAGGCACTTATGGTCACCTTATCTTTGATAAAGGAGGCAAGACTATACAATGGAGAAAAGACAGTCTCTTCAATAAGTGATGCTGGGAAAACTGGACAGCTACATGTAAAAGAATGAAATTAGAACACTCCCTAACACCATACACAAAAATAAACTCAAAATGGATTAAAGACCTAAATGTAAGGCCAGACACTATAAAACTCTTCGAGGAAAACATAGGCAGAACACTCTTTGATATAAATCACAGCAAGATCTTTTTTGATCCACCTCCTAGAGTAATGTAAATAAAAACAAAAATAAACAAAGGGGACCTAATGAAACTTAAAAGCTTTTGCACACCAAAGGAAACCATAAACAAGACGAAAAGACAACCCTCAGAATGGGAGAAAATATTTGCCAACAAAGCAACTGACAAAGGATTAATCTCCAAATATACAAGCAGCACATGCAGCTCAATAACAAAAAAACAAACAACCCAATACAAAAATAGGCAGAAGACCTAAATAGACATTTCTCCAAAGAAGATATACAGATTGCTAACAAAAACATGAAAATATGCTCAACATCACTAATCATTAGAGAAATGCAAATCAAAACCACAATGAGGTATCACCTCACACTGGTCAGAATGGCCATCATCAAAAATCTACAAACAATAAATGCTGGAGAGGGTGTGGAGAAAAGGGAACCCTCTTGCATTGTTGGTGGAATGTAAATTGATACAGCCACTATGGAGAACAGTATGGAGGTTCCTTAAAGAACTCAAAATAGAACTACCATATGACCCAGCAATCCCACTACTGGGCATATACCCTGAGAAAACCATAATTCAAAAAGAGACGTGGACCACAGTGTTCATTGCAGCACTATTTACAATAGCCAGGACATGGAAGCAACCTAAGTGTCCATCGACAGATGAATGGATAAAGAAGATGTGGCACATATATACAATGGAATATTACTCAGCGATAAAAAGAAATGAAATTGAGTTATTTGGAGTGAGGTGGATGGACCCAGAGTCTGTCATACAGTGTGAAGTAAGTCAGAAAGAGAAAAACAAATACCATATGCTAACACATATATGTGGAATCTAAAAAAAAAAAAGAAAAAGAAAAAAAAAGGTTTTGATGAACCCAGGGGCAGGACATGAATAAAGACAGAGAGAATGAATTTGAGGACACAGGGAGAGGGAAGGGTAAGCTGGGATGAAGTGAGAGAGTAGCATTGACATATATACACTACCAAATGTAAAACAGATAGCTAGTGGGAAGTAGCTGCATGGCACAGGGAGATCAGCTCGGTGCTTTGCGACCACCTAGAGGGGTGGGATAAGGAGGGTGGGAGGGAGACGCAAGATGGAGGGGATATGGGGACATACGTATGCATATAGCTGATTCACTTTGTTATACAGCAGAACTAACACAACACTGTACAGCAAGTATACTCCAATAAAGATGTTAAAAAATAAATAAATAAATACATGTCAGCGCCCCTAATTTTTTGAATGATACTAGTCCATAAAATCCAAAAATCTGGAAATCACTGTAGCAGGCTACAAAGACAGGGGAGGTTTTCAGTAAGGAACTCACAAGATGAGCTTTGTTTTCTAGATGTCAACTAAAATGTCAGCCTTATGAACTATGAACTCTCCTATCTATAACCCCATCAAAAAAGGGCAGGAGACCAGTACTAGTTGGCAAGACTGTTAAAAATATTTACCATGGTAGGAATAGCAAAGTACAATTTAAAAAAATATTCCTAGGCAAATGTGATTTTCTTCATCAAGATTATTTAGAAGTCCATTTATTTTTAACACATTTTAAAAGAGGTAATTAACATTCGGCTATTTCATCAACAATGAATCCCTGTATTTACCAGATAGTTGTAACTTATTCTAAGAACTACACAGAAACCATGATTTGACCATTATTCTCAGTTAACCATTCAAAAAACACTCATTGAGTCAGGAACTTGGGGGTCAAAGAAGTATACAAAGGTGAAAAATACATAAAACCTGTCTTCAAAAATCTCAAAGTCAGTCTAATTAATAAAGCACATACTCAAGAAATATTTATAATACAACATTTTAAGTGTTACAATAGAGCATTTTACAATGTGTGAGGGAGAAAGTCCTAATATTGAGATTCCAGGAGTTATTTTAATGAATTTCTGAGCTACATTCAACAAATTCTAGCATACCACAGATAACATGCAAGACCAAAACTCCAGTTTGATCATAAAGTATTCCAGATAAGTAGGACTTCTCAAATAGGCCTAGGACTTCCCACCAGCCTGATCAAAACTTTTTTAGAACTGTGATGTATCCTAAGACTTCACAGATACCAGACCTGCATCATGGTCTGAAGGCTCTCCCTACCTACTCCACTCCCTCCCCCTTTATCCTTCCTAACTCTAGGAAGGATACCTAAGAACAAATCTCTTGCATGTCTAATCTAAAAAAAAAACCAAACTCACAGAAAAAGAGATCAGATTTGTGGTTGCCAGAGGCAGTGAGTAGGGAGTGTGGGAATTGGGTGAAGGTCGTCAAAAGGTACAAACTTCCAATTATAAGATAAATAAGTGCTGGGGATGTAATGTACAACATGATGACTATAGTTAACAATGCTGTATGGTATATTTGAAAGTTGTGAACAGAGTAGATCCTAAAGTTCTCATCACAAAGAAAAAAATTTTTCATAACTAAATGAGGTGATGGACGTCAACTTATTGTGGTAATCATTTCACAATATATATGTATGTCAAGTGATTATGCTGTACATCTTAAATTTATACAATGTTGTATGTCAATCATATGTCAATAATACTGAAAGAAAAAAAATCTCTTGCATGTCTAATCCTCTCTTAGCATCTGCTCTTTGGAAGACCCAAAGTAACACAAGCGGTGTTCTGTTTATCTATCATTGCATTTAAGACTGCCCTAAATCGTCACTTAAAACAACAATTATTTTATTAAATCTCATGATTTTGTGGGTCAGGAATGTGGGCAAGGCTCCACGGGGTAATTCTTTTGTTCCATCAGGCAGATGGGCTGGTTTGGAGGGTCCAAGATGGGTGCACTCATATGTCTGCCACTTTGGTATAGATGGCTAGAAATCTGGGCTCAGCTGGCACTGTCAACCATATGGCCCACATGTGCCCTCTCCAGTATGGAGATCTTAAGGTGGTCAGACTTCACACATGTGGCTCAGGGCTCCAAGAGCAAGTGTTCCCACAAAAAAAGAGAAGCTGTAGAGCCTTCTAGACACATAGCATCACTTCTGCTATACCCTACTAGTCAAAGTAATCACAGGCCACCCAGAGTAAAGATGAGGGGGAACACCTCCCACTTTGATACAAGAAGTGCCAAAGAATTTGCAGTCATGTTTTAAAACTGCCACATGGGGTCACCCTTCCTCTTACAAAACCATCTATCATTTAAACCAGGGGAGATTAATTCTAGCTGAAAGTATACTTGCTACAATAAAAATGCTATATGTATCAGCAGAATTAAGTTTTAGTTTGCACTCTCGTTTGCCATCACAGCCCAGATGTCAATACCCCGATGAACAAAAAGGGAATTCAGAGTGCTTTACTGTTCAGGTGTAGACCTGTAGACCATGACCCTGGTGACCACAACTGTTTCTTTGGGGGTAAATTTTTTACTTTCTGCATGTATTGAAGGCTGTCATGCAACATGACCCCTGCCCACTTATTCAGTGATCATGCTAAGTGTGTGAAAGAGTTACTCCCATTACTAGCAAGCATAAAGAGGATGGTGAATTGCCCTTTGGCTTGACTCCAACTAAGGGACAGCTGTGAGCTACTATTGCAACTTTAATTGGTGAGAAAGAAGCATGGTGTTGTGATTACCAAAGGATAATGGGTTAAATTTTAAGGAACAACACAGTCTTTCATCCCTGATTTCTTTTGCTGAAGCATTTTCCTGAGGATTATAGACTTTAGGGCCAAGAACCAATGATTCTCCTTGGATATAAAGTACCTAAGTAAGGGTGGACTTGCTCTCTTAGACTTTAATAGTAATGATTGTCATTTGTTTTATGTGTATGTGTATGGGCTAAACATTCACATGGAAGAAGCCTTGAGAACTACCTCAGCATCAGAGCAAATACATTCGACAGGCTTCTTTTTCTTGCTTCTCAAGTTAGCAAATACACCTAGCCCTGAATAAAAACAAGCAACTATGTAGAAAAGTTTGGGAACCTTAAATAACGAATTGGACTTCTATTCAAACTTAATACCTAATGTACTTTTTTGGTTATCTATAACTAGATCATATTCAGGGATGAATCTACCTCAAAGTAAGTAGATTACAACCTCTATCTAAGGAATCATTCTGGTATAAAAACATGATTAATCTAATATATATTAAAACTTCTTCTCCCCCATGACATTGATAAGAAAAGTGTAGTTCTTGACAGAAAAGGCAGTCTATGAGTTAATTGTTCTGAATTAGAAGCCTAAGGATTAGCACCATCACTGGCACATAAAGGCTGTCTGATAAATTTATTTGTTGAATGGTTGAATGATTGAATGAATACAGTATTTGAATTAACTTGCTCAATTAAAATTTTCATTTTAGACATCTTCCAAAAGATGATGGTATAAATCAAGAATGATATGTAAGGTGGAGGTTAATTTAAATTTGAAATACTTTAAT